>NW_017306275.1:4010232-4070999 GCF_000935625.1 Nanorana parkeri | reverse complement strand
TAAGGTTTGTTGAAAAAATAAAGCATGCTAGCAGTTTGTTTAAAGTGACAGGCATGATTCCCATTAAGATCTCTGTTATTATGTCATACTGAACTGAAGTTTTCTTTAAAGGCGTTAACAAAACTGTTTAAAGCTTGCAACACTGCTCTTTTTTCAAGCTGAAGTCCATGTGAACAATGTCTATTGATAGACAACCTGCTAATTCCCTTTCGATCACATTTCATGTTTGATATAAAGCCAGGCATCTGCTTGCTTTAAATAACTGCTTCTGTTCCAGGTTTTGTAGATCAACCCCATAGCTCCGTTTAACATACAGATGTGAATAGGGTTTCACAAGACACATTTATGTCAGTATAGCTATTATCCCTAGAAGATTTACATAAACGTTTCCAAGTGTCTTTGTTGATGTGGCAACCAGACAATCGACAAAATTCTGAACATTAGGCTATGCTTGCCAATTTTAAATCTATGGCCAGCTTTAGGGAAAAATAAGTAAGAATAGAGATGCCAAAGAAAGTGGACTATAATACAAAGTAAAACTACAAACATAAGTAAAAGAAGTATTGTGGTGACCTGGAATTACTCTTAAGCATCATGATGGTTTAGTAGTTGCATTTACGGTAGCTAGAATTCAGTTCCCACCAGGCTGAGTGACTTTAGGAAGTTATTATCTCTCACTTGGCAGCATATACTAACATCTTGCTTCAAATAAAACATGGCATCTACTGTATCGGATTTATAGGGGTCAATTTACTTAAGGCAAATAGCTGCTCACTTTGCAAGGGAACTTTCACTTTGCAAGGGAATTTTCCCTTAGCTAAACGAATGTGGTGAAAAATCACTTAGCAAAGAATACCCATATGTGAAGGGAAATCTTTGCTTGTACTTGAGTGAAGGAGGTCAGCAGAGCTTCACCTCATTCACTAAACTAAGGGAAAAATCCCTTACATCATGAACAGCCTGTTTGCCTTTAGTAAATCAACCTCACATTACCCAGGCTTAGTGGAGACAATTTATTTGGGTTTTAAACTATAATTAATATGACACGGCCTGCAAATCCAAGAAATCCATTTGTTTTTAATGCTGATATTTGTTTTGTGAGGATGTCGGTTGTCTAAATCACCTACTAGCTTCTTATATTCCTCATTTACTCACATAGCAAGATCTCTCAACTGTGTCATTGCTTACCTTCTACAAGGACATTTCACTCTCTTGCAGTTAGACTGATCAATTATTTGTGTTTTCTACACTACATAGAATACATAAGTGGAGCAAGATGTTATCTTTGGTCACAACTGGGGGTACTGGTGCAGTCCCTAGGATATCAAAGAATCTAGCAAATAATTAAACTTGCCAAAATCCCTACAAAACTAAAATGAGGTAAAATAAACTTTTCATTAGAACTTTTAATTAGGAAATAGATAGGCTGAATATTGACTTAACAAAAGGTTTCCTCTACCCTATTAAGCAGTCAGGTACACTTTAAGATGTCACTGTCCTAGAATGATAGGATGCTAGTCATTTTACTGTTGTCACCGTGCTACAAAGCAATATCACAAATTACAGTTTGAACGGCTAACAATTAACTGAGAGGTTAATAGCCTGTCAACAGTTATCAAACTAGGCAACATGCTCCTAAACTCAATAACCTGATGGATCAATTATGAATGTCAGTAAGGGCATGCAATCTATGAACTGGTTTCACACAATTCATTATAACAGCCCCAAAAATTCATTAATATCACTCAATATTGCATTGAGAAATAACTTCATAGCAGAAAACACAATGTAATAACTCCCTGGATTACTTTGTTCTGTTTTATATACATTCTTCATTAGATGGTATTTTCTCAGTATCTACAATTTCCAATGTCTAATGACAGGAAATGCTAGACAGTAAATCAATCTGGAAAATGGATCGGAGCCCGTTGAATAGGTTATGTTGAATTTACACCTGCCATCAAGTGCCAGACCAGTAGAACAATAATAACTGTAAGGAGTTTGATGACTGTGTTTCTTGAAGATATCATACATATTTAAACAAGAAAGCTTCACATTGATTTGTGGATGCATGACAGTTAAAATCTGACTTGTGATGTTTAATAAAATTTGCAGTGCTTGTTTACAAGTGAAACAAGTTCGACATCTTCGGTTGTTTGAGTGTGAGTTTATTATAAATTTCTATTTGATGTACAAAACTAATTAGGAAGTACCTTAAAGTTGACAGCACAAGTGTTCAATGAAGAGAAAAAGCATTTACTCTACAAAAACGTCTGAAGATTCAGATTTACAGGTGTGGAAAATAAATACTTGTAAAATTAGACTGTACTACCAAAGTTAAGGGAATAGAAAGACAGAGGCATACGATTTTCAGACAAACATTGCACATCAGTGGTAGCCAACATTTGGTTCTTCAGCTTTTACCTGGGCTACAGTTCCCATCAACACTGCAAACTCCATCCAACAAGTAATTGATGGGGATCATAGTCCACTAGTAGCTAACAGAGTCATTTCTTGACTGCCACTGTTACATGTTTTACTTAAGAAGTATTCAGCTCCAACATGCAGTCACAGTGAAAAACTGTCCCACAAACGTATTGTAGTATAAGACTGTGTACAAGCCATGTGGGCAAAGCTGTGATAGATTTGAATGACCCCCACGTATACAAAACAATCTTTAGTAGCACCATTTAATGAACATTGAATACTTTTCTTCATAACATGTTCAGCATTTGCATGTGTAAGAATCACTAGAGTCACTGCTGTGTGAAGAGCCAAACACAGGACGCATGGGTAAAGTCTCTTCTGCTATCACTGTCTATCCTAGTCATTTGTACAGATAACTTTTATGAAGGGAAATGATCTCACCTAGAATTGCAGTTGGCACAAATGGATCTGCCATACACCGCAAGCAGGTCAAAGCAGAAAGAAAGAAAAGGATAAAAAGAGAGAAGGAGAAAATAGACAATAATTGATGCAAACTTTAGGTAGATACATTTTTACACAGAGGGATGGTTTTATAACACCACTGCAAAAGAGGTCAAAGAAAGATAGTTTGCTTACTCTTCTTAATGGCTTTGACTAGAGAGGGGGTGAGGTGAGTCTAGCACAATAATGATTTCTGTTACCCTGCCTCAGCAATACGATAACCTAAAATCCTGTACTAAACACTTCCTGCAGCTGCCCTTGCCCATTATGTCAAACCCAAAGAGGTTAACAGAGGGTTAGACTAAGAAGTAAGATGCACATACATATATACTTTATTACAACACCAAACCACTACCCAGACAAAGCCATAGAAGATCCCTCATTTAACATCCATGGATTTAAAAAAACCTTCCTGGTTCCATCTGTGGCAACAGGATTGATTTCATGCATCAACTGTCCTGGATGTTCCTCATATAATTACATCAACACATAGTTTTTTTATATACACACTTTGTAAGGTTAGGGAGATTTAGCAACATAGGAGTTGATTTACTGAAGACAAATAGGCTGTTCACTTTGCAAGGGACTTTTCACTAACAGTGAATGAGGTGAAGCTCTTCTAACTTCCATCATCCAATAATATGCAAGCACAATATTGTTTTTTCTTAATTTATCTTGCACGTGATTGGGTATTCTTTGCAATGTGAATTTGTACTACGTTCACAAAGCTAAAAGAAAATTATCTTGGAAGGTGACCTTATTTGCCTTTGGTAAATCAACCCCGTGGTGAGCAGCATATTACAGTAAGGATCATCATATGAACTTGTATTTCTCTGATAAGTACTAACAATTTTTTTCTATCTGTTACTTCCTAGGTATTCATAGACTGACACAGGTAAGTGATGTGGCACCTGACAGCTCACACAGTGAGGTTGCTTGTAAAGGTCTTAACAATATACATCTGTCTGTATAGTATATGTATATGTTTTTTTTTTTTATTGTGTGTTGCAGGTATTATTAGCACACCATTAGTAAAGTGGAAGCTTGATTCATCCAACAATCCAAGACATATACATTATTTATTTTGTGAATGGACATAGTATTTTTTGGTCACACCATGTCTGTTGGTGTGCATAGCTGCACACTATTTACTGCAAAATTAAAAACTGCATGCAAAAGCCACAAGGAACCCCCAATAATTGTAAATAGTGGAAAGTCCTGCCTTGCTTGCTGATACCTGAGTCCTGCCCTGTATCATTAAATAATATAGACACTGCATATGGCTTAGGTAAACAGGTTAGGTTGTAGAAAAAATTGCTATCACATTGATACGTTGATGAACGACAGCTGTTCACATCTAACATTTCCCCAATCCATCATTCCTGCACTGATACGGTGATAATAAAAATGCATGGAGGCACACAGGAATAGAACAGGCCTGAAACATGACACTAAAACCTTTATCACTGGAAGGACCAAATATTTAGTCCAATTCTCCTAACCTTTTTCTTTGCAGCATTTTGACCACTTAAAAATAGGTCCATTTTAATAATAGAATAATAGAATTAATATTTGCAATCTTAAAAAAAAAAGAGAAAAATTATCAAACCTTCAGGTACATATATAGGACTTGTGTGCACATTCCCAATTTCCACATACAGCACCCATGTACAGGAGCACTCACAGTGAGGATCCATAAGCAACATAAACAGTGTTAGGTCAGCTGTTTTCAAACAGCTGAAAACATGTTACAAGTGCTTACGGAAACCTATGCACACAAGTCCTAATACTCAATCACAGATATCAATATGTATTAACCCTTTTGCTGCTGTAGCCTTTTTTTTTTTGCACACATTAAATTGCATCTTTTAGGACCGAAGATTACTTGAAACCCCCAAAACTTTATTTATTTTGTGAAAGCAGAGACCCTGTAATCAAAATTGTGGCAGATGCAATTTTTTAAGTCACAAAATATTTGTGCTAGAGCTTATCAAATCTATATTTTCAGGAAAAATTGATTTTAGTGCACACAAGCACAATATAATGTCCAATTTTTGGTAAACTATAAAAGATAAGGCTATGTTGAGTAAAGAGCTCATCCAAATTGCACTCCTCTGAAAAGGCAAAACACTACGGTATCCAAAACTGTCTTTAAAGGCTTTAAAAGCCTTTACATGTCATCATTTTAGAGTTAACAGTGAATGAAGAACTATTTCTCTCACTCCAGTGTACACGCCAATAGCTATTATGTTTGGTATAATCATGGTTTTCATACGTGTGTGCACCTGATGTGTGCATTTACATTTGTATGTGTGTGTACATGGGGGAGGAGCTTTTAAAAATGTTTTTTTTTTAATTAACTGTATTAAACTTTAATTTAGAAAAAGCTTTTTTTTATCTTAATTTTTTTGCTATCACAAGGGGTATGATAAGCCCCCATGTCATAGCGGAGCGCAGGTAACAGGTTTCCTTTAAGGAGACATAAGGGGTCTATTAGAACCCTAATATCAACTCTGCACTTTGCTAAAGCTGATCGAGCACAGTCATTGCTCGGTCAACTTCTTTCCCAGCCACAGCAGCCTGGGTTTGACAGCTCTGAACCAGGTAGCGATTACATCTAGGGGCCTTAAGGTTTATATTATCCAGGGGAGATCAAAGAATGCATGTTCACTGAAGTCCCACTGCACTCTATCTTGACTCCTACCATCAAGCTCCTGGGCACCCAGGAGGGACAGGTTGTGCGGGAAGTGGAGCAGGGTCAGGGTCACGGTGGAGAGCAACACCTTCACAATGCTAATTGAGTCACTATCACAAAAAAGCTGGCAGCCTGCAGAGAAAATGTACAGCAGCAGCAAAAGGTTTAAAGGTGATGTTATTGTCTACCTGAGGTCCATAGAAGAACAATTGAAATCTAGTAATGTTTTATTTCACAAAAATTATACCCAGGGATAACACAGTAGAACATCTTCAGTAGTTCTAGGACCTTTCTTTTTTACCAGAAGACACCTTCTTGGGACTTATGTGTAAAATGTGTGCTACTTTTAAGGGCACGTGTTGATGGGCTTTCATTACTGCCAAATTAGGTTTTGCACTCCCATACAGGTCTATGGGAATGCAATAGAAGGTCAGAAGGAGGTGAACTACAGATCAAATGCAGCTGTCATTGAATTCTGAATAATCTTAGAAGCATCTTAAACTGATGACGAACTTGTTCCAACAACAGAAGCCCAAAACCTGATGACACTGTCTTCTCTGCAGTGCAGAATTGACAATAAACTAAGGTTTTTTTTAAAGTCATTTTTTAACAGCATACTTTTCAAAGAGTAGACCCCTTCTGAGTTGTTCAGCTGTTAATACAGTATGCAAACCCCTCCCTACCAAATTGACCTTGCACTGTTCCAGTTTCAAGCTTTACATGATTGGTATCTGCAGTGTGAGAAGGTACCATTATATGTGCCTCTGCTGGTGCTCCACTACAGACAGAGGAGCTCCAGAAGCTTCCATAGCCATTCCTGCAAGTATAATAACTCGCTTTACATGCTGTTCATGTGCTTGGCAATGCTTTTTGTCTCAATGACTGGTAAATGCTATAAATTCTAGTAGCCCCCAAAATTCCTGCAGTGATATAGGGAAGGCAATAGTTCTGAAGATGATTCAAGTTCAGTTACAGTTGACAGCGGTGACAAAGAAACTTGAAAAAACTGCTCACTCTGCTCTGAAGCTGAAGAAGACACATTAGCAACTTCACAGCTGCCTTGCTGGCATGCTCCAGCTAATTGGTGTTTCTGGATTATTCACTGCTTCTCTTTTCTCACTCATATAAGAATACTGAAAGTACTAAATAGCCCAGATACATTTCTTTTACAGTATTATACCTACGGCCAAGTCAAATATAGTCACTGCTGCTATGAAATCTGCTTAACTCAAGGTTTCCTAGGAGGACTTGACATCACCAGAACTCAATGCAGGCGTTGATAAAGCAGGAAGCAGACATATTCCCTTGAGTTCCTAATGGTTTCAGGAAACTGAAAAGCTAATAGGAATGACAGGGGAATTACTTTTAGTACTGCAGCACAATACTGCTGGATGAGCCCATTTTTAGACTGTTACGTTTTTGCTATAACCTTCACTGACAGCCATTAATATGGTCAAAGTCATGGATAGCCCTTGTTTTAGAAGAGTGATAGCAAATAACATAACGAAAGCATCATCTTTAATGTTACAGTAAGGTATGCAACTTGATGAAAATTCAGCCTATACCTGTTTTGATATTGCTTTACTTAAAGCCCAACTTCACAAAACTTTTATTTACATTTTGGACAGAGAGGAGAAAGGTTAGAACCTCTGCCTTGTTCTTATTTCTGTCTGTGTCCAGGTTGGGAAGATTTCCCTTCCTTCCTTCCTGGGGACAGGGTATTACTGGAACAGGAAGTGAAGGAAAAACTATCCAATGGTTATGGAGACAGAGAGGCTGTTTTACTAAGGCTGGGTTCACACCGAAGCGTATTTTTTCAGCTTGTTTTTTTCGCGGGAATACCAATGGAAACGCGCGGCAAAACGCCCCAAAGAATCTCCTGTGCTTTTTTGGGCGTTGGGCGTTTTGCAGCGCGTTCCTACGCACTGTAAAACGCCCAGGGGGAACCATGCCCATAGGCAATCATTGGTTTTCACATGTTGAGCGTTTTACAGTGCGTAGGAACGTGCTGTAAAACGCCCAGGTGTGAACCAGGCCTAAAGGATTTGTCAATCTTCACTCAAAGAGTGAAGATTCAATTCAATTAACCTCTGGGAACCATGCCTGTGACTCTTATTCTTCCAATGTGCCATGGGAGGCACTGACTTCCATAACAAGGAAACAGGCAAAAGGACAACCATTTGACACTCTATCCACAACTAAAAAAAAGTTTCGGCTAGAGATGGACTTCAATTTAGTAATGAGAAAAACGGACATTAAATGAATACTCCAAACCTGCACCATAATTAGCCATGACATAATCTACACACCACTGTGAGCGAATTATTTCCATGAAGCGAGCTTCTCTTTAGCATTATGAACACGTGCTGAAAAATAAGATAATAATAGGAGAAAGGAGAATATCATTTCTGTATCCTGCTTACCTGGGTAGTATGAGTTAGGCACAGTTGTACTCAGTGTGTTTGTTTTCATTGTGAATGAAGATGGTGATGACACAGCTGCAAACAAAGAAAAAGGATTATGTGAGCTACTTGCCATTTTGCATGTTAACATTACTAATCAACAACTTAATGTACATTTTAACATTTTAAGCATTATGCCATTTTTATGTTATTATGTATTACTATATGTATTATGGTAATGTACAGCACGTCACTGTATACATGCATTGAGCTGTGTTGCGCTTCATTATTAACTGCACCTCAACACACATATTTAAAGTGTTGCAGCGCACCTTTTCCACAGTCTATCACAATCCACAGAAACAGAGCAGGACATTTAAACATATGAAATTGTGGTGAATGGCAATGGGCCATAAACTATAAACAAAAACTAAATAACTATAATGCTTACAACATGTACATGTATTTTATTTACATTAAAGTGGAAGTTCACTGTAGAATTAACCATTGGTCATTTAACAGCCATATAACACATTTACCATGATAAATGCATAGCACCACGTTTGACTTTGTTCCATGCTCCAGTTGTCTAGCAATCAGCACTGGATTCTGCTGGCATTTAGAAGCGACACCATACAAATCATGGTGTCGCTTAACCCCCTTTGTGTTACATGGTTCCTCTTTGCCCTGATGCTTCCAAGGCATGGATAGCATGATGGGGAAAGCTAAACAACACCACAAGTTGCATGGTGTCAATGGTAATAGCTGGCAGTGTGAAGAGGAATCAAACTTGGTACTATGTATTTTTCAAGGCACATGTGTTATATGGCTGTTTAATGTTCATTGAATAATTATAGTGTGAACTTCTACTTTAACATGGTCACATTTACTTGTATATCCAAAAACATGGGAAACATGATTCCTCAAGTCTGACTGTTTGGCCACAAACTGTCACATCAGATAAACTTCTTTTCACCTAACACACAATTCAGTTCAAATTCAGGCAACTCCCTTTTACTGTCCCACACATTTATATGGGCATATACAGTACTGCTTTAAAGCCGTCCCTATCGCCACCTTAATGCAGTACATGTTACATACACAGAGTTTAGGATTGAGCAGCAAAACATCAATGAGGACATCCCCGTATTCTCTCCTCCTATCAATATGTTTACTGTCAGACTCAGCACATGTGATCTGCAGCAGTATCTGATTGGCTTCTAGAGGCCAAGGTTAAGACAGACTCAGGTACTCTATTTAAAATACATTTAATTACTTTTTAAAGAATGCATGAATGGATTAAATGGTATTTTAAAATATCTGCCTGGAGTTCAACTTTTAGGTATTTACCACGTTCCTGCAAATCCCTTAAATGCCGTTATTCTCAGTGAACTAATATGCTGAAACAACTCAGTCCACACAATGGGATTAGGAGCCTGGAGACAATAACTAACATGCTGATTTCCTTAACATAAAAAAAAACACAACTCCAAGCTATCCTTAAATGAGGAAAATGGAAATTATTCACAGTGTATAATAGAGAAAGTACATCATGCTCCCAGCTTTACTCTGGGCTTTAACAGGGAAGACAGGCAAACTTGTTATGATTATTAAGAGAAAGCCCTGGATGCATCAGTGGCTGCTCATTACAATACGCAATGTGATTTAAGGCACAGCACGGGAGGCACTGATTTTCCATAAGTGACTACTTTGTCCATTAAATTGATTGGTTAATGAGATGGAAAAGTCTTAAAAGTCACTCTTATTCACTTCAGTTGCTTCCTCCTCCATGCATTAGTAAAAATAAAACCCAGTGCCAGAGCAAAATCATTTTGAACTTACATCTGCCATTTAGATTGTGCGTGTCCATAAAAGAGAAAGCTTCATCACAGTTGGTGCCTTGCTCCGTGTAGCTTTTATCCATTGAATTCACCATCACTGTCATCTCCTGGCGGGTGCTGCTCAGGGTCTCTTTCCGCTTCTTTGCCAGTTTCCTGCAAAAACAATAGGCGCAAAGGACAATGAATCATTACTGCTACATGACATTACACACACCGCTACATGATTACAGTACATCCTGTATCGGCCGACTACCTTACTAGTTAATGTTTTTTACAGTGCAGAGTTAATACATTTACCCATCAAAAGAAAAAAAAGCTATAGCTCGCACAAAGCATAGTAAAAGAGAAGACAAGAGCACCTGTCTTGGGTCACAGGTTTTAAAAGCAGAAGAAAGCAAGATATGATTGAAGCGTGCATATTTTATTCTTAGAAAAGCTCTTAAGAGATTTTTTTAGATGGTAACTTTTGTTACGTAGTGTTCACAGCACAAGTATCAATATTTATGTTGAATTATGACCTCTATTAAAATGGTGGCTTCATGAGCAAAGAGACATTCGGTGTGATTCCTGGCACAGTTGTTCCTTTTATTTAAAGTGTAGGTGTACGCACCCTTTAATGAAAAAATATTTACCGTATAACCCCTATAGCTATTACACCAAAAGTCAGACCTCAGACACAGAACAGTCCCGCTATTCAATGCCCAGCTCACTGCTGTAATGCAGAACCACAACATAGATGAGGTCTGAGGTGTAGTATGATAACAAAAGCAGATGGGGAACCGTATAGGTGTTCTATGAAAAGTACATACATACTTCAAAGTGGAGCTCCTTCCAAATATGTAACTCTAATTTTGGATATACAGTAGTAGGAAGGTATTAGTATGCCTGATGGGTTTTTGTTGCTGTGTTTTTCATCTGCTAGATTCATCCTTACTTCCTGTCTTGTGACTCTTCAGAGTGTGAAGGACAATATCTTTATAGCTGTCACTGGAACAAAAGAGGGAATTTTTCAATGGGAACACTTATTCCAGTGACTGCACCAAGCACCAATATTTCTTTTCACTTTGGGGAGATTTTCACTTACTCCTTGCTCTGTTTACAGGAGGAAGTGAGGATAAAGCTATTTAGCAAGACACATACAGTAATAAAAACCTGCCAGAAGTTATAACAGCAGACCCTGTCCAAAAATTTTTAATGTAAGGAAAACTTCTTTGCACACATTATATATATGTTGTAAGGGGAGCGGACTCAACTGGTAAATCATAGCGGAGAAAGAGACACTCAGGAATAGTCCAAGCGGGTTTGTTCTGCGCTTTTGTTTAGCAATGCAGCAAAACATAGTTTCAGTACAGTCCATAGCATAAAACTAACAAAACACCTGCTCATTCAAACCATTAACTAAACTCAGGTCAGTTCCTGATTAACAGGGTGATCATTAATGGGATCCCCAAAACAGCATTTGTACCTTTTTTAGTGTTCTGTCAGCGCTCAGTCTATTCACACAGCAGCAGGCCATCAGTCACCTCACATACTGTATATAAAGGCTTGTGGACAGCTGAGACTAAAAATGAGGTATGGCTATTATGTAGGATGTGGCTCTAGGAATGGAGGTTTTAGCCCACCCAAAGCTCTGCAAATCCTCCGAGCTCCAGGATCCAGAACAGAACTTTGAGAAAACAAGTTTTTTTTCTTTATATTAGATACAAAGCATGAAGCACCTCAGCATATGAAAAACCTAAGTGACACATATACATCGTCCACAATCCTGCCATCCAGTGCCTCACTTTACAGTACATGCAAAGTACGAACTGGATAAATAATGGGAGGATTACTCTGACATAACCAACTCAATGTACATTGTGGAAAATACCTAGGATGGAGGTCTGTGTCTATGGAATATTATCTACAGTATCAACAGTATATGGCTATGTTATAATAAAACACAATGTAAACTAAGACACAATACACTAATACACATTATCTGCATACCTCCCAACTGCCTCTCATTTGGGGGGACTGTCTCTCATTTGGAACCAAATCCCTCTGTCCTTCTTTCCTCCTTAGTTGTCCATATATTCGGTCTGATATGATAGGAAACGATACTATTTAACTGAAGTAAGTGTTATTCTGCCCTGAAGCTTTTATCTTATCTCTTAATTATGTTGTTTGCGCTTTCGAAAAGAAAAAGTAATGGTAAAAAACCCAAACAATTGTGGGTTTAACCAATTATTTTTGCCATATAAATTCTTAAAGGTCCGCATAACCAGGGGCATGGCAGGGGTGTGTCCTTTGACTAAATACAGGTGATTCCCTCTTTCTCATCTAATTCTAATGCTTTTATCATTCAGTCTACGTACTTCAACTATTACAGCAATCCACTAGTATTTAGTACTGCTTCCCTTTTTTTGCATGCCCACCACCATGTAGATACCAGCTCATACAACATATACTATGATATGCAACAAAAAACATATTCTATGATATGCATTACACTGTATATTTCTAAACAGTATTGCATAAATCAGAAAACATTTTTTTGATCTTCACTGATATCGCTAGGTAAGTGATACATATATTGTCTGTGCTGCTTGACAGGGGCCTATAAGGACAAATGAGGTCAATTAAATAAATGAAGGATGAAGGTAATTAACAGCTAAAGGTGGTTGGGATGGAGAAGGACCTTTTCTTTCACTCAACCAGCAACCAGACCCGAATAAGAAATCTTAACTATTAAAGGATCATGAGTTGAGATTAAGGGGTTTATTTATAAAAGTTCTGCCTGGCCATTCCCACTAGCACCCCAAGATGGTGTTGGCATGTACAGGGCTTTGCATACCCCTTTGTTTTTTACTGGTAGCAAAAGAAATAATGACAGTGGTATTAGTGATTGAAATGATGTTATCAATAATATACTGAACATAGTAATAAATAATGTGACGTACAGCAGGAATGTAAAGTAGCATCAAAGGCAAGCACTAAAAATTGTACCCCTGTCCAAACATCTGACACCTTTACACATACTTTAGCATGGCACATCTGTATGATGTATGATGTATACAATATAGTATAGCAAAACTGACGTTTAGAAAGAACTAAATAAAATCTGTGGTAACTGACATTTCTTTGTTAAATGATGCCCTTAATGAGGGTCTGGTATGGATTATAAGGGGGGAACCCAGGCAAAAAAAAAATACACACGGTTCCCCCTAAAAATCTGTACCAGACCCTTATCTTTGCACACTGAATATAAACAAAAGGTCAGGGTTGCTGATGGCTTTGTACACTCCCTGCAGGATGTTTGACCTCGGTGAACAGCCTTTATTGTTTGGATGTTCGGGAAATGCCAAGTGGTGTGGCACCCCCTTTCAAGTGGGGCCCAGGGACATGTGCCATGCTTGCCATACACTGGATATACCACTGTGTAGCTGCAAACAGAGATACAGTTGCCAGCTGTACTTGCAAACACAAGAAATAATAGACGTCTTGTGATCACTTATGGCTAAATACAGGAGCCCTCTGCTATTTGTATTTGCAATTGACCAGGTAACAATTGCATTACTTCCATAAAAAAATGATTTCTATTGTACATTTGCATAACAAAGAGCCAACTATAGGCCGTGACTTAATATACAAATGTTCTTTCATACTGGACACTAAATAAAAAATAAAACAGGGGTAGGCAAACTCCAACCATCCAGCTGTGGTGCATCTACAAATCCCATTAAGCATTGCAAGACATTGACCACCACAGACACGACTCCCAGAGGCAGATACATGATGGGATTTGTCGTTTCACCACAGCTGGAGGGCCAGAGTTTACCTACCCCTGATATAAAGTATATGTAGAAAAAATGGAGAACAAGTTTTACATTAATTTTATGTAGTTTGTACATGTTCTGCAGATTACCTAAACCCATTGTCATTATTCTCTGCTCTGGCAGAGCTTACAAACTCATTCCCCCACCATAGTCAGAAAAATAACTCATACACCCACATCATAGGGCCAGTTTAGAAAAGAGCCAATTAACCTACCAGTATGTTTTGTTGTATGATGAAAGGAAAATGAAGCACATAATCTAAGCTCTCAAAAGGAAATATGCAGTGGTTTTGTACATATTGTCTCTCTTTTCTTTGTTATGGTCAGGTAAAAGAAAACAAAAAAAGTTTTTACCTTTTTTGTCAGGTTAATATAGAAATATTGCATATTAATATTTTGTATTATCCTTTCAGCCAGCAGCAACAGAACCTTTACTTAAAGGGCTCGTTCACACAGGCTTGAATATGAAAGTACATCAATGAATGCTGATTAGTTTCTGATGCACGTGAGACACATTTAAGACTTCCTCTTCCTCTAAAGCTGCCCATACACCTTAAAATGCCCGTTCAATTTTTTTTGTCCGTCATCGCACCCTTGTTCAATTTCCACACAAATAGCCCATCATGCACAGACCAATGTAGATTTCGATTATTTTTCGTCAGCACTACAACATGGCGATCAACAGAACAGATTTTTGGTT
The DNA here is from genome assembly GCF_000935625.1 of Nanorana parkeri. Taxonomy (NCBI): domain Eukaryota; kingdom Metazoa; phylum Chordata; class Amphibia; order Anura; family Dicroglossidae; genus Nanorana; species Nanorana parkeri. The sequence goes on along the minus strand of NW_017306275.1, from coordinate 4,056,616 downwards.
GCACATGCGCAGTGTTCATGTTCTGAATTTTGTTGCACGGACATATTATAATTTAACTAGCCCTGGGCACATCCAAAAAGGGCCATTCACGCTGTATGGGGCAACACACCCTGTGCGAATGAGGCGTAAGATGCGCTTCCATTGACATGACACAACACACAGCATACATTTGGATGCACTGCAATGCAAAGCTACACAAATGCGACCAGAATTTTACATGTGTACTGTCAGCTATCCATTTAACAATTAATACTGAGTGTTGCTAAGTGGTCATGCAAAAAAATGGCTGAACTGCCTATTCTTGCTGCCTGTCTGAAATTAGCCAAAGAATTATCTAAATTGGCAGAGAAGGTAAAGGAACACAAACAGAAAGATCATTAAGCAAATAACATGTGGCAAATGTTTCTGGAGCTTTCCTGGTTCCAGCGGATCGCTTAACAACAGAGAGAAAAGGTCTTCAGTGAGATACAGCTATATGATTACTATAGCTCTGCGGCCATTGCATCAAATAACGGTGGATAAAGAACAGGTGTTCACCTTATTACCTAGAAAGAAATCAGACTATTCAGAGCGCTGTGGCGGAATGCAAAATCCAGCTATTTTAGGGAAGAACAGATCAATGGGGAATTTCTGTAAAATCTGTTGTTATTGTGCAATTTCGGCAATACCATTGCCTCATTGTAACAAAACTAGGTGCTTGTTTTCTCCATACTATATCATATTACATGATGCTTAAGTTTGGGTTTAAAGACAATTATTTAATAAGCACAAAAATACTTTACTCCCTTACAATTAAGTTCAGCAGTAGCATTTGTTGAAATGACTTCTGTCACTCCCTAAAATTCAATGCTGTGTAATGAATAGCAGGTCCCTGTGGCCGGGAGGGGACCCTGGTAAGTCTGCTGTTTATTCAAAGACACCAGCACAAGTTAATAGACAGTTATAAACTAATTGAGTGCGTCTGTAGTGATATCTTCCCATTCATCTAGCTCATTCTGTTTAGCTTTGCTAAGCTTCCATATGGCGCTGAATCCTGCTGCTTGCAACAGTCACATGAAGAACAATGAAGTAAGATAAGATGCAGCACCAGGGAGCCGAGGAGTTTAACTGTTCTCTTAAACTCATTTTGAGAATACGATATTAACTTCTCACTCACTCATTGCAACAGTCTGAAAATTCCTTGAAACCAGGGAAAAAACACATACTTTTCTACAGTTAGTGCTATATACTAAGAAAGGCTGATGGCACATGTACTAGATTGTGGAATGTACTTTAAAGTGTATTTCCACTTTTGCAGCCAAACTGTGATAACACTTCATATTTGTTACATGTTCTTAATCACATTGCATACATTAACAATGAAATTACAATTACTATTATTATTTTTATAATAATTGCTTAATGCTTGCTTAAAAATCCTACCTTGCTTCCCCCTATGTAATGTTAAGGAGGGGGCTGTGGGAAGATGTTTACTCTAATTAACACTGTCTACACTGTGCTGGCAGATTTCATTATCAGTTGTAAACTGAATTTTAACACTGTCTGTCCTAACAAAGGGTTAAAGACTTTAGAAGCATTGCATATTAAAGGAGAACTATGATATGAGTGATTTCAACTCACCTCATAGTTCTAGCCGACCCGTGACAGTGAGACTGTCACAGGTCAGCTCAGTAGATCGGGAGGTGAGCGAACAAATACCGGCGTTCGCTCACGTCTCGATCCTGTCACGGCTCTCTGCTGTGACAGGGGAGGGGCTGGATTCCCCCCTCCCCGCTCCAATCCGTCAGCGCTGACTGGCGGAACGGACAGGGAGGGGGTGTGTACAGCTGGCTCTGCCTCTAGATAGGCAGAGCCAGCTGTCACTCATGCAGCTGGGCGGATCTCGACAAAGATGTCGGGATCTGCTCCGGCTGCGGTGTCTCAGTATACCGCGAGCTGTAGCTCGCGGTATACTGAGCTTAGGGTAACGGGTGGATGCTAGTTTGTGTCCTCCCGTTACCCCAAGGAGAACTATGGGGAAAAACACTGATCCCATAATTCTCCTTTAATGAGAGGAAGCTCAGTCTGAAAGTGAAAGTAGAGGGTCAAATTGAAGGACAAGCTGCTTAGAGTAGCTTGGAATCTGCACAAAGGCATTCACTAAAGAGCACTCTAAAAGGTAAGAAATATATTTTTAAATACTATTGTGAGTATGGTGTGTGAGTAGGAACTCATAACAAACAAATAGAGGAGTTTTCTCCTAAAATGCTGTTTTAGCGGGCGGGCTATTGTGCTGTGACAGCAATGTGCTGTGTGGAGCGCTCTCTCAAAAGCTTGCTTTTTTATCACGGTGTACCGAACCGTAGAATGCACCTGCATTGTGGTGTGAACCATTTTATACTTGCCCTAGCCATGACTGGTGTTCAGTTGCTGAAAAACGGCAGCAATAGTGTGAACGGACCCTGAAGGTACTGCAAATCTTTCTGTAAATTCAAACATTTTTAGGTTTTGGATAGAGCAGGGAAGGGTTAGAAGCTCTGTCAGCTTTCCACTGCTGACTTATGTCTCCGTTTGGCAGATTATTCCTTGTGTCCTGTCTATTTGATGGGTAATACATAAACAGGAAAGAGGCAACAATAAAAACATATAAAAACAAAATGACCTTCTTTACAACATTTTGATTTGTCATGTGTTGCAGATTAGATACCAGTCCTTAAAGGAGAACTATGGGGTCAGGGCTTTTCCCTGTAGTTCTCCAAAGGGTAACAGGAGGAAACAAACTAGCATCCTCCCGTCACCGTAAGCTCAGTATACTGCGAGATCCATCCAGCTGCGGGATTGACAGCTGGCTCTGCCTATGTAGAGGCAGAGCCAGCTGTGCCAGCCCCCTCCGATGTCCGTTCCGCCAGTCAGCGCTGGAGGATCGGGAAGGAGAGGGGGGAAATCTCTGCAGGGAGCCGTGAGTGACAGTCACGTCTCTATCCAGGAATTGATTGAGAAGTGAGCGAGCGACGCTATGTGTTTGCTCACTTCCCGATCTATTGAGCCGACCTGTGACAGTGACAGTATAATTGTCACAGGTTGGCTAGAACTATGAGGCTGAGTGATTTTCACTCACCTCATAGTTCTCCTTTAAGAAGTTAAGGTACAAGTAAACCCTAACTGAATAACATTTACTTTGCTAATGCATGTATGATAAACAATTTCTTTAAAAAAAAAATGAAATACTGTTTTCACAATTTTTGCATCCCTTTGTTACATACTAATACTACTGCTTTCCTGCAGCCTCTTTGCTGTCACTACATATCTAGATGCATGCACATCAGCAATGACTGAATGGCATTCCTCAGTGTGGGTTTCCTGATGGTGACAACAGTGAACCATGCCTGCATAATGTGTATTGAAATGGCAACTTGTAGTCTACATTGAAAGGCTGAGTGACAGGGTGACAATGCCAAAGCACAACTGGTAGCAAAGGACAGAGCTTTGTCATCCTGCAACAGGAAATGCCTGAACAAGGACCTTGATGGCAGGATTACCAGGTATTATTTTGATAAAAAATTACTTTTGAAACGATACTAACATATTAAAGCATACTGTATATTAGATTTTAGGCGTTGGTTTGAAATCGATCAATAGCATGAATTTGAAACATTGTAGTTTCAGTAGTTAGTTGTCATCTCCTAGTAGGGTTTTTACTCTAATTGAGAAATAGTTTTTCACATGGGAATGTAGTGCATTCAATTTGTTCCCTTATAAATCCACCAGTGTGTGCCCAAAAGGATCCCGTCTGGCCAGTTTTGATTATTCTTTGATTTGTTGATATCTGCATACACCTTTACCACCGCACGATCACACATACAGTAGGGAATTTTGTCATTAAAGAATCATATTGCTTTATCATAAAAAGGGCTACAGAACTTCTCATTCAAATGCGAAATATGCCAGATGTTGTAAACAAGAAATTGCATACAAAGCTACACAATTACACTGCACATAAATGGGGGCTGTGTGCCAAGAGATTTCTCCACAACGAAACCAAAATAAAAAAATTGTCAGGTCGAAACCGAAAATGTTTTTTTATTTTAATTTTTTTAAGTTTTTCAAATATTTAATTTTTTAATAAACTTTTATAAACTTTTACATTTTTTTTAATATTTATTTTTATTTATCAATTCATTTTTTATTAAATATTTTTATTTTTTACTTTTAGGGGCTTCGGGGAAATGTTAGGGGTCTAAACAGACCCCTGATATTTCCCTTTTAAAATAGAAAAAGCGATTGAGGACACAGAGTCCACAATCTCTTTTTCTGCAGCCCCAGTTATCAATGATGTTCATTGATAACATGAGGACATAGTATGTTTACTATAACCACAACTATGACTGAACAGGTGGTGATGTAGATCACTTCTCATCATTCATAATTGAGGATATAGTAGACATGCTATGTCCTCAATTATTTACAAACACTCAGCTATCACTGATCACTGAGTGTTTGCACTTGCTCTCCTTCCTGACACGCTGTCACAGGAGGCTGAGCGAGCGGAGCAGGGAGGAGAGCTCAGCCTCCTGTGACAGCGCGGACTGTCTCCGCTCCCACACTGCTCTGCCGGACTATGATAGGAGGCTGAGCGGTGTGGGAGGAGAGATGGCGGCTGCTCACAGCGCTCTCCTCCCGCATTGTTCGGCTGGCTGTCACACTTTCTCTCCTCCCCACTGGGACACAGAGCAGCACCCAGCGGGAAGAAAAGAAAGCAGAGATGCACCGACGTGTGGCAGGAAAATGGCACTTTCGGCATTTAGCCCAAAGTGCCATTTTCGGACAATATGTTTCGGCGGCCGATATATCAGTGCATACCTATTTATTTTTATTTTTTAATGATCTTTGTTTTTATTTTTTCAATAATCTTTTTTTGGGGGCAAATATTTATTTATTTTTTAACATTGATCATTTATTTACATTTGGAAACAGTTTTTTCTATATTTATTTATTTTCAACTTTTTTCATTGTTTTTCATTGTTTTACTATTATATGCATTCGAGCCGATTGCAGGCTATTCACTCACATCCCTTATGAGATTAGACCGAACAGCAGCAATTAGCCTGCCGGAGGTTCGGCTTGGCCGATCCAGATGTTGGATCAGCTGAGTCGAACTTCTTCTGCACTTCGGCTCAGCCGAATATGCAGAGCATGTTCGCACGAACCGAAGCCAGCCGAATCGAAGCCAGCCGAAGCAAGCCGATGTACAGCTGATTTCAGCCCTTGTACAGATGAAATTAGCCGTACAAGCCTGAAGTGAATAGCCAAACAGCGTTTTTGGCTATTCACTTCGGGTCAGTTATTCACTCGGCTGCCTACGGCAGCTTTGTGAATAACCCTCTTAGTGTATAATGCTACAAATATTTAGGGGCCCAAAGGCATAAAGACATTCCGATACATGTATTCTAAAAAAACAAAAAACAATACTGTGCACTAAATCTCACAGACGTATCTGAGCTATGTATGTTAGGGTTTCTTCAAACACCCCACACAGAAAAGTACACGGGAGTTGACTACCATATCAGAAGGGCTACTTTACTGTTAGTTCGAATACAATTAGCACAAAAACTAACTTTTCTCTTGTACTTCAACTCTAACAACATGAATGGTCTGATTTTGGTTCCTCAATGGGTATTGACAGAGGCGGCACCACCCCCATTAGAAGGTGGCACAACTTACAGTCACTTATAAGAATCTTGTCGTACTCCTTACCAATCACAATCCCAAATTATGTCCTATTTGACATGGTTTTCTAATTAATGGACACTTAATTTCTTTATCATGAAAACGGTGTGCTGGTGACATCTATCTACAATTACAATTTACAGTCAATCACTATTCATGAGTCATCTGCATGCACATCCTAATTAGTGTTAGGGCGCATCAGACATTGCCATGGCCCAACACTGGGTGTGAGGAGACAAGCCCCCAATGTCACCCAATGCAGTGCCAGTGGTGCCACTAGTAGCCTTTCATGAAAAGGAACTGTTAAACCATCAATACAAAAAAATCATCAACATTTAGTACCATAGCATGTACTGCTTACATGTATGCATTCATTTTATTCTAAATTGTAAGCACACTATTCTACCATCTGGATAAAACCACATGCAGTTAAACAATAATGTGTTTATGGAACTGCTAACCTGCAGGTCTGCTTCAACTATACAGTAGGACATCATTGAGCCTGCAAACCTGAAACATTCAAAGATTGCAACTATAACAAAAAGGTGTACTTATGTTAACATCGTATTTTGCCAGAGAATCACAGGTGAAATAATCAGTGTGCTTGTTTGAAATTGTTGCCCAGTAATACACATGCGCTGCTACCTACAAGGATGTAAAAAGGAAATATTCAATTGAACTATGGCACCAGTGTTGAACATTATTGGAACACTGACCTTGCTATGTGTTATTGTTGTCTATATTTTATTTACAGCTCTGCTTTCAAACTTGTTTGGTGAGATGTAAACTGCACCTAGACCTCAAACCCCAAGATAAGCACTGCTCTACAACTTCTTCATTACGATCCTCATAAGTGCTATGCGTATGATCTGTTTTAAAAACAAAGGTCATTGTGGCAGAAGGGGGTTAATAAATAGGTTCATAAGGAATAAGATAGTTTTGTCTATTGCTCACTCTCCATAGCCCAAGCTGTGTGGCAACCCACTGACTTACGTGACTCCTGCAGAAGACTTCATTAGTCAATGCCAACTTCAATCTGCTTCAGTTATGTTACTTTTGGACCCCAGAGGAAAGAAGCTCTCTGTGGTGAATGCAAGCTACACTAAAGATAAACTGGCTCATTTTACAACACATCAGGCCAGCACGTCCTTACTCTCAACAGCATCCCAAAACACAGGAAAATCTATAAATGCTATTAACCTTGCCAAAGTATTAAATGAAAGAGATGTATGTGCAGGCAGGATCTCCTTCAGCAATGACAGTGTAACTCTTGTAATACATAATTTACATAAGACAAACATAACATGAAAAGCCATAATCACTCCTCATAACCACATGCCTACTTTCAGCTCTGTTTTTATGTCATCAATTGCATTCAATAGTTTATCTGTCTTCTCCTAGTAGGATTAAAGTTTGATACACCTGACCAAAGCTGCTGCAAAGTAGGAATCGTATCTAAGACAGTGTGCCTATACTTGTAACAGTTAACTCAATAAGCCTTTTATTTTTTCTGCTCTTGGCAGTCACTCTTCTACAGGAAGCCATGGGGAGCAGGCATTCTGTTTCATAGTTGTAGAGATTGGATAGCAAAAACTCAAAAGGTGTGATATGGACATATTATAATTTAACTAGCTAAAAAGAGAACTATGGGGTAAGTGTTTTTCCCCATAGTTCTCTTTAGGGTCACGGGGGGACATATACTAGCCTCCTCCTGTGACCCAAAGCTCAGTACATGGCGGGCTATTGCCCACAATATACTGAGAGCACCACAGCTGGGACGGATCCCAACAACACTGTCTGGATCCACCCAGCTGTGTGAGTGACAGCTAGCTCTGCCTATCCATAGGCAGAGCCACCTGTGCCAGCCCCCTCCCCCACCCGTTCCTCCACTCAGCACTGGAGGGTTGGAGAGGGGAGGGGTGAATCCCTGCAGGGAGCGGTGACTGATAATCACCGCTCACTGCAGGGAGACGATCGGGAACTAAGCGGATCGGTGCATGTTTCTGCTCACTTCCTGATCAATAGAGACGACCTGTGACAGCTTCTTTGTCACAGGTCAACTCTAACTATGAGGATGAGGGGAAATCACTTGCATAATAGTTCTCCTTTAACAAACTTACAAATGTAAGTGAGCTATGCTGGTATAGTAAGTAAAGAGCATACCCCTCATCACAAGCATTTCCACACAAACTTGTAGGATTTAGTGGGTTATCTGAGCAGGTCTTTTTTATGATGGAGTGCACTGGGCAGCATGCTCAAACGTGCCTATTGGACTGCACATTCATGTTTAGACATACTTCACAACTGCTGATGAAAACTCAAGTTGATAGAAAATGTCTGTATGAGTAAGCTCGATGAATGTGGTGACATTTCACTTTGCAAAGCATACCCAATCATGTGCAGGGAAAAAAAAAAAAAACCCACAGTATTATTGCTTGCACATGTTTGGGTGATGGAAGTCAGCAGATCTCCACCTCATTCACTAAACTAAGGGGAAACGTCCACTGCAAAGTACAAATTCCCTTGCAAAGTTACCAGCCTATTTGTCTTTAATAAAATCAACCCCTCAAATTGTATTTCCACTTGTATGGGCAAACTGGAATAACACCTTTTTATATTTGTTATACGTTCCAATGTATATTTAATAACAATATTGAAAAATTGCTGCTTATATTTTATTTGCTTAAAAACCTAACTAGCTTTCCCCCTATGAGATGTTAAGGAGGGGGCTGTGGGAAGTTGTTTCCCTAATTAACCCTGTGTGTACTGTACTAGCAGATTTCATTACCAGTTGTAAATGAAATGTGAACACTGTCTGTCCTAACAAAGGGTGAAAGACTTAGAAGCATTTTTATTTTTAATGAGGAAAAGTGTGGTCTGTCCCTTAACCTCCCTAGCATTATTCCCGAGCGTGGCTCGGGGTTATATTTCCTGACCAGGAGCAGTAACCCCGAGCCACACTCGGGAATACCCTGAATTCACACTCATCTCGATCCCCGCGGTGTCCGCTCGTCTTCTTCACCCGATGTCAGCATCCATCTCCGGCATTCGCACGCGTCAGCGTCGCAGGGAGGCTGATCCGGTGGGAAATTCAAACGTAAAAGCACCCAATACATACAGAATACATTGTAATACATTGTAATACACTGTATAGTGCTATTACGTTACTGTAACAAATTGTTTCACCTCAGCTTTGTCCCTAGAGATTTTACCAGTGTTCTGCCTGCACTTTTACTACTCTATTTGCCTGGAAAACTTGAGAGCGTCCATGGCATCAAAAAAGCGTCCGCTGAGGTCAAAAGCAGTTTTTGTGCAGCTTGAAAATAGCGATAGTGATGTGGAATCACTTATTGAATTGAGCGACAGCGATTCGTGGGGAAGTTCGTCGTCAGACACTGAAAGTGATGAAAGTGTGGATTCTGCGACTGAGCTAAGTGATGTGCGAACTTGGTGCCCTATTGATTGTGGTACGGATCACGCAGCACCCCCAAGATTCCCATTTACTGGAGCATCTGGTATGAAGGTAAATGTGGAACATGACAACCCCTTGGCCTACCTAAAATTATTTTTGACCGATGAGGTTATTGATGAAATTGTTACCGAGACAAACCGGTACAATGAACAATCAGCAACTCTGCATCGCAAGTTTTCCTGAAACAGAAAGTGGGAACCAGTGACCAGAGATGACATCTGGAAGTTTCTGGGCCTAATAATTCTTCAGGGAGTGGTGGGGAAACCTCTGCAGAAGTGGTATTGAAAACCAATAAAATACTTGCCACTCCATTCTTTGGCACGGCCATGTCAGAGTATAGGTTTACCCTCATCATGAAGTTTTTACACTTCGCAGACAATGAGGAATTTGATGAAGCCACTCATCCTGCCCCAAAACTGAAAAACATTTGGAAGGTATCCCAGATGATTGTGAGGAATTTCCAACAAACCTATGTACCAGAAAGAGACATCCCAATAGATGAAAGTCTAATGGCCTACAAGGGAAGGCTCAGCTGGATTCGATATATAGCCTCAAAGAGCGCACGATTTGGCATCAAAACCTATATGCTATGCGAATCGTCATCTGGCTACATTTGGAACTCAGTGATATTCACTGGAAAAGGAACCAAATTCAATCCGAAATACAGCAGCTATGTAATGGCAACATCTTCTGTTCTCTCACTCATTGAGCCATTGCTGAATCAGGGCTATTGTGTAACAACGTACAACTTTTACACATCTCCAGATCTGTATGAGTTTCTTTTGCAACACAAAACAGATGCCTATGGAACCGTTAGGACTAACCGACGTGACATGCCGCCAGTGTTTGGCAAGAAGAAGCTGAAGGCTGGAGAAATGGTTGCCTGGCAGAAAGGCAAAATGATGGCACTGCGATGGCGCAACAAAAAAGATGTGTGCCTAATGAGTACTGTGCATAATGCATCCACTGCTATGGTACACACGAAAAGTGGGAGACACGTCATGAAGTAGTAATAGACTACAATACCACAATGGGAGGTGTCGACAGAGCCGACCAAGCCATGACCTTCTACCGGGCAATGCGGAAACAGCAGAAGAAATATTATAAGAAGATCTTCAGGCATCTTCTTGAGCAGTGCTTGTGGAATGCCTATGTTCTGCTAAAAAAACAAAGTGACAAGCCTGTGACGCATTCAGACTTCATCTGGAAAATTTCCGAACAAATATTTTTGAACCACCAAACGCCATCAGTAAATAGATCTGTACGTCGTGCTGTTGGCGTTGTCAACCCACAACGCCTGACTGGTCATCACTTCATGGACTACATCCCACCAACAGAGAGAAAGTCAGCACCTACAAGGATGTGCGTGGTTCGTTGCTCGAAGCGCAATGACAGCGGCAAACAAATCCGAAAAGAGACCAGTTTCCATTGTCCTGATTGTGACGTCTGACTTTGTGCTGTTGCGTGTTTCAAAGTTTACCATACCCAAGATGTTTACTGAAGTAATATTGCACCCTTGTTTGGACAGATGTCAGTGTTTTTTGTTTGAATACATTATTTAATGAAATGTATTATTATATTATTGTTTTGTGTAATTATTTCTAATTATTTGTTATATTATAATTTATGATTTCGTTTTTCAAACTTTATCATACCCAGGATGTCTACTTGGAACCAAATTCAATCCGAAATACAGCAGCTATGTAATGGCAACATCTTCTGTTCTCTCACTCATTGAGCCATTGCTGAATCAGGGCTATTGTGTAACAACGTACAACTTTTACACATCTCCAGATCTGTATGAGTTTCTTTTGCAACACAAAACAGATGCCTATGGAACCGTTAGGACTAACCGACGTGACATGCCGCCAGTGTTTGGCAAGAAGAAGCTGAAGGCTGGAGAAATGGTTGCCTGGCAGAAAGGCAAAATGATGGCACTGCGATGGCGCAACAAAAAAGATGTGTGCCTAATGAGTACTGTGCATAATGCATCCACTGCTATGGTACACACGAAAAGTGGGAGACACGTCATGAAGTAGTAATAGACTACAATACCACAATGGGAGGTGTCGACAGAGCCGACCAAGCCATGACCTTCTACCGGGCAATGCGGAAACAGCAGAAGAAATATTATAAGAAGATCTTCAGGCATCTTCTTGAGCAGTGCTTGTGGAATGCCTATGTTCTGCTAAAAAAACAAAGTGACAAGCCTGTGACGCATTCAGACTTCATCTGGAAAATTTCCGAACAAATATTTTTGAACCACCAAACGCCATCAGTAAATAGATCTGTACGTCGTGCTGTTGGCGTTGTCAACCCACAACGCCTGACTGGTCATCACTTCATGGACTACATCCCACCAACAGAGAGAAAGTCAGCACCTACAAGGATGTGCGTGGTTCGTTGCTCGAAGCGCAATGACAGCGGCAAACAAATCCGAAAAGAGACCAGTTTCCATTGTCCTGATTGTGACGTCTGACTTTGTGCTGTTGCGTGTTTCAAAGTTTACCATACCCAAGATGTTTACTGAAGTAATATTGCACCCTTGTTTGGACAGATGTCAGTGTTTTTTGTTTGAATACATTATTTAATGAAATGTATTATTATATTATTGTTTTGTGTAATTATTTCTAATTATTTGTTATATTATAATTTATGATTTCGTTTTTCAAACTTTATCATACCCAGGATGTCTACTGGACTCTTGTTTGGACAGATTTAGGTGAATTATTCCTAAGAATTACAGGCCTACAATGTAAAACATATTTCCATGAAAAACAATGTACTGCTTTGGGTTGCTAAAATACTGAATAATCATACCGACAGGGAGGTTAAAGCTTATTTGTACTTTTGCAGTCAAATATGGGAAAAAAAACACTATGAGGGTTACTCTCTAAAGAGCCGAAGGATCCAGCCATAGCCTTGGCTGATCCTTCAGCTCTCTTCGGCTGCCTCTGCCCTTCGGTTCAGTCAAAATGAGAGGCTGCTCTACGGGCTATTCACAAATGCCCGTACAGCAGCCAAAGGCAGCCGAGCTGAAGGCGTATGCTTCGGCTCGACTGAGCCGAAGTGACAGCCGAAGCGGGAGAATGGCCTGCTGAAGGGCTAGCCATTCTCCACGCAAATGACAGCTGGGCAGAGCCAGTCATGATCTCACGTCTGGTTCCGCCCAGTTGTAATGACAGATCAGCGTCCTGAAATGACCTGGGGATGCTGATCTATCACTAAACAATAACAACTGGACGGAGCCGGCCATAATGCTGTGGTCGGCTCCACCCAGTTGTTATTCATTGGCCGGGACCTGCTAGAAGACTCTGGGAGGTGCTGGCCAATAGGAAACAGTTGTTTTTTTCTTTTCTTTAAAATATTTTTATTTTTTCTTTAATTTTCCTATTTATTTACATTTGTAAAATAATTTTTCAACTCTTTTTTCCCATTTATTTGACTTCTTTTTTCTATTCTGCTCGGTACCTTGGAGGTACCCCGTGGTCCCTGTGTGTGTTGTAAAGTAGCCACCGCTCCAAGCTCACTCCCATGATGGACTATAGTCTGAAAAAAAATTAGTAAACTAAACACGAGACTGTAGTCCATCACAAGAGCATGTTTGGAGCAGTGACTACTTTACAACACACACAGGAACCATGTGGAACAAAAGTAGCCACCCTCCAGGGGGAAGGACAATGTCAGCAGGAATTAAGACATGATTCGAATGTCTACAGTCGAGTAATACAGAAACAGGCTTAATTTTTATTAATAGTTAAGGTACTTGACTGCTTTTCCAAAATTTAACTCCTGAGTTTGTCACTTCAGGCAAGTAAAAAGCACTTAAAATGTATGACATTTTTTTTGGTATGCTCTGTGAATGAGAACATATAATAAATATAAAGTAGTTGCTATCCCAATTTGGAAATACACTTGATTGTCCACTTTTACTCTGCTCAGAGTAGCCTACAATATGCACAAAGCTCTTCACCAAAGAAGCATCTAAAGGTAAGAAATATATATTTTTTAAATTATCTTTATGTATGCTGTTTGAATAGGAACACAGAACAAACATATAGCGGGGTTTTCACAAATATGAAAAATACAAACAAAATTCCACAAAAGTGGAAATATACTTTAAATCAAATAGAGAATAAGGAACAGGGAAGAAGGAGTCATCTAGTTATACTAATAAACATGCAATGAGACTGGGAACAACAATGGTTCTTTGATTATTTAAGTGTGAGCTTGTTATCTAGATCAGCAATTAGTTTCACCTTCTGGACTTCGACAAAACAATTGTGGCAAATATATGGCACTAAATGCCTGCTATAGATGAAATGAGTGTGGTGGTGATTGATGGATCATTAGATTGTTTAATTCTGATTTAATAGCACAGTATTGTCAGCTGTAACACATTTAATTTCCCAACAATTCAGAGTGTGGCAGTTTTTATGTCAGTGACAAATTTACAGCCACCTCGATGGCCCTAAAGCATAGCCCTCTCTTTCCCCTATGTGAAAGCTCATTAATTTATGACATCTCATTCCCTGATTGTCTCAGTGCATTCCTAGCGCTTTCCCTGCGAGAGACATATTTTATCCCTAAAGCTAGAGTGATTATCTAATTGACAAGCAAATTAAATAAGCTGGAACAATTTAACTAGACAATGTTTCAGTTGATAGAGGCAGCAATATTGCGGTGTAAACAAGAGAGAGAGATACCCCAGAAATGACATGGCTTAGTGTAAATGGTCTGCATAAGAGAGAGAAAAAGATTATGAACAGGATAGAAAATGCATCCGGAAGTTGCGGAAATTGAAAGCACCCGGTTGTATCATAAAGAGAGTCAAACTGTTCCACAACTCAAATGATCCCAAGATAAAAGTAAAGCAATCTGACAGCTCACACTGCATTAACTGACAATAATTTCAACTGACCACCATGTAAATTTGGAGACAGTAATCTGGTTAGAAAGCAAAGACAGTTTCCCTTGCATTCTTTGGCTAGGTTGTGGGGATTAGATGGTGATGAGTGCCTCTTTCAATACAGAAATATGCGGTAAAAAGGAGATGTGCATTGTAGTTTAAAAATTTTTTTTTTTTACATTTGTTCATGCTAGAAGTGAGATTAAGAGGGGACATGATTTTGATGTACAAAATGTTTAGTGGTGATGGCAACATCAGCAATAAACGTTTTACAGTAATCTCCATAACAAGGACTAGAGGCCACCACCTAAAATTGTCGGAGAAAATATTTAACCACAAGGGGCGTAGGGGCTTTTTTTTCAGTAAGAGCAGTTAAAGTCTGGAACTCACTGCCACAAGCAGTGGTATCAGCTGAGAGTATTGAATCATTTAGAAATATACCTTCTTCAGATACCATAACATACAGGGGTACAAGTACTCTTAAAAACAAGATCACACAGGGACTCGTCTACACACATACACATGCACAATCACACACAGACACACAAAGGTTGAACTTGATGGACCTGTGTCTTTATTCAACCTCAAAAACTTTGTAACTATATAAAATCAGAATGCAAAGTGAATTTAAAGAATGATCAATAGGCAGCACTTGTTAGGGGTTCGGAATATAGGCAAGGTCGGCTATAGGAACACAAATTGACAAGCGCCAGGGCAGAGGTTAAGTATTGAGTGCCCACCAATCAGATGATACTTTTTTGGCACCATTGTGCACATACAGATACACCACTGTGTGATGCATTACAATGTATGCAAATGTGAAGGAGCAAAGGCAATAAACAGTTTGGTGGTTCCAACACGTAAGAAGACCAGGATGCCATACATTGTGTTATGCATTACTCTGTTATTAAATGGTCTGTGAACTATGTGTCAGATCATGAATATGATTTTCGTGTTGTTTAAAGTGTATTTCCACTTTTGCAGCCAAATCGGACATATGGACATATTACTTGCTCCTACTGAAAGAAAAGTTTTTCTCTAAATTTTTCTTTGAAATGCAAGGACAAAATTGTTTGTGGTGCGCAGATCCTGAGTGATTAGGTGCCAACCCCAGATAAGGTAACAATGGAAAAGAAAAGAAACAGATGAGGTTTTTTGGCACCAGTTGACAAGGCCAATAAGCTCCAACAAGTACGCAAGAACCAGCGGCGGCGTGCGAGTATATTAACAGCAGCGTGTGACTTAGATGGTCACCTGACTTCCTAGGCTGTAGGTCGGGACACTCTAGGAAGTCAGGTGACCATCTACGTCACACGCTGCTGTTTATATGCTCGCACACCGCCGCCGGTACTTGCAGTGAACGGCTGGAGACGGCCCCGCGCGTACCGGCGGTGTCTGGTGTTGGAGGATTTCGGGAGGCTGCCCTAAGGCCTCACCATACCTAAACCCCTTATCCTTGTTGTGTCCTCTTTTGGTAAGTAATGGTCTCACTAGTGTTGTGAGCCTTAATTTTCCCTATGGATTATCCGGCCTCATATATATTTTTTATATATACCGTACATATCTCTCTATTCTTAGTTATCACCATGGGCACTAATTGAGGGGTACATACCACTTACTATTAACCCTAACCTCTTTGTGTACAGCCTTACCTCAGCTCTCCATCCTCTTCACCCTGGGAACACGTGCCCCCCTGGTCCGCCTGGCGTTCTGGTGTGTGCATCTGTTGACTTCACACTGAGGGGGTAAGAATGTTTTGCACTTATGTAATGTTTTGCACTAATGCCTTATTATGTAACATGTCTAATGTTGGAGCACTCATGTTTCTTTTTCTATGATCTTCAGATCACCTCCTCCTCCTGATGAAGCGCCTTCAGGCGCGAAACGCCCAGAGCATTATGTTATGGCCCACTAATTTGGTTCCAGTTGGAGCTTTTCACTAATACCAAATGGATTGTCTTCCTTTATGAATTGTGCATGTCCTTCTATTGTATTATTTATTAGATCAATCATGTAATCTTGTCCTTGTCAATCATGTTTAATATAACCTCTATTCTGGAACAAAGTCGGAAATAGGAGGTTTTCTCTTTCTCCCTTGTATGCTTTCTTTTTTAACAAATATATCATCAATTGGATATTTTTTAATATTTTTGTACGGACTATAATAAATAATATACTTTTATATCATACTCTTTTGTTGGAGCTTATTGGCCTTGTCAACTGGTGCCAAAAAACCCCATCTGTTTCTTTTCTTTTCCATCTTTGAAATGCAAGGTGGATAGGGAGATTATCATTAGCATAATTAACACTGTGCTGACAGAGCTCATTATCAGTTGAAAAATAGATATGACACTGTCCAAACAAAGGGTTAAAGAAGAACTCTAAGTTTTTTTAAATTTTCAAAGAAAAATTAAACCTTGCAGTGGGGCTACCCCTTCACTGCAAGGGTTAACTGCCTGCTTTTCTCTAGGGGCTGAAATAAAGGCGAAAAACTCACCCAATCCTCGATCCCGTCTAGCTGCTAGGCTGGTCCTCACAGCCTCTTCTCCCCCGGGCTCCAGAGGTCTAATCCCCGCTGATGTCATCATGCCTAATACAGTCTATTTACCTGTATTAGATGTGAGGACATACCACAGCTGGCGTGGAGAGGGAGAAAGTTGAGCTGTCACTGCTGCAGGACTGAGGATAGGGTGAGTATTTCTCCTTTATCTCTCCTTTGTAGTACAGGGGTAGCCCCACTGCAATGGTTCATTTTAAAACCTAGAGTTCTTCCTTAAAGATCAAGAAGCATTGTATTTTAATGAGAGAAAGCTCAGATTGTGCCTAATCTTTCTATGGGGATTGACAAAGGGGTCTATTCACTAAGCTGCCGAGGGCAGCCGAGTGAACAACCGACCCCAAGTGAAGTGAGCCGAACACTGTTGGCTATTAACTTCAGGCTTGTACAGCTGATTTCAGCCGTATATCGGCTGAAATCAGCCGTACATCGGCTTGCTTTGCATGGCTTCGGGTCGGCCGAACATGCTCAGCATGTTCGTCTGACCCAAAGTGCAGAAGGAGTTCGACTCAGCCGATCCAACATCTCGATCGGCTGAGCTGAACCTCCGGCAGGCTACTCGCTGCTTTTCGGCCTATTCTTATAGATGCCGAACAGCAGTGAGTGAATAGCCGAATGCCGCTGGGAGGCATTCGACTCGGCTGTTCTGCTCGGTTCCTCAGAGGGACCGAGCAGAACAGAAAAATTGTTAAAAAAGTACAAAAAAAGTAAATAGAAAATGATTGTGCGGAGCTAGCAATGACAGCTAGCTCCGCCCAACAGTTTTCTATTGTCCGGCGGTTCTGCTGCCGTCAAAAAAAAAAAAAGTTCGAAGCTAACCGAAGGATCGGCCGAAGCTACGGCTAGATCCTTCGGCAGCTTCGTGAATAGACGCCAAAGTTTTCTGTCACCCTGAAATTGTGAAGAGAAGTTCCAAAAGCCAGTTACAGAGACATCTCTAAATGGAAAGAAATATTTTTAAAACATTATTTTTAGACATGCTGAGTGAATGGGAACACATTACATAAATATAGAGGGGGATTCTGAAATTTAAGATACATACATTTAGATATGTGAAATACACTTTAAGATGATCCACTACAATTCTGTTGAATTTGAAGGCACACTTTTTTTTTTTTTTTTTTTTAAACGTTATTAGATACATTTTGTGAGACACATTTTTCTAAATGCCTTTTTTCCTTGCCATCGGGCTCTATATATTAGTTGTGCATTATTTAATAAGGCAGTGCAAAGAACAATGCAGATAGACAAAGAGCAGTGACTCATACCAACCAATTGGATTATTAAATAAGCCTTTATTACCTAAGCCTGGCTAAAGTTTATTTGCATGTTATATTTATTAAAAGGCAATTTGTCTACGTGTACCCACCTGCAAGGGTGCTATATAAATCCTGCATAATAATAATAATAATACACATACTGGGAATGTTAAGACTGTTGTATAAATATTGTATTCTCTTTGGGCATATCTTCCTTTTTATCCTAATACAGTGGGGACTAGCTATATCACAGAAATAATATGGACACGGACACTATAGTACTAAAACCAAAACTTATTTTTTAGTTTTGGATAGAGTGGAGAGGAATTTGGACACCTGTCTGTTTTTTTTTTTTTTGCTGTCTGTGTCCCCGTTAGGGAGAGTCACTCTCTCTATTTGTCCTGGTGACCACTATCCGTGAAAGTGACAGAAATTTTGGGTTGTCACCAGAAATAGATGGAAAATCTTCCAATGGGGACACCAGTTCTGGTGACCCTGTGACCATCAGTGATTTCCCTCTGTTTGGAGGGATTTCCTCTCACTTCCTATTCTGGCTATCTAATAGGAAGTGAAAGAAAAATGTCGCTTTAGTCCCTAAATATTTCAGTTAGGTATTTATGGAAATAAAAGTGTTTTACAATGTCCAATGCATCTGATATATTAATATAACTACCAGCTAATGACACACAGGCTATCTTACTACAGTGTGGTCTGCTAATCTATCCAGTAAACTTCTAGCAGCAAATGTATAGCCTTGGCAGACCGCAACAGAAGGTGCTTTAGCGGAACCGCAAGTATATTAATTAACACAGCGCATACACTAATACATCACACCTGTCAAATGGTAACAGGAAGAACATGCACTATAATAGTGTTATATGAACACTGCTAAAATATAGAGTTAAATGCCACTGCCTCCAGCACTGGGTTAATTGTTAGAAGCTTTCCTCTGACTTTCACTATAATAAAGATTAATTTGTTCAATGAAACTGCTAACAGGGAAGGAATCCCCACATTGGCAACAGTCACAGTAAGTGTCTGGTCATTGTGTACTTTACTGTAGCTTTAATTAGCTCACTATTATCTAGCAAAGCAGAAGGACGAGGAACCTACTTTCTGCCTGTGTCATTAAGACAACCCAAAGCAATTAGAGAAGAGTGTGCGACTAAAAGAACGTCCTTAATACAAATGTGTTTCTATTTGTAATTATGGTAGACGTACAGGAACAACAAATGTTGCTAAGAGCATAACACCTTATACTTATAAACCTTTAACTAAAACTAATAATGGAGGAAACTACCATCACTGAAACAGGTGGGAGAAAAGGACCTTATTCATTAAACTGACAAAGCAGTTGTCAGTTTACACAAGAAAATGGCAGTTGGAGAATGGATGTTTGAAACTGATTGGTTGCTGAGGGGCAATTATTTTTTGACACAGCTCTTCCATGATGCACTTTGATAAATAAGGACCAATAGCAGTATCTTGGACCCTGAGTGAACCTTATAGCGATGGATATAAACAGAAGGACTGCAATGATAAGAAAAGGTTTACATTATGTATACCAGCATTACTCTTAATTACACAAAACATAGGCAACTATCTACGTGAAAGTGTAGCAGTGACATTCTAAATGTCCCTGACTTCCTTGCCAATAAATGTCCTACGTGCATTCTTCTCAGGGTTAAGTTCTTCTCATTGGATGATATGAATGATGGGCACCAGTCACTTTGATTTGATTTTAAGAGATTTTATTAGTACGAAAATTAAGAATAAAAGTCCTTTAATAATAAGAGTCCTTTGGTTTTCCACATGTATTCTAACTCTGGGTCTCTCCTTCACAGGGCTTTACTGGCTGGATACTTAAGCTGGCCATACACCGATAGATTATCTTCAGATTTTCTATGGTCAGATGGAAAAATTGGAACAGATTCCTCCATCTATGCTAAACTGTGTGGATGGAGGAATCTCCCAGGGGGGCAGGCTTCAGTATCTTGCTAGTTGGCCCTGCTGGCTGTCAAAATACCTGAAACATCTGATTGGATGCCAGCAGTGTTCAGGTGTTTTGAGAAAAATCTGTTCTATTTTTTATTGTTCAGCCAGCAGGTTAAACAAAGAAAATTGAAGCGTGTATACCTGGCTTAAGTCTCCCCTTCCACAGTGATCAGATTAAATTGTAACTTAATAGCAAGACACGCGTTAGAGTGCGCAGGAGTGGATCTGTGAGACTACATCTGTCAACACAGCCTAGAACCACATAGACAGCGGTATGTCATCTCTGAACTAGCATCTTGGTCCAGGTGGCAGATTGTGACTCTGGATACCGCCTGGGCAAAGATGATTCTGTCCTTCTGGAAAGAAATGCATATGAAGGCATTGTCAGGGGGAGTACTGGGAGGCAATAGATACCTAAAATTGCTACACTTACACAATGCTGAGCATGAAAAATATAACTGACTCTGAGTCCACCTTAATATTGCCTGCTCAATGGGAACATTGAACAATAAGTCAGCAGTAATGTGTGGAGGCTTGGTGCAAACCCAGTTTTGCCCAAGCCCACGCAAAACTTTGACTGGCAACCCTCCCCCCTCGGCCAAATCAGTTGCGACATGGGCAGCTGTCCCGCACAAAGGGTGGAGAATGCCCCTGCTGCAACTAATTGTGCTTGGAGGGTTGTGTGTGTTAGACACATTTCTGTGTGGGCTTGGGCAAGCTCTGGTGAACTAGGTTTGCACCAAGCCCCCGCAAACCACATGAAGTCAGGTGTACATGACAGAAATGTTACTTTTACTATGATTTTCTTTCTCCTGGTCTGTTCTCTAAAGATTTACATAATTGCTCTGTGCTTTTGCTGAGTAGCAGGACTGGCAAGCATTACAACTGGGTTATTTTTTTCACTTCAGAGCTAGAAAAACCAAAAATATGTTCTTCCTAGTTAGGATTCACAAAAATACCAGCTTGTACAAAATACTAAGAAAAACCCATTATAAAGGTTTTCTGTGTCAGGCCTTCAAAATGCACTATGTACACCTGGAGCCCAAAGAACACATTATAAAGATGGGTAGTAGGCCCGGAAAATCTCAATTTTTTAAATTACTTTTTTGTTATCGTTATTTCTTCAAAGTTGTTACTGAAGTTAAAAGTGTCCTCTTCATATGTAAGAGCTTTTATAATCTTCATCTTGGTATGTTGGAGTCTTTGTATTCTCACCAACATTGTGCTTTTGGAATGAAGCTGCTGCTTATATATATCGACACAAATGAAATATTTCCAGTGTACAGTTCTGCTAAACAACTGCAGGTATTCGGGAAAGAAAACAAGCCCATTTCACTTTAAAATGTCAAGATGCAATTCACCTCAGCATGCTATTCAGAACATACAAAGCCATGGATAAATGCATCCAAAAATGCTGCAAAGGCCTACCAATCAAAAATGTCAGGTCTAGGTAGATTGCTATTGATGAAACTGTATAGAACAGTCAGAGGTGGGCTGTAATCATAGTCATTCTGGCAGGAGGAATGAAAAAGAACAGAGCAGAGATGTTCCAATAGCAGGAATAAACAGACGTGCAACAAACCACCATGTAGTGGCAGTTAATACTGAAACAAAAGAGTATGCAGACCCAGCGGTGAAGCAAAGTTACTTTTGTTTCCCTTCCAGTAGAGAAGATGATTCATTTTAAATGTACATCCACCACTTCCCTTGAGAGGCTGGGAGTTTAAAGGCTTTGATCCCTGCAGGGGATCACAAAAACTGCTCTTACTCTAAGCAACTTCAGGTGATTCTTCAAGTTTATTAGAATTGTAAATTAAGCCTAGCTTTGGCACTGCAGCGGACTGTAACACATTTAAATAGTTATTAGATGTAATTTAATTAGCAGGATGTAAGGATATGTTCTGTTTAAACCTGGCAATGCATAATTAGAAGATAGGGTTTATTGTCTCTGAAATACGGCAGGCACAGGCAATAAGGCCATATTATGTGCAGGTTGTGATATATCAGCCAGTCACTATGTATTCTACAAAAAAGAAATCTATACTGCTCTAGCTTAAGTAAAGGGGGTTTCTCCTCAGACCAAAAATGTTTCCAGCACACTGCTACCGCTTTTTATAAGAAAATATATATTTTTTCACAATCTGCTTAAAGCCACACTCTGTGAAAACTTGCCCATTCACAAAATATCTTGTATTGTTGCAAAGAATACAAAACATTCTGTGATTGGAGGAGGAAAGATGATGCCTTAAATTCTTTGAAAAAATACAAGACAGTTTGTGAATGGGTGGTAGTGTTGAGGGTGGGTGATACAACTGGAGCATCCTACTGCTTGAGTCGCATCTCTCCCTCTCCTTAGTGCCCAGATGCTTGGCATTATGTGTAGCAGATTGTATACTGTAAAGTAAGATTTTTTTACTTTACAGTGTTCCTCCACTGCACAGCTTTATAACTGTAATTTACACACTTAGTTCAGTGTGTAAATTATTGTTTTCCCCGGAGTGTGGCTTTTAACTGGCCATACATTGTTTGAATTTCATCCGAGTCCCGCTAGTTCAACTGAAATTCAACCAGTGCATGGCTCCATCCTCATCCCTCCGTTGAACAGAACACTATTTTTTAATCAGCTTTTGTTAAAGGAGCTGGTTAAAAAAATTCTCGCAGCAACAAAAACTGTAGCCAGTCAGCTGCTGTCACTGTCCAGGTGTTCTGAAAATGGCACACCCGCTGTTGTCAGACTACAATAGCCCAGTGGGGTATGGGGGAATTGAGTGATATGTGTATGGCCAGCTTTAGATGTTTTGATTGTAGAATCTATTTAGATTTGGTTGAAGGGAACAAAAATTAGATTAATGTGCAATCAACCTGAAAGAAGAGGTTGCAGAGTGTGAATTGCTTTATAGTATGCTTAGACCTGAAAAAAAAAATTACAGCATATTACAGCCCATTACTATTTCATACAGCCAAATTTCAAGAACACATTGGATTGTGTATGAGCTGATGCACATTTTGATTTCTGCACCATTTTAATCTAACTCTAAACTTAATCGTTTGTACAATCTGATTTTAACATCTCATTTTGGCCAGCTATAGCAATCCTTCTGCATGTAAGTAGGTAGACAACTCAAGCACAATCGTATAATCTCTGCCGCCTTTTAGACAAAACAAGAGAAATGTTTCACAATCATCAAGGTACTGCTGACTCAGCAGCAAAAAATAAGTGTATCTACTTTGACAAAAAAAATTTTTAAATAAATTTAAAGCTAAACATCAGCCACATACTTTTTTTTTTCTTGTTTTACAAAGTGAAAAATAAGTTACCTATTGTGAGGTTTGTTAAAAGCTTAATTGTATCCCGTTTACTTTAGAATCCATTGATTTGCACCCCGCAGGATAATACCAGCAGGGATGAGATAAGTGTCTCGTTACAACAGTAACGGGCTCAAGTCGCATACCCGTCCCCTCCTCTTCTCTCGTCCATATGCAAACAGCCTTCTATTCTTTTCACAGAATACAAGGTGTTCTGTAAATGGACAAGGGGAGAGGAGGGGCTGATATTTGACTGGATCTCGATTTGCACTGTTGCAGCCGCATCTCTAATCCCTGCAGCAACGGAAGTTAAGCACTGCCTGTATTATCTAGCAATTCAATTATATCTAAAATAAAAAGGATTCAGTAAAGCATTAATCACACATCTCAGGAGGTAACTTCTTTTTTCATTATTATTTGTAAAAAATGTATCAGGCTGGAGTTCAGCTTTAAAAAAGCTCACTGGCAGAAAAAGTAGTGGATTAGAGCTTGCAGCGTGCTTTCTTCAACACATAACACTCAGCTTCTGGGCACTATAGGATGTGAATCGAGCAGTGAATGCTCCAGTCACATTCCTGTCCCACCTCTCTACTTGCCCATTCTGAAATTCCCTTGTATTTTTTTTTTTTAGAGAATACAAGACATTCTGTGATTGGAGGAGGTGTGAGGATGTGGCATCATCTCTCCTTCTCCAATCACAGAATACCTTGTATTCTTTGAGGAAATTACAAGGCATTTTGTGAATGGGTGAGTAGTGAGGAGAGGCAGGGATGCAGCTGGTGCACTACACTGAATGAGGCCAGAAGCCGAGTGTTATATGTAGGAGATGGTAAGATTTTTATACTTTACAGCAACCCTCCACACATAACATTCAGCTTTTTATAAATAATTTACACAATCAGAGCAATGTGTAAATTATTTTTTTTTTAATGGGAGTTTGGCTTTAAGTAGTTGATGGCATCACAAAAGCAGCAGATTTGATCAAGGGTGATGGCATCCAATACACCAAAATATATTTTCATGCATTTATGTTAATGTTAAAATTTATACCAGAGGACACATGATCACATATAATATTTATGTGTAAGTTATTTTTTTCAGTTGTAGCATAATAAAATGATCTCTCCCGGGGACTGTCATCTTACAGGGAAAAGTCAGATAGTTACACATCTATATTCTGCAGAAAGCTAAAGCAAAAATCATCTCAGTGCTGCAGTATTTTAGGCACTCTATATACTCGATAGCACTGTCAATCATTAGGTGAGTCACATTACTGAAAAGTTTTCAGAGATGCAGGAAGTTGCCCTAGTTAAAAATTTGAAAAATAAAACTGCTGATATAGCATGTAAAATTCCTTGCATGGATACAGTGGGAAGCTACTCCATCAGAGCAGAGATCAAAAATTTAAAAGTTATACGTTTGCTGATTCTGAAAGAATTAGAACTTGCGCGACTTATCAATATTTCCAGAGCATTAGGCACATACAGCTTTCATTTTACAGGCATAATGCTAGTCACTTAACTGAGGAGAACTCTATAAAAAAAAGTACAGAGGTACCATGGCTGCCAACTCATAAATCATAGGGCTGATGTATGTCCTTCACCTTGGCCCAGGACATTCGCGTTGCTGACATCACAGATACTAATTCCAATTTAGTGACTAAATTGTTTTTTTCCCAGTCTCCATATTTAAAGTGAAGTTGTGGGTAAAATCAAATATTACAGTACATATGATGTAGTCTGCCACTAGCATAATTTATTTATGTTATTTATTAAAGGTATTTACTTAGCAATGTCTATTTATGCAGTGCTTTACTACTGTATATTTACACTAGTTTCTGCCCTATAGAAGCTTTCACTCTAAGGTCCTTATCTTTTAGGTATACAGTACATACTAGAGCCAATTTAGACCGGAGCCAATTAACCTACCAGCATGTCTTTGGAGTGTGGGAGGAAACCGGAGTACCTTGAGGAGACCCACTCAACCACAGGGAAATCATGCAAACTTCATGCAGATAATGTCTTGGTCAAACCAGGATAACCACTGACCACTGATTAACACATCAGGTTTTTGTTTGTCTGAGTTCAACCATTACATAGGTTTATCACCTGTTGATCCTGCCATTTGGGCTATTGATTTCCTACATCCTGCAACAGGGGGACAGCACTGAATAAGTAAAGGCATGTTAAATTTAAAAAATCATATACTGAATACTATCATTACAGGTATTAACCCAATAAAGTTACCAGAATATTATTCACTAGAATGGGCCTTTTCAATGTATGTGAAGCCAAAACTTTTTTTGTGCGTGTCCTGTTTTGGATAGAATGTGGAAGAGATAGAACCTCTGTCTGGTTTTATTGCTGCCTGGATCTCTGCTGGGAAAATTCACTTTTACTATTGGTCCAGGTGATTATTGTATTGGGTGCAGAAAGGGATGGGAAATCCAAAAATGTTTGAGTTGTTAAGGGAACAGGAGGTGAGAAGGAATTTTTCAATGGGTAATTCAGCTCTGAGAACAACTGTCTGAGGGTATAGGGCACAGACAGAAAAAGAACCAACAGGGGTTTTGGGTTTATATGCACTGTAGGGCAATCACAATGTTGGCTCCTGTGTCATTCTAATGGAACTTACACCCATAAGATGACTGTTCAGTCTTTATCAACCAACACATCCAGTCATTAGTTCTTGGTGAGAATCGGCCATCTGCAGGGTTGCATTTTTGGGCTAGTAACTAATTTGTCCCCCAAAATAAGGACAATGCTGGACATGTCTTATCATTCTCCTAAACTACTTGAGCATGCAGCCTTGGGGACATAATGTTCTGCTCACAATACATTTAAAAAAATATGTTTTTCAACAGTTGACTGTCATTGAATGCCTGCAAATAGTCTACAATGCCTACGGGGTTTTCAAAGCCAAATCTCTTAAAAAATATTATATTTTTACAACACAAGCAAAGAATGAGGTGCCTGCGTTCAGTGACTAACACAGATTTTGCCTTTCCATAAATAAAATATATTTTCCATAATTTATTCTAAATTTTGCATTGGAAAATAACCCAATATTATAAGTAGATTGATGCTGCATAAAATTCATTTTAGGAAAAAGCCCTAGCAAATTGATTTACAAAATGTCAGCAGTATTTTTGTAATATTGGCAAGTGTGCCAATACCTTTCCGAAATACAATATGATAACAAGGTCATTTGTTACAAATAATGTGAAACTTTAAGTTTAACATGCCAGCATTTTTATGTGCATACTGTTATATTTTATTAAGTGAAAAGGAGTAGCAAAAAAAATTTGCTAATATACTTTACATGGAAAGCTCTATTTCTAATATACTGATCTATTTCTGATACTCACCTAACAAAATGCAAAGCTTTCAATGTCATGAAGACATAGTGGATTTTAATTAAAGGTACACACCAGTCCAAGAAAAAAAACCAAAAAAACCTTCACATGTACACATGGAACATCTACACAACCCGCTCAGTACTTTAGTTTTCAACCAGGCATTGCTGTAGGACATCAGGAGAGCTATTCATCAGCACACCTACTGGAGGCTCCTTGCTGTTTCTCACATACATACAGTCTAATATAAAAAAATGTGTGTGCTAAGTATTTTCTCAGAGCTTCCAATCAGGTTTGAACCTGTTTTAAAAAATGTAATATGATTGCTAGCCCGACTGCAGTGTTTGCTAGCCAGCATTTGTGGCTCATTATATGGCTTCACTTATTACCTGAAATTGCTCTTTAATAAATTTGTTATCTATTATGCTTCCCTTTGGATCATGCACACAGACTGTACAAAGGGCCTCAACTCTTGAGTCATGTTTAGGTTAAGCCCTGCTCCTTCCTGCCAGAACCTCAGTGGGTATTAGAAAATAAATGGCAGTGGATGGGTTGATGAGTGGGGACCTTAATTTTGACTTGGAGAGAAGATGACGCCCTGTGTGCACCCTGACACAAGATTCAAGGTGCTTTGCAGGCTAGATCAGGTTATCTCTAAGAAACAATCACAACTATTGTAAACGCCCTATATTAAATATAGGAAAATGTGACACTGATTCTTATTCTGCAGACAACACAAACAACAAAGCACTACAAACAAATCAAAATTTTAAATATCTATTCAGGCTGCTTTTCTTCCGTCCTAGAATCAAAACATTCAGAATTGTGGTCTGATTGGTACTTAAAAATGCATAAAAAAAAAAAAGCTTCTTACACTGTAAAATTGTTTTCAATTATATCCTTTTTCTTTCAGTGTGGTCTTCCTTTTGGAAGCAATTTTCTTATCAGGTTACTATGTACATCTTACACGACTCACGCTAAGCAATCAAGGAAATGGCAATTTATTTCTATGTGGTCTTATTGCAACTAACAAGTAACAATCAAGCCCGGGAAATGTCAAATGACAGACGGTGGGAGGTGTACGGCTAGGCATGTGGTGCAGCTACTTAGCATGGCATTGTGCAAACACATCTACACTGCCACACAGCAGAAAAATGTTTATTTCTGATCATGCAAATCGCTACATGCAAACAAAAATACGTGAATGGAATAACTTCTTGAAAATAGGAAAGATTTTTATACTGAATAAACTCCATCATCTTGTTTTTCTCCTAGCATCGACTACATGTATTATTATGTTTTTGTTGATTTATACATTTCTGCTAGAAAACTGATGAATGACATTGTCTAAAAATGCCACATAATGCAGACGCATGAAGCAAGTGCCTATAGACATTTGGAAACCTTCACCCACAAAGGCCAGTTACATCTTTATAAGTCAATGATCTTATGCCTGTATCAAGCACACTCAGGGAACAAAACTATCGCTCTGGCTGGATTTCTTTGGATTGATCATTCTTTTTTACTTCTAGATACGCTGGAACTTGAGTACCTTCTCTGTCTTTGGGGGCTGAATCACGCATGCACGGTTGATCACAATATAGACTGTAGTCACTTATGCCTGCTCAACTTGCCCTCATTTGCAACGTTATAATTTATGATCTAGATTATTCTTAAATACCTTGCGGTTCTTCAATAGGGTTGTGCAAAAATGAATTATAATGCTCAAAATGCAGTAACTCATTGAAGATGTGATCAGATTTTAGTCAACTACGTGACTGAAAGATAAATATTGATCGGTGGTGCTGGATTGCCACACTGCATTCATGTTTTCCCTAAAAGCTCAATGAGTGAAGAACATTGACTGGTTCCTCTGGGTTACTAAACTCTGCCATTATCTTGTTGTTTATAGAATAAACCATGAGCATCTTCAGGAGAAACAAATCTGATCCCTTATCAACATATTGAGATTAAAACTAGGTGTAGTTCAAGCACAGTATGTCTACTATGAGACCAATGATACATTAATACTGGACATCTAGAAATTGATGCTGGTAGATTTTGGAATGGAGCTCTTTGAGGTGAGAATAAGTGCAAACTCTGAAGCTCCTCTAAGACCCAAACAATGTAATACAATAATGATCCACCTGCACTTAATCCTACTGCACCCGAGCCATTAACACTCAGCCAAACCCCTAAAATATTGCCTTGAAGATAACTGCACTTTTAGTACAGTTGTCCTTTATATGTCCCCCTCCAGCCCCCCTCAAAAGTCCTACACTGACCTCTCCCCTCTCCTTTACGTTCTTCAGTGGGCAGCTTGCTTTGTGCCAAACATCCTGTTTTCCAAAAGTCTCCCGGCTGAGCTCCACTTTTTCTGCACTCAGTGCCTCAGTCTCCATTTATTTCTATGTAAAAGCCATCTATCTTTCATCCCAAAACTGTGTCCATAGGTATGAATGAAATTTGCAAAGAGCATGCACAGAATAAACAAAACCTGTCTGGAAATCTTTTAAAAAGAAGCAGCGCAGCCCCCGGTGGGCTGCACAGAAAAGGTCCTGAACAAGTATATCAATGCTGGAGTATTTTGCTGATATTCATTAGAGCTGAGGAAGGGGCCTGGATAATCTACGAAATCTCTTCAACATTACAGAACAAATAGTTTAATGTTACTAACTACTACTAGCTAGCTATCATCCCTTTACTGTCACAAAACCTAAAATGGCAGCAAACAACAAAGGTAAAACTACCTGCAATGTCATTGATTGCCCTTTTACTTTATGATATGCCCAAGCTAAAAGCGTGAGTAATCTTCTGTGCCCCACATTGTTTCTCATATCTCTCCGTGTGTCACATGCTTTGGGATGTTGGTTTCACTTGTGGGATTTCACTGGGCATGTGGTGTCACTGGAGTTATCTTGTTCTCCGTCATTTCTCCCAATAGCCATTCACTACTGCCTCCGCCACTGTTGGCTTGTAGTAAAGTCCTTCCAGGCCTGCCCCACATTTCACCTTGGTTTCACTTTTTCTCTTATGGAAAAAATCTGCATAGAGGACAATGTTGCCCCAAAGTAACTTACCGGATGGACATGCAGTGGCGCAGTGGCAGGTAAAACAATAGACAGACAGTCATGGCAACAGGACCCTGGGATATGCACACTGCAATTCATGCAGAATGCCTGCCACTAGTAAGGTCCATGTTCAATGCCTGCCATAAACATGCCTGTAATAATAACCCCCCCATGTTTGCAATTAGTATGATTATTAAACAACTATGTGCAAAGAATGATAAATGCATAGACACAAGGTGGTGGGTGGATCAGACAGTGGGTGGCGATGAGCAAGTCCCTGCTAAATCATTCTAGTTCAGCCCATTGTTCAACTTATGCTGATAATAAGGTCAGCCAAATCGCCGCTCAGGCTACATTTGGGTGGTAAACAGACCAGTCATCCTGCTGAGCATACAGCACAAGTGTGCAGTCCTGTACACAGGACATTACAAAGATAAAACCTTTTTAGGGTCGAAAAGACAAGAATTATGCTGCTGAAAAGTAAATGGAGCTAACCTTATTATGAGGTGTAAATCTGCCTATATCAGACTACTGAAGATAGAGAAGCCGCACTCTGGGCAAAATCTATGATGAAGCTCCTGTGTGAATTAAACATATTGGAAGTGTCTGTTCATCTCCTGTGTAATTGATTTTATAGATTAATAAAGAAGCCCCTTTTTGAAATATGATGGCGTGCCACTATCTATTTTTACTGCAACAGTATTACCAGTGACGAGTTGTGCAAGCACTTGACTGCGGTGAGCAAGCGTGGACCAACGTGGACCGACATGGAGAGACACTATGGTTTATTGATAGTGGGGTTTTAAACTTTATTGATCAATAAAGATGGATAGAAACATTTTTTTTTTAGAAGGCGTATAATATTCTGTGCTACCATTGCTAGGAGACAAACAAAATGATGAAGTGTTAAAATATTCATAAACTTTCTTATTTAGACGTGGTAATTCACTTTGTTGTTGAAAGAAATTGCAGGAAATAAGTGTTGTATTGATTGCTAGAGTAGATCAAACACAATTGTATATTTAATGCAGTGGATAGAAGTATTATATTTTAGGCCTCTTGGGAAGCTGTAATTAATTATAATCTGCCACTAGATAAAGAAAAAAGCATTACTGAAGGTTTAACCGCTCTAGGTGCAAAATACCCCCATGTAACCCATGCATCTGCAATGAGCTCAAAGACAACAGAGCCTAGTGGGTATGCTTCCTCTAACCAAAAACTTCAAAAGCTTGTTTGCAGCTTGAAAACTGTTTGTTCAACGTATGTTCCTATGGTACAGTTTCTGTTAACTGAATCACAAAATATTTCATGGAAAGAACAGAAAAATTAAGGCTCATAATAGGACTGTATGACTGCCATGTTTTTAAGTCAACAACTCATTTGAATTTTGAGGACTGAACTATCTAGAGCTACACTTCATAAGGTTTTAATGCATCAGACACATTAGAGAAACTAGTTAAAAACACAGCAGATTTGATTTAAAATATAGCAGAGTGAAAATCAAGACCTTAGTCCCTTTTAACCCTTTGCAAATGCTGGAAACTCTGTGCTATAGGACATCTCCCAGTGTTTTGTTTATTTAGGATTAGTGGAACTAGTTATTTTCAATACTTTCAATTTTACTGCCCAACTTAGAAAACATGTTTTAGTACGACTGCATCTAATGATTACACCCATTGACGCTTTAAATACAGTAAATTATTTTTAATTGCCATAGTTTGGGCTTTGTTTGAGTATAAGCATTAATTAGATTTAAATACAGTAAAAAATAACCCCCCCCCCAAAGAAAGTAAATGTTATTATTATTATTATTACATAGTATTTATATAGCGCCAACAGTTTGCGCAGCGCTTTACAATATAAGGAAGACATAACAGTTACAATACAATTCAAGACAAGATGTTGTTAATGACAAAATAGGTTTGTTTGGCAGCACGGAGGGAGGAGTTATATTTTATCAGGGCAGCTTTGTACAGGGTAAAATGTTATTAAAATAAAGTGTTTGCAAGGTATGTAAAGTAGAATATATTATCACTTTTTTAAAAAGGAATAGAAAATTAAGTAAGTTACATGTACTTTAAGGGTTAGTTTAATGGTTACTTTTAGGGATGAGGTTTAAGTGTTGGCTCAGGTGAAGAGTAAGGTTTATGGGTTTATGGGTTAAACCTTACTCTTCACCTGAGCCAACACTTAAACCTAATCCCTAAAAGTAACCATTAAACTAACCCTTAGGGGGTGATTTACTAACCTAAACACACGCACATAGAGGTGTATACTTGTTTGTGGCGTGTTTATAAGGTTAGTAAATCAACCACTTAAAGTACATGTAAAAAATAACGGAATGCCATGTAGTTTGCTGAAGTGCTGTGTATCATAATCAATTGCCTTTTTAAATATTTGTGTTTATCTGTTTTCACATCACTGTTTTTGTGTTGCAT
The DNA here is from genome assembly GCF_000935625.1 of Nanorana parkeri. Classification (NCBI taxonomy): domain Eukaryota; kingdom Metazoa; phylum Chordata; class Amphibia; order Anura; family Dicroglossidae; genus Nanorana; species Nanorana parkeri. The sequence goes on along the minus strand of NW_017306275.1, from coordinate 4,024,548 downwards.
GTCAGTGTTGTGACCTACCCCAGTTTCTTTGAGAAACATCCTGTCTACATGCCTGCACTTCGGTGATAGCTGCGTGGCATTGCTCAGGATGGGTTATCCGATGAACAGTGGAATGTTGATTGAAACAGACATTTGGGGGTTAATTTAATAATAGCAAATAGCTTGTTCACTTTTCAAATATATTTTCACTTAGCTTAGTGAATAAATTGAAGCTCTGCTGACTTTCATCATCCACTAATGTGCTAAAAGCAATCCATTTTCCCCCCTTCATTTTACTTCCACTTGATTGGGTATTGTTTGCAATGTGCAAAGCATTCTGGGATTTTTAGAGCACTGCCTTCATGCCTGTTGGCATATTCTAAACACATTCACATCACTGCTTAGTGAGCAGAGATAGAGATATCTATCTATGTTTCATAGATAACAGCTTCTGTGTTTGTCTCCTAGCGATGGCAGCACAGAATATTATACTGCTTAGTGAGATTCTAGTTCATTCAATAGCCCATGCAAACTTAGTTCTCCTGCTAAAAACAAGAGTGAGCACAAAGCTAGTGCAGCTTGGACCTTGCCACTTGAACCTTGTAGACTTTGGACAAAGCCAGCTTGGACCTTGCCACATTTGGCTGCAGTTTAAATATGAAACATGCAAATGTTATTTTGTATTTATCTAATTAAAATGAAATAAAAAACAAACAACAATGTCACAATATGGTTTGCAGCCATTTAATACATAGTTATGTAGGTGGACATGTGAGCTACAGTCATGGTTTGTTTAAAAGTTTAAGCCTCAATAGTATTTTAAACGCATATGCAAATATGGAGAGCCACTATTGATGAAATAATTATCATTATCTGTAATGATTTCCATTTAAAAACATTCTTTTCTCAGTAAAAATTATTCTTTGCAAACTGCCTGATCTCCCATGAATAACAAGAATCTACAGAACACATATTACATAAAATAATGTTATTTTCACCAGTCTTTTTTCTTTGACAGCGATTAATGGCTCCCTGCAAAAAATTGATGGATTCTCATGCAGCAGTTTATAAAGAATAGATGAATTTTCTTTGTAGTTCCCAGAAAATTAATCAGTTTGTAATCGACTACTGTTATTGTGTCATTATAAAAGTGTGGAAAGCTTACAGACTTTGAAACTCCAACAGTTGTAACTTCATATATTTTGCACTGTATCTATATCTCCATTTGCTCATAGTTCTATATTAAATAATCATCATCAACATCACAATCATCATCACTATACAGGCCATTCTGCAATGTTATTCCTTTCCTTTTTTCAGTCTGCAGCCAACTGTGATTTTCTAAAATGTCCCACAAAATTACAATTTCTATTCCCTGAAGCAACATTTAGTTTGGGTACTGCAATTCTCACACATCCCAACCCACCAATGATGAGATTGTTTCACTTTATTTCCAGAACACTATAGAATTTTCCTTTGTGGCGAAAGCCCATTCACAACTAAAGATATGCTAGGTATTACTATACAAAAACTAATAACGTGATAATAGTAAAGGTAGATTCTTTCACTTTGCAGGCATGGATCAGGTGCACAACCTAAATTAGTGTTGAATCAGTTTTTATTAGTATTTTTTAACAGTTCCTTAACAATCAGTATCAAAACTCAAGAAGGGTACAGAAAGTACAATCAGTACAAATACAACGAGGATATCAGGCTACATGAATATATGCATTGAGCAATGGTGTACTGGTGTGATCATTCAAGCGTTAGTGATGTGGCATGGTCTGAGACGAAATTCTTGACTGTTGCCTTAATCTCGTCTAGACACAGTGGGTCTTTTAACAGGCTGTCGTTCAGCCTCCAGGAGAAGTGGGTATGTTGGACAGAGGGAACTCCTATAGTGAGAAACACCGGGGCATGGTCAGACCAGATGCGGAGACCTATTTTGGCCGCAGGGGCGGAGTCTAAAAGGTGTTGAGCCAGGAATATATAGTCCAGCCTACTATACGAGTTGTGAGCCGGGGAAAAATACGTATAGTCCTTGTCAGAGGCATGGAGAGCCCGCCACACGTCTATCAGCCGGAGTTTAGATAACAAAGTTTTAAATTTAGTAAGGGATGTGTGCGAGAGAGGGGACTTACCGGACGAGGAATCCAGACAGGGCACCAGTGCGAGGTTGAAGTCTACACCCAGGATCAGATTGGGGTAACCGAAATTCTCCAGAGCTGTGACCAGTCGTGCAAGGAAGGTCAGTTGGTCCTGGTTTGGAATATAGACATTAGCTAAAGTGTATACATGACCAAAAAGTTTTACTTTCAGGAAGAGGAATCTACCTAGGGGGTCTGTTTGCTGCTGCAGGAGCTCAGGATGCAGGGTTTTGTGGAAGGCTATGGACACACCTTTGGATCGTGCAACAGAGTTCGTGCTATGGTACCACTCAGAATAATATTTAAGTGATATTCCGGGGATGGTATCACTGCGAAAGTGAGTCTCCTGCAGGAAAAAAACACCTACCTTGTGTTTATGGAAGTGATAAAGTACCTGGCTACGTTTTTGAGGCGTGTTAAATCCCCGGACATTGAGGGTTGCCAATGCAATATGAGGGGCTGTCATCATGGGGGTCTCAGGGTCCTTCCCTCTATACCGTGTGTCCCTCCAGTGTCAAGGATGGGGAGGGGAAGGGAACGGGTAGGGAGCTGGGGAACAGGGGAGCAGGAAACAGAGGACAGGAAAAAGAAAAGGATGCAGTGGGAAAGAAGTACAGGTCTGCCATCTAGCGGCAGAAGGAGGAATAACAGTTTGGTGAACCAGATTTTGGTCCAAGAAACACTACAAGCAGTCAAATTACCAGCGAGCGCACTCACTGACGGCCTAAGTAGGGGTAACATGGTAAGCACAGGGAGCATCTCCCGCTCCAGGGCATCAACATTAAATATAAACTAGGTTATATAATATTACAACAGTCAAATGTAAATTGGAAAAAGATAATAAAGAAGAAAAATAAAGGCACTTATTAATAAATGCATATAAGACAGTTCAATATAGCAACAATAACGGTAACGTTATGGACGGCAGCAGCATACGTGGTGGGTGACCACGGCAAACGTCCCACACGGGGCTCAACTGGTAAACATCAGGGGACATCCATTTCCCGCTGAGGGACGCGTCTCTTCCGAGGCGTCTATGAAAATTCGTACGAATTTCGATTCGTAACGAAACGAATCGCACATGTCTAGTCTAAGGCAAGAGAGTATTGAGGTGAATGAGCCCCCAGTCAGGTCTTGGAGGAGGAAGAGGCCTCCACCCGGCCGGCAGGTCTGTTCCATCTTTGCTTCCACGGAGAGGCTGATACAAAGCCGGGGAGGGTCGGTTTGAATGGACAGTCCGGAAGGGCGACCTGGGGGAGTCCCAGCTTGCCCAGGAAGGAGGGGAGGTCACCCAGGGAGCTAAAGATGCCTGTTTTTCCTTCGTGCGCAACAATAAGTTGAAAGGGGAAGCCCCAGCGGTATTTGATGTTGCGTTGGCGGAGTAGGTCGAGTAGGGGACGCAGAGCCTGCGGATAGCGAGTGTATGTCCCGAGAGGTCCGGCAACAGGAGGACAGAGGATCCGTTGAACATGATGGCGTCTTGCGTGCGAGCAGCCCTCATGATGTCATCTTTAATCTTGAAGAAGTGGATCCTGCATATCACGTCTCTGGGACTGGATCTGTCAGGACGCCTAGCCCCCAGCGTTCTATGGATCCTGTCTATTTCTATGGGGGTTTCTCTGGGTTTATTTAGGAGCTGATTGAAAAGCGCCTGTGCGGCTGCCTCCAGGCCACCAGGTTCAACAGACTCCGGCAGTCCCCTAATGCGTATATTAATTCGCCGATTTCTGTTTTCTTGGTCATCCTGCTGATATATCAATTGGTGGAGAAGCACTGTATGTTCCTGCAGAGTGGTGTCATGTAATTATACATGAGAGCGCAATTCAGTTGCAGATTGTTCTATATCCTCCAATCTAGTGCTCAAGTCCTTCTTTAAGGTGGACATTTCCCTTTTATAAGTGTGTTCGAGGCGGGAGAAGCAGGATTCAATGTCCTTCATGGTGGGCAAGGCTTTAATGTAAGCTTCCATGTCCCATCCCTCATGTGAGCTGAGTGAGGCCTGGGAAATGCTCCTGGAGTGCTGGGATAGCTGGGATAGTCCCCCTGGGCTTTGGGGCGAGCGTCCCTCTTGTGGCTGGCTCACCTGGCTCACGGCGGGCGCCGTCCGGGCGAAATATCAGGTCAATTCCCGCGGCACAGGCCCCTTCTTAGCCTGCTTCTTACTCCTCCTCCTCCGGTCGCTCATTGCCGGTGATCGTGGGGGAGAAAGCCGCTGCTGCCTGCAGTATGATATGCCCCTGGGCGGGAGACGAGCCGATACACGTCTCACCGCTCCATGCGCCAAGCCACGCCCCCAACAACCTAAATTAAACTTAAGCCTCTGGCAGGTTGTGTTCCCTTATGTATTTAAAGACTTGGATGTCAGTTTTGACTGGAAGGTGACTTCAAAAGCTATGCCCTTTCATAAATTATATTATGATATTCCAATGTTTGGTAAACATTGGTGAGTTGTTTCCTGTGTGTTTTGAGAACATTAGTAGCAATATTGGTTATGTACGTTCTAGACTTGGCGGAACCACATGTGGTTGAAAATATAGTTGGAAGTCTTTTGTGGTAAGTCTCCACCAGCTTTGCACAATTGTATCCTGCAATTGTTGCCCATTCTTTTTAGAACACAGACTTTATCTATGATAGGCTGGATGGAGACCATTGAAAAACAGCATCTCTCAAGTCTTGCCACACATTCTTAATTGTATTAACGTGTAGGCTTTGATTGGGCTGTTCTATAATATTCGTGTTCTTAAGAGTTCAGGGTAACTTTTGAAAATGATGTATATTTTTTCCGCTTTGACATAATGGATTACTTTGTGTAGATCAGCGACATAAAATCTTAATCAAATGTACTTTAATTTCAAGTTACAACACTTTTAAATGTAGAAAAGTCCAAGAGCATCTAGTATTTCCAAGGGCAGTAGGGTAATTTTGGAATTCCAGCCAAACGTTTTCTTATTTTCTAATAGAGTGAGCATGAGTTAAAACCAATATCAGATTTTAATTTCTTCCTGACCCCCCCCCCCCCCAAACATTTTCAAAAAATATATTTAGAAATGTTAGCAATGACTCTGTCATATAAACCAATTTGTACCTTGAGATTAGTAGGCCTTATAGTGTAAATGCTCCTGGTTTTTTAAATACAGATAATAGACCGTGTGCTCTAAAAGCTATGTCCCACCTATATCCAAACCTGGTGTAACAGTAGCACACATCAGGGTTTGAAACTGCCTGGAACAACTTCTGTATATTTAAAATCATAGCTAAAAAGAGAAGTAAAAACAGAACATTAAATCTTTTATTATTATGTGCTGTATTACGTGCATTAGAGTTCATCAAGTGCTCCCGGATGACTTAACAGTTTCTGCTTACACAAAGTTTGTACTATATTTATAACTAAGATGACATTTATTATTCCCAAGGGAGAAGTGACTGCAGTAATGCACAGACATTGAGTGTGTTAAGTACATTCTAAGGCATTTGGTACTGCTATTTAATGCTACCTGTATTTTGTTCATGAAAAACTCAAACATCGCAGAAACGATTTAACAGAGAAACAGGTGTAACATAACTGCTAAAATCTGGACACGGGCTATTAATGCCTTAAAAAAACTCTTAGATTATATAAGTATTTACACAAACAGTGTGTTGTTTCATCTTTACTTAACTGAACTCTAGGCAAATATAAAAGGCACAAATTAATGCAGCTCTGTAATCATTAATATGTCATTAGGGGCCATTTACACCATATGCGTTGGGCTGCACTGAGCAGCCTTATCCAATGCATTCTTAACACATAGACAAGGCAAAATTGTCATATGTCCTATTAGTTCAGTTCACACTACTGCACTGCAGTGGCGTGCAGTGAAAATAAGCAGGCCAGGCAGTACTCTTTCTGGCACTTCATATACATGAAGTATATTTAATTTTGTGACATTTAAATAAAGTTGAAATACAACAGTAAACGGTGTGATGTGTCATTCAGCACTGTTTATTACGCAGCCATAAAATGACCCCTATTTTTATTTAAATGCAGGCAATGTAAGGATGTATCAGCCTCTTGCAGTCTCTGTGGAACAGAGCTGGAGTGTAAAAAGAAGAAGCAGCACAAGGAGACAATCAGTTCATGTACTGACAAGAAGCATGCTGATAGAAGGGCAAAGCAGAGTGATAGAGAGAGATGAGCTCATCACTGTGCTGCTTCTTCTTTCACTGTCCAGTCACAGGCTGGTACAGGTCTTTGAGAACTGAGGACATCTAGAGAAAGAAAGAAGTACTTTGGGCAATCTCTGGTCTGAAGCTGAAAATTTCAGCAAAAGCTGGAGTGGGCAATTCATTTTTATACTGTTTATGGATGAATTTCTGATTTGCCCCACTTTCTGCCCAGAGCATTTTCTTACTCTTTGCACAAACATGATAACATCTGAATTTTTGGCTAGAAAACAGCTTCAGACCTCCAAACAATGATATCTTTTCTGAAAGCAGGGGCCTTGTAGAATAAAAAGATGCCAGTTGCAATTGTTTATGTTGCACGGTATTTGCACAAATGTTTATCAAACCAGTATTTTTTAGATAAAATAAACTAAAATGAAATTTAGTGCACAGAAACAAAATATATCACCCAATGTTTTGGTAAGATATAAAAGATGGGGTCATGTCGGGTAAATAGATACCTAACATGTCAAGTCTTGAAATTGCGTACGTCTGTGAAACCGCAAAAAACTACAATACCCCAAATTTTCTACAGGCGATGCTTTAAATGCTTTTACTGCTCATCAGTATTGTGTTAACAGTGATTGATGGCCTTAGAACTATTGCTTTCACTCATATGTTCGCAATTTTCGAATATGGCGCAATTTTCGTTTTTGCACATAGGCGCATCTGACGCGTGTTTGCATTATACGTGCAATCAAGTGGGGGACAGGGGACTTTTTTTTACAGTCAACTTTATTGCTATCACATCACTGCACTGTACAAGCGACCCGGAACTTGTACAGACACAATCGGCTGCTGTTTAAAATGGTACCAAGAACACGGCTGCAGCAACAGCCCTGTTCTTGGTATAACCACTTAAAGCGAGTGACGTGTATTTACATGCATGCAGATTATATAATAACTGTCTTGCTTCGCGGCAGCGACTGCACAAGAAGCAACCCAGGGGTAAAACCTGTGAGTCGGACATCAATCACATACCTGTGCAAACAGTTGTTGGTTGGAAGGGTACTTCTTTTTACAGATGATGTTCAAATTCACCCCAGGGTATTACATCACAGCACGGTGTGGAGGAATTTGCTTGCCATGTTGTCTCTTTTAATTGCTACTTCTGTAACATCTGTTCTGGTTATTTTCAAACAATATAAAACCTTATATAACAATTTTATACTGGCTGAAACCCAAGCCATTGGAATTATCGTCTATTATCTTGGGCAGCTTCACAAATTGAATATTCTGTTGTCCTTGAGAATATACTGATTTAAAACAGAGTTTGATGGTACTTAATTAAGAAAGGCAATTTCTGTTTCATTTTTTTGTAAGCAAAGTTTAAAAAATCTTATGCGTACAGTGATGAACTCGCTAATCACTCAGCATTACAGTTATTACAGAGAACAAGAAGGCTGGCAACTAGACATGTGCACTGCCAAAAAATCTGTTTAGTTTAGTTTCGTTTTAAATTCGGATTTGTGTTATCTCGTTTTTCGGGATTCGGGTGTGAAAGTCAATTCGGATTCGGAATTCGGATTCGGACGAAATTCGGTAGCGGTAGTTCGAGCGTTTGTTTCGTTTTCTGTTCTTATTCGTTTCTTATTCGTTTCTTATTCGTTTCGCTCGTTCGTTTGCAGCAAAGTGACATTTGAGGGGGAAAAAATATTTTTCTCCTTCTCTAATGTCACTTTGCTCCAACGAATAAGAAACGAATAAGAAACGAATAAGAACAGAATACGAAACGAACGTTCGAACTACCGCTACCGAATTTCGGAAATGGAAATTCGGATTCGTTTGCATTCGTTATGTCTGTAATTCGGAATTCGGATACATCCGAATGTCCGAATTTCCGAAAATTCGTGCGAATTTCGATTCGGAACAAAACGAATCGCACATGTCTACTGGCAACTCCTCCCTTAACAGCTTTACAAGATGTGTTGATAACTTCTAGAGTAATGAGAGGGTCAGATGGTCGTACTGTCTGATTCTAATGCAGATGTCAAAATTAACAAAGTATTAAACTCTCAAACTTTTTTCAATATTAAATCCAGATGAATATACATTGCCCAGGAAAGCACTTTAAATGTTTGCCCAACCACTTACAGTCAATGAAATGGTCACATAGGTGAGAAGATACTGGTTAAAAAAAAAGGAAGTCACATTCAATCAATAATATGTTGGATGTCAGACAGTTAAACAGGGTAATCCAGAAATATTGATAAAATTAGAAAAGTGACATTAAAGGGGTGTCCACTCATGTGTAATAAAATATTTCAACCCTCTTTCCTTTCAACCCTCAGCTCTCTCAATTGGGCGAGGCTTGGCTCAGTAACACCCTTTACCCTTTAGAAGGTCTGCAAAAGACAGCTGCAACTGGCAGCTGACAGCACTTAATTTTTTATGGAATGCAGGAATGCTGAGACTATTTTCTGAGTGACTTTTCCAGAATCGGACCTATGCTGCAATAAATTAGACTCGGCTGGAACCACAGACCAGGCGAACCCTGTTAAATACTTTTCAATTTTGATCCTATTATTTTACTGTTGATATAGTCTGTTTTTTTCTAATATTTTTTCTGTAAATATTTTTCTTGCACTGTTTTTCTTTTCCTTTTATTAAAATGATATTTTTAAATTGTTAAGCTGATTCTCTAATTGCTCTATTTAGAAACTATAGAATTCTTGGCTCTTGAAGAAAGCTACCAGATTGTAAACTCCTGTCTTACATGGCAGTGGTCATCACAGACATTCCTAAAGGTCAGATTTGCTATAACAGATACTGTGAACAGTATTTCCCTTAATATTTGTGGTAGCAGCTACTGTTTGTGTGTCTAAAGGGTTAATTGCTGCGTTAATAATCCCCAGTGATGATCACACTCAGTCTGCTGGCACTTAGATTGTTCTCTTGCAAGCTGGAATCTCTCTGCAGGGTGAGGCTGAGAGCGCCAGCGTCACATATTGGTATCTGTGGCGGGATCTGAGACTACCGCTATCACATATTGGTTTTCCAAACCACTATCACACAGCTTTATGACCATTCTCACCTCAGTGACTCTTATTACACCCCCCTCCCATTTCATTGCCTACTCTTTTCCTTATCAGACTAAGTTTCTCAATTCTTTTAGCACCCTATTTGTATGTGTGTGACTCTTTTCTTCCCCATAAATTGTAGTTCTTAAAGGGTTATTAAACCCTTGTGTTTTTTTGCATATATCTACTGCTAGCAAGCAGTAGATATATGCAAAAACTTTATTTAAAAAACCTTTTCACCACACGCTCCCGTCCGAACATCTGAAGAGTCTCAAGGTGCCACAAAGGATCTTGGGGTGGGCGCATGCGCAGTTCAGATGTTCGGCCGGGAGATGAGGAGAGACACAAGGTAAGTCTGTGGAACAGCGTGCACCCGCACAGACTCCTTGGGATGTCAGAGAAGAGGAGGACAGAGGAGTCAGCGCTGGATCAGAGACCCACACCAGCGCCGGAGGGACATCTGAAACTGACAGTAAAGAAGAAGATGATCGTATTAAGAGGCATGATTTAAGGTAAGTCCTTACACTAACATTGGGGGGAGTGAAAAAAAAAGATCCTTTAATGTCACGCTAACATTTTGCTAAAGTACTGCTTGGACCGAGAAGAAGGGAACACTCCAAAAGCTTGTCCTGAAAATGTGACTATTAGTGCAAATAAACAGATAAATAATAAACAAATAGACAGTACTCAGTTCTTTAGTTGTACTAATACTGCTACAATCACCTTTTCTCTAACCGAAATGAATATAGACAGGGACGACAGGATACAAAAAAAAAATAGCCCATGGATTCTATTAAAGACTGAAGAATACAGTTAGGCAGATGCTGCCTTGAGACAGATTACTAGTAATCTTTGATTCAGGGTCAGTGGAATGTGGTTCACTTTAGGCATCTTTAGAAACAAGGGATTAAGGATTAAAAATTTAAATTAAAATAGAGTTACTTACACAAGCTAATACATTGCTAATGCCTGGTGCTCTTACGAGCATCTTAGTCTTTGGTATTGGCCTGTGCCAGACCTTTAACAGATATTGGTTAAAGAGGGCACAATAATTTCCAACAACATGTTTGTTGTATCGAGCAATTGTTACAAAACTAAATAAAGTTTATAGGAAAACAGCTTCTACAGATTAGTAAACCTATGAGAAGGAGGCATAATTTCCTAGTAATGTTTTTGTACACACGGAATGCTTAGTGAAAGCTACTTGTCTGCTTTTTACTGAGTTAGACTCTGATGACAATGCCTTCTAGGTGCGTCAAGTGCATTGTAGTGTAACTATATCTGTCAATATGCTTTTATCTGTGCTGTGTGTGTGTGTTTCTGAATGCATAATATGGATTACTTAATAGCATGAAGCTTTAAGTCTACTAAAGCTGGTCATACAAGGTTAAGGATTTATTCACTCGTAAGTTCTTCCCTACAGAGTTTAAGGCACATGAAAGCCCTCTTAAAATAAAACAAAGTTTGGTGTTGACGTTGCTGTGTACACATCAGTGTTCCCCTGAAGTGCAATCAACAAAAGCATTGCATGCAGTATCTTCAATTTCCCCAATTAGATGTAATGAAGTTGTCCTTGCTGAACACCTCTCACTGTACTGGAAGCACTGTGGAAATCTGGGGACCTGCAGATATCATGCCTTTCACCCAACATTTTGTCAGTACTATCAGTACTTGCCAAGAGGGGTTAGCTACAAATGTTCAGCTTCACCGGCCATATGTTGCAGAACTGGAGAGAGCGCAAAGAAGGGCAACTAAACTAACAGAATGCATGGAAGAGCATAACTATGATAGATTAGCTGAACTAAATGTATTATTCCTTCAGAAGAGGCATTTAAGAGGGATATCATATTCTCGTATAAATACATGAATGGTCAATATAAAGATGTGCAAAGTCGTTCACTTTAAGGTAATTGAAAATGACAAAGGGGGCACTCTTTTATCTTGAGAAAAAGAGGTTTAACCTCTGTATGCAGTTAGAGCTGTGAAAACGTGGAATGGTCATCATTAGAAGCTAGTTCTAGTTAGCCTAATTGATTGTTAAAAAAACACAATTCAGTTATCATAAGTAAATGGAAATCACTCTTTGTGCAAATTAAAGATTGTGATCAAACATAATAGCATGCAGTTAAAGTTATACTAAATCCAGGAACAAAAAAATATTATTTACAGTATACTAGTCCTTAGATATGGTGACTGCATTATTTTTCTTTTTTTAGGCTTAGGCAGGTGATCCTGCCAATGAGTAGCACACTTCCTGTCCTAGGGAGACAATGCTCACACACTTTATTGTATATTTGAAGAAACAGTGTTACCACCATGAGAAAGGACTTTAGAAACCTCCCCCTACCCTCTCATCCAGGACACAGGTGAAAGGGGTTCTGTAGTCCTCAGAGATAGCTGGGAAAAATAAGAATCCTAAGAATGCAGTAGAAGCAAAGAACAGTGTTAAGATTTCTGACAGAATTAATAAAATTGTTTTTGCACATTGGACAAAAAAAGAGAAGACTAATGTTAGGGTTTACAAACCCTTTAAGTGTGAACACTTACATGTAATGTGTGTTTGCTGAAGCATGCATTTTCTCAAACACTGTCTCCCTCTGTCCTTTACAATGACAGAATAAGGAACAAACAGTTATTTTCCATCTCCCATTGGGGACTGTTGGACCTTTGCTCATCTAGCACAGGCACAGACGATCCAAACCAAAGAAACATGAATCCTGGAATCACTTTGATCACAAACAGCACTATAAAATCCCAGTCATAAAGGGGTTAAAACTAAAATAATATACTGTAAATCAGAGGCATACAATTTGTTCACAACTATTTTTCTAATATATGCTCTATATTTATCAGGAGAAAACAAAATCTTCATTTTAAACCTGGGCTTGCTTATGAAGCAGCCTTGAATTCATTTCTCATATAAACCACCTTTGTCTGGCAGACCAATAAGACATGGTTCAATATTTCATTAAACTGTGCTGAAAGAGCATAACTCAATCTATTTAAAAAAACAAAAAAAACTGCAGTCTAAGAAATCTGAATAACAACACGCACACTATGTGTATTACACAATATGGTGAACCTAATAAAAAGTTTTAATTTATTTGGTAACTGTGAAAATGTGAATTGTAAAGCAGAGCATCTCAATAACTTCTTGTACATACTAAAAAAAAGTATATAAAAAGGGCTAACAAATGGCTCCTATAGGGCTGGCTACACAAGTAGCATGTAGTAGCCATCAATCGTGCATGCTCGTAAAATGCTCTATTTATGTGCAATTGTTTGCTCCTACTTGCTACTACATGCTACTTGTGCCCTAGCTTTAGTTTTTTGTGCTTTTTTATGCCTCTGCTGCAGGGATAATAGATTTCCAGCCAAATTTCTACATAAGGTTGACAGAGATAATAATGTAGTTAATATTTTAAAATCAAAGCATAAAAACACAAAATGATGTATGTTCTTTTAAGGATATTTAATAGTGAATGTAATAGAATGTAAATTCCCTTTGTGTGCAATAAATGTGTTTGCAACCATTGTAAAAGTAGTGATGACATAACTTCTGCACATGGCCTATGCAGAGAGCAGAGGCGTGGAGGGGCCCATGAGCTCCACCAACTACAGGCTGTCTGCAGAAAACTACAAGAAGGGTGATACAAGCTTCAGCATTACTCTCCTCCGATCTGGACTGCACATGCGCCCGCCCACACTTCCTTCTTCACAGTGTTTGTGAGCCGGGACTTCGGCTGCTGGAGCAAGCGGCGCTGACACAGGTAAGTTTGTTTGTGTTATCCAACTTTTTTTCTTCTAATTTTGAGGCATATATCTACTGATTACTAGCAGTGAATATATTCCAAAAAAAGGTAAAGGCAATTTTCTTACCTTACTCAGCCTCTTCCTTCTTCTCAACATTGTGCAGAAGCCAGCGTGATAACATCATCAAGCAGAAATTGACAACTTTATCACATATTCAGTTACAGTAATCAACTAATCAATTGACTGAATTGAGCTCCTTCATTAAGAGGCCCAGTACAAGTGTTTGTGCAATAGTAATCCACATGGTGTCTAAGCTATAACTTACAGCTTTGTGTTAGTAAGCCAGGACCCAGTTACTTTAGTAATTTCAGAGTTACATAGTTTAACTACTTTCAAGTAATTGAAAACAATAATGTATGTTCCTATTTGCCAAAGTAGTTAGAATTTTTACATCTTACCTGATGATCTATGACAAAACTCTATTATAAGAATATGTAATTTGCTGTATCTAGTAAAGAGCTTTTCACAAACCATAAGGCGTTCAGTAACAATCAGCATGATAGTCTTTTATGCCGACACATTTCAGATGCATCGTGAGTCATTTCACCAAACATCTTAAAGTGTTGTTAGTGTCTTTTTGTATAGCTAAATAAGCTCTTGAAAAAATATGTTTGTTTTGTTTACTATGTTTCATACACCTATCATCATGTTGTTTAATTAGATGATTTTAAAATTGACCAATATTTAAAGAGGAACTTGGGGCAAAACTTTTCTTAACTCTTGCAGTGCGGGGGTAGGGCCCACTGCAAGGGTTAAGAAAAGTTTTGACCCGAGATCTTCTTTAAAGATTGGTCAATTTTAAATTCATCTAATTAAACAGTACTCATTTTTGTCTAGGTTCAAAAATAACAAGGTTATACTTACCTGATGCTCGCAGCCAGCTTGTTCCCCTACGGCAAGGATTAGAATGTTTTTGTTCAGGGTTTTTCTTTAAAGCTAAATATTTATTAAATAAATATCTGCCACAGCTTACCAGTCAATTTTCATTTATAATGATATGTGTGAGTAAGTGTTGTATAGTGTCTTGGATATAAGGCTTTATTGTACTCTATATACGGTCACTCTCATAAACGGCACTGTGTTCCTAAAACATTGAAGTTAACTCTTTGGTGTTTCTCAATAATATGAAATATGCAAATGCTTTATGGTCACAT
>NW_017306275.1:3950024-4010170 GCF_000935625.1 Nanorana parkeri | reverse complement strand
GCCCCAGGTGGTAAAAATTTAGTTGTTCCAACATTACTCTCCTCACAATTACAACCAGAGACAGAGAAGAGAAGATCTTGCCATGCATGGCTACTTTAAGTGTAACCACATAAATCGGAAGGAGACAAGTGCAATTTTATTCGAACATGGAACATTTCAGTGAGGTTGAAAAGTGTTTGCCAACATCAATGCAAGTCAGACTTTTAAATTGCAATCCATCTGCTAGAGCAATAAGAATGTACAGTAAGTGAGCAAACATTCTGCCATTATATTTATTGTGTGGAACAAATGAGTAGAAGCAATTTTGTTGGAGGTAATTAGTTTTCTCAGCAATATAACCCAAACATTTAAGTCTGGCCCAAAAAAATGATGCATAAAACAAAACAGAGGGGGATATGTAAAGTATCAGCAGCATCTTAAGGTAAAATAGAGATTTTACTTTTATCATGTTTTCTAAATAACAAATGTATTTGGGTACCGCATGCAACTGCACAGAGATAGACAGCCACGGTCAGAGTGAGGTGGTCATTTGGTTTGTGATGGTGACTCAGTAATCCAGTAAAAGGAATATAGCAGGCTACTGGAGTTATTTGCTGCCTGCAATGTGACCTGCCCAATGATGGACAAACTAAGTACTTTGTACATCTCTGCAATACATTCCTATTTCCCTATATTGTATCCTTTTAAATGCACTGCATGCACTGCATGTACAAATAACTGTTAATGTGTCATAAATATAGTGTGCTACTACTTTCCTACTTTCCTTCTTGACTTGACAACACAGTGGTGGGAATTTATCAAAACTGGAGTAGACAGAATCTGAAGCAGTTGCCCAAGGCAACCAATCAGCTTCTCGCTTCTGCTTGTTCAGTTAAGATTTGAAAATGAAATAGAGAAGCTGATTGGTTGCCATGTAAAGTTACTCCAGATTTTGTCTACTCCAGTTCTGATACATTTTGGCCCTGATTTTCAAAGCATGTGGTGTCACCCCTACCTACTTAAATTTCTGATGCATTACCCATGACCTCATCTCACTCCCCCCTGCTCATCTCCATAACTCCTTCTTGTGCACGGGCGGGGTGCACAGGAAGTTACCCGTTTACAAGATTTATCAAAATCAATAGGTATGTTTTGCACTTATCGCACATAAATAACAAAAATATATGATATTTACAGTAGCAGACCAAAATGGAGCATATAAGAGAAGTTCAGATAGGGTTTACATACACTTTAAGTCAACAAAGTGTTGTGTTGCCATCTTGCACACACTTCAGTAATCCCTAATTATATATTATTTGGCCAACCAGCTGCAAAGATACTGCTCTTAGGAACTTTGCCATACAATTATATCTCTTGTTTTAAGTTCCTTTAGAATAACTGAATACAACATCAGATGTTACTAAAGGCTAGTTTTAACATAAACGCAGCTGCGTAATAGACATAGCATGAAGTGAAATTATACATTTATAGGTACCTTGTTACTCATAATACATGAATTACATCATTTATCTACATGCAGTCAGCAGGGATGGTCATGGGGTGTGCGTCTGTAGCAGCTTTGTCATAATTCACTACATCACCTGCCCCCCTCATTTAATCTCACAACCGCTCAGTGTCCTCCCTTATTGACGCAATACACAGTTATTTTCTGTACATACTGTATTCTGCATATGTGATATTGCTGAAAGTACACTTGTCGACCTGTGGAATTATGGTGCCAAATACCACTATCAACTTTTGGTCCCCCTAAACAGAAGGAGAAAGCATGTGTAGCACACAAATGAATGTGGCATGTCTAGAGTTGGCATTGCAAAGAGTTGGCATTGCAAAAAGAGTCAGTTTATCATCAAGATGATATAGAAAACTCTTGCAAAGTGTTCAAAAATGTGATTCAGAAATGCAATGTAACATTTACATTGTGTTTACTTTGTTTCAGTCATCTGCAGACCACAGGGGTGACTTTGATCTGTATATGATGACAGTTTATGCAGCCCTAATTAACTCCTTCTTTCCCTTCCCTTATTTTTCTGTTTATTTTATTCATTTTTTAATTTATTCATATTCAACTTTTTTTAAATTAGTTTTGCATGCTAACTTTTCTGTGTAGCATTAAAAATTAGCACATTTGTAAAATATATACATTCATTTCATTTGTTCATGAAATGTCACACTACAAAAACAAAGGAACAAAATGTATGAAAACAAAAAAAGTTTATATACATACGTTAAAAAAAAATGGCAAAAGCTCAGGGGAGAAAGGAGTTAAGAATGGGTTCAATAGGAATATATAATATTAAAAAAAATCTAAAACTAAAAGTAGGGTCCTGTAAGTACACCAATCACAATGAGCATGGTAGGGGGGCTTATTGTTTGCTTTGTAGATAGCTAAAATTATACACTCTGCATAGCAATGAACGAATTGGACAGTGGTTACAAAAATTGGACTGTCTAGTTCAAAATCAGATAGGTTGAAATTCTAGTGCCAAATAAATGCAGATGTCTCATTAGGAGTAACATACTCCTGAATGTCAAAGATGCCTGGACCAAACTCTATAACTGTGTGGTGCAAGCAGAGTGATCATTTACTGTTTTAAAGAAAAACAAGGTGATGATTCTTGCCTGAGTCTAGAGATTTTCCATAATGTTCAAATGTTATAGAGAGCAATATGACTACTTCAGTGATTGTTTCTTAACATAGCCCTACACTGCCTAACTGATATAATGTATCCTTAAATTGGTTACCTCATTTGGAAGTATAGATTTGTTCCATGCAGGATCACTTAGCTAACATTCTTCAAAGTGAATGGTCATATTTATTATTTGTAAGGACGACATGTTGAAATGCACGGTAACACACATGGAAGGCAGTCACATTGCAGCAAGCAGAACAATCGTTGCAGTCATAAAACAATTCAAAGGTGGATTATCATTATATCAGGGATGTTCTCCAGCTATTTAGGTAATACAGCATATTCAAGTATGCTTAGCAACGACATTTAAAGCTAATTTGGCACATGTTGTCCAGCACTGAATTCAGAATTTCTATGTTTTGGAGCTTTGTTCCTCACAGGAATGAATGATTTGAAAGAAAGCCTGTATAGAGAGAATATAAATGCTGCCATTGCTGACTTTTAAAATCCTAGTTGCCTGCTTTTGACTACAATAAAGTCCACTTATTAAATGAAATGCATTAAAGTGGTAAGATGCAGATGAGCGCTTGTCTTGACCATCTGGGACAATAACGTTTTTGGGGGACACTGGATACATGCGCGGCGTGCGGTTGCATTCTTTAGTGCGCATGGTTTCCATGAGTGTTGATCCAAATATTCAATACTTTTTGAGGCCCTCAATTAGAATGATGCACCTTTTACTTTTAACAATTTTACCTTTAACAATTTTACTTTAAATTTTCTGACCTGCATTCTTTGTTTAGGTCAGTGACTCCTTTAAGCACAGCAGCCATTTATATGTATGCAAAATAAGTGCCTCCATTAAAGTAAACCTGAGATATGGGGGCTGCTATTAATGACCTCTTCTGTAAGGCCTGCCTGTTATGGTTATCCATTAGCTTTAATACTTTATGAGTCACTAACCGGAGCAAGCATACAGATCAGAAATGTTAAAGAAAAGTCAAAGGCCTGTTGTGCATACTTGTTTTGGGTCAGATAAACAAAATGCAAACCAAGAAGGACAACGTAGCAGCCAAGTAACTAGCATTTCAGAAGGAAAGTCAGTAATACCAGCCTCCATGTTTCTCTAATGACTTGGAGGACAGAGTGATCTTAGGATAAAACATGCTCTCTAACTGCTTGCCTGTGTGGGTTTTACTACACTAATACATTTTATTGCATCCTGATTTCTGCATAACAGGATGATGAAACCAAAAACATGTATGAATGATTTTTCTATCAAGCTTACATGTAAGGCAACGTTGGCATTCAATATTCATGCATGGATAAACATGGCAGAAAGGATGACACTACTTAGGCACAAAAATTTACTTACAGGTAATATGTGTAGGAGTTATAGCTTCTTCTGCCATGATGAAGCAAGGATTTAGGCAGTGGTAGTAAAGATGAAATGGAAGGAAAGAAAAGCCAGATATTAATGTATGAAAAATCAGGATGAACGAGAACAGGTCAGGTGACATGAATGAAAGATTCTAGCAGCAATTTTACATCACAGACATGACATGCAACACATCGGAGTCAGTGGTTGGACACATTGCTGTACATTCACTATGAAGAAATCTCTGATCACCATCTGCATCCTAATGAGTTGGCTAGCACATACTTATGGAGCAATGTTTTCATCTGTAATGTTTACTGCCTTTATTTATGCTTTGCATCATGAAACCCTATTTGTCTTACAGTTCCTCTGAGATATAACATCACATACTAGAAATGCTACACTCTAGGGCTCATTAATGCATTGTGTCATGTTCTAATGAGGCTACACTGAGTTGATTATAAGAAGTATATTCATAATGTGATGAGGGACACGAATCAAAAGGGTATAAATGTCATGGTAAAGAACATTATTGTGTATCCCATAGCAATTAATGAGATTCAGCTACCTAGTGTCTATTTTAAGACAATCTTTTTATTTCACCATATACCCTTGTTATCCAAACACCAAAATGGCTTCCACTGAATTCTGAAAATATTACACAAGAGATTTAATTACATTAATAATGTCACATGAAACAGACAAGACACACAGGTGTCACATTTGGGAGGTTATATGTTAAGCTCACCACAAAGATAACAATCTGGCTGTATAATCTCCTTTACCCCTATGAACACTTATATAGTTCAAGGGCCTATCTAACTGTATACAAATAAATTGAATAGTTTACGCAGGTCCTCATATTACATCGTTTTGTAAATGTTAAAGGCTGTACGTTCAGATCATAATGTGTATGTTTATTTCATATCGTCTCATGTGTTTACCACCTCTAGTGGCCCAACACACCAAAATAATACCCTTGGTGATCTAAAACCGCAGAGCCACCATAATCAGAAAGAACAGCTGGAATATGAATGATCCTGTCAGTTGTAATATTTTCAGCACTATTTTAAGTATAAAATGATAATACATTTTTCCCTTGCTAATCCATTTGCGAAAATGAGAAATAAAAATGATAATGATGGATATATTTTTGAAAGGATTTTCAAATGCACCTTTAAGGTTAGCCAATAACCTTTTTGAAACTGTTGGTAATTAAAAGATAAAGGTTGCACGTTATGCGTGGTACAGCTTTTCTTACTTTTCACTCACTGTAAATAAGATCCTTTTTAGTGTCTACATTTGTCTTGCAACTTGTTGGAATGGAAGCTCAAGCAACCTTAAACACAACACATTTTTTGTAGGATGAATGTAATCCTTAATAATAGGCCACTCCGTATAATATAATAACTGTCGGAATGCCCCCTAAATATTTATAGCACTATAAGTATTTAGCAGTCTGGATACTTACAGTCTGTATACACCATACCATTTAATGGATACTTATAGTTTTATTTTGGGGACATTCCCACAGTTATTATATCATATGGGACCACCTATTATGCAGAACTACATGCATTTCAAAAATTTTGCTTGAGTTAAGCTTTAACCCCTTAACAGTAACAGGGGTATTGAGGCATGAAAGAGTTAAGCTTTTATAGACATCTGATGCCTTTCAGGGATCAGGTGTCTGACAGTGATAGGAGAGTGGTATTTACCGCACTTGCTGTCACTGTTTGACAGCTGGTACAGGTCGGGATCCCTATGTGTACTGGGTTTTTTCTAAATGTTTCAGAATAGAAACTTTTAGCTACCAGTTTTTGTGGCACGCTTCTGATCATTCTGGGAATGATCAGATACCTTTAGTGACATTGATCCTGGCATGCTGTCAGGATCAGTGCCACTAAGGGTTATTATTGGCTGTTCCTAAAGTGAACCTTTACCCATATCTTTAAAATAACAACAAACACACCTTTAGAAATGTTTAGTAATGACAGTCTACAAACACATACTTCTAGATAATTGCTGGCTTTGTATTCTTTACATCCCTTATTTCTCTTTTCCTCCCCAGTCTCCAGACAGTGGCCATGTTAACTAAGGGCAGTTGACTAGCTCTCCTATTACTTCCTGAAAATCTGGCACATGTGACTATGCACATCATCTCAGGGGCGGAAGATGCCTTTCACCGAGATGAGATTTTCCAGCAATGCTCTGCTGATGACAAGGCAATCTGTAAGGGTAGAATGGCGGCTGCGCACAGACCCTATCTCCGAAGACGGACCATAGTGCGCAGGCATGCACAACCAAAGGTATGCGGGAAGACGCACAAACAGCAGATGCACAGAAAATTACATCTTACCTCAGGTGGCTATATAAGAACAAGCCTGAGCTCACAACATTGCTGATGGTCCTGTCAGCTAGTGCTTCCTGTTTCCTGTTGATTTGCCTGTGACCTGCTTGACATGGATTGTCATGGACCACTCTGCTGCTTGCTGCCTGCCCCTGACCTTGGCTTGTTTCCTGGACTTTGCTCTTGCCTTTTGATTCTGTACCTTGCTGCCCGGCTGGCCCTGACCCTAGGATTTCTGGACCACGATTCCTGTCTCCTGAATCTGTTCCCATGCTGCCCGCCCGGTTTTGACCTTTGGCCTGCTGACTTTGCTACCAGACGTCTCCTGCACTGCTCTGTCTGCTTCCATCCGTGGCACTCATGCTCCTCGCTTTCCTGCGGCCTTCTGTTCCAACCCCAGGGGTTGCAGGACACGAGCCACAAGAGAAGCCTCCTCCTGTGGTTCCCAGTCCTACGCACCCAGAACCTGCTTCTCCAGCTCCTGTAGTGACTTGTCCCTCTAAGAAACTGGCTCCTAGGTTCCTTGGCCCCTTTCGGGTAAACAGGAAAATTAATCCTGTGGCCTATTAACTGGTTCTGCCTCGGCCCTACACAATTCATTCTGTCTTCCACGTGTCCTTGCTTAAACTACATGTTCCAGATCCATTTCCTGGCCGTGACCCTGGCCCGCCAGCTCCTTCTGTCATTGATGGGGTTGAAGAAAACGAGGTGGAGGCCATAATGTATTGCAGAAAAAAAGAGGTGGGTGTCTGCAGTTCTTGGTTAAATGGAAGGGCTACGGCCCTGAGGAGAATTCCTGGGAGCCTGAGGTCAACATCCATACCCCCTTGCTCGTCCGGAAATTTTTCCGGAGTCACCCCTTGAAACTTGCCCAAATGGCCATCCGGGGGTTTCCCGTTAGGGGGGGGCAATGTAAGGGTAGAATGGCGGCTGCGCACGGACCCCATCTCCGAAGATGGACTATAGTGCGCAGGCGTGCACAACCGAAGGTATGCGGGAAGACGCACAAACAGCAGATGCACAGGAAATTACATCTTACCTCAGGTGGCTATATAACAACAAGCCTGAGCTCACAACATTGCTGATGGTCTTGTCAGCTAGTGCTTCCTGTTTCCTGTTGATTTGCCTGTGACCTGTTTGATCTGGATTATCTTGGACCACTCTGCTGCTAGCTGCCTGCCCCTGACCTTGGCTTGTTTCCTGGACTTTGCTCTTGCATTCTGATTTGGTACCTTGCTGCCCGGCTGGCAACAATCATAGCCTAAGAAAGGTTATGGGAGGAAGTGTCATTGGACTACAAGTGCAGTGACATCAGCAGCAGCTGTAGGGAGAAGAACCCCACAATTCAGATAAGTGGGGTGGAGGGGAAGGGGCGGCGATGCACCGCGTTACACCTTGAATATAGGTGTAACATGGTAGAAAAGGTAAACTTAGATTTTAAAGATGTCTTTATTGCAGTCTCTTAAATATTGCCAAAAAAACTGCATTATGTGTTTAGAAACCTGTTATATTCCCTGAAGGTGTTGTGTTACCATCTTTTATTAATAAAAATCATAAAATCATAAAATATGACCAGGATTACTAAAATGTTGTGACTGTATATGGATTGTAAATAATTATTTTCTCTTCCTTGGCATAACTCAACAAATATATGCTTGATTTAATAGTAAAGGGCATGTTCATAAAACAATATGCAAATCACAGTTGGCAAGTGGTTTGTATTCTATTTTGTTTTATAAATGCTTATTGCAGAAGGCTGAATAATTTGACCTGGGTACCTTGCCTTTGGCGACATATTATATTCATCTCTTTGCTGCATGGCCATTCATTGAAATTTCTGTCTTATCTGGTTTCTCTTGGCTGCCTTTAAATATACATTCTTTCAGCAATATCTGCCTTCAAAGCGCAAAATGCAGGAGGGATTTCCGGCAACTATTTTATCTGCTAGGCAACCGGTAGGTAATCAGTACAACTTGTTGCTTCTGTTTACAGGAAATGTATTTTACTTCTTCATTCTGATTTAAAGCCAATCAAATAGAAATCAATAGATTATTTTCATAGATGACATTAACTATTCAAATGTTTGTCTTTAATTCATCATCAACAGTATCATAAACTATTGGCAAACTTGTATAACCTACTCTGTTTTCTATAAGTATTATCATGTGTCAATTACAATTACTCGGTGATTACAGAATTAAAAAAATAAGCCAAGAATAAATAGCTAAGATGCCTTGATGTGTAATGTAAATAAAATGTGGACAAGGCACATTTAGGCTAACAATGTCCAACTAGTATCCACAATCAAGCAATGCAATAGGCGGCATTTGATTATGTTTTCATAATGAAACAGAAGACTCCCTTGATGGGGTAATAATATCCAGCAATGTGTCTTTCAATCTCATACCCTTGCTTTTTAAGTAGCCAAAACTGAGTTATGGATCAACCAGGGTCTCTAAACTGGTGGCCTTTCTTTGGCAGTACAGTAGCATAACTATAAACATCTTGGTCTTGCTGCAGTGGTGTTCTGTGTGAAAGGCTCACTTCAAACATTGTCTTTCACACATTGTGAAAGAAGTGTGCTTCTTTTTTTGCCCACATTTCAAAAACATACTGTTGCGTTTACGGATGCACCGTTACTGATACTAGTATCGGTGTTGGTGCCGATAACGAGTATTTGGGCGAGTACTCTTACTCGCCCAAATGCTCCAATACCTTCACCCGATACCGGAACTTCCGGTCGGAGGAAGATTTACTCAGACCGGCAGTGCTGTAGGGGAACATGGAGCCAGCTTCACGGGCAATCAGGAAGCCGAGTGGCGAGTATTGACCCGCTTCCCGGCTTCCTGATTGGTCGGGAAGCTGGCTCGATGCTGATTGGCTGGGAAGCCGGTTTACCGGCCAAACCAGTATCGGTGCATCCCTAGTTGAGTTTATTGGTTTCATTTCAGAGTTGCCCCTAGTGTACATGTGACTGCACAAGCAGTCAGTGCTGCAGCCCTCATTTCCTTAACTCCCCCTTCCCCGAGTGTCATCTGCCTCGAAGGAGTCTTAAAAATAGAACTGAGTGCAGTAAGAAGCCAGCCTTCTTGAGTATGATCTCCTCCAGTTGTATAATTTACATATTAACGTAAGCAATTCTTCTTTGTTGGCCATCCAAAAGGTTACAAACGACAGCATATTATACGGCGTTATCCGCAGATGAACTTAGTTGCTTTTATAATTAGTACAAATATTTTTTCGTTCTAGAAGGTATTCATTTAAGACCTCACAGTAAATATAATTTATCAAAATAACAGCACTTGGAGCGCTCAGTTACACTTAATTCTATATATGAAGCTATTAAGATAAACAACCATTAAAAAACTGATGAAAAAGCACATAATGCAGAAGGGAAATTTATCATTGAGCTCAAGGCAAAACATACAAAAATGGAACATACTTTTCTAAACAAAATGTTAAATGGTATAATTGGAATTGCTTCATAACAATGAAAGGTAATAAACATTTGTCTGGACTTTTCTTTACTCATCAGCACAATTTGTAATACACAGATGGTAATATTTAACTAGCATTATTCCAGTGAGATTTGAATTGTGTCCTGGGTACCTGCCTAGCTACTATGCCTAGGTTACATGTGGGGCATTACTAGTGTTCCAGGCATAAGAATGCTAGGATAGTCTGGCACCCTCACTGCTAATTGGTGGATAGATCAGCATATATAGGTTCATAAAAATTGAGGCAGCATTCAAAAGCAACACCCATGCTACTGATGATACACCTTCGCTTCCCAATCAAGGCTGGTTTTGATGATATGAACAGTGGAAAAAAAGTGAGAAGCACTTCCTAGTTTTACATGCAAGCATGATTATGCAACACATACTAGAAGGAACAAATAGAAAGAGGGCCTGATTTACTAAAGTATATGTGCCTACGTCAGGGCATTGATCATGCACGAACAACCAACATGCTTACAGGTTACAGTGTACATGGACTGAATTTACCCCCCCCCTCCCCCCCCAAATTGTTTGATACAGAGTGAATGTTCCAGTGTCCCAATGTCCGCAAGTCAAAGTCATGGTGTGGCTAATATAATATTGTGATTTTCTGTGATGATTTTGGGTCTGACTGTTGCTTTAGTAAATTAGACCCATTAAGATAACATTGTTGCATGCTGCTCCAAGAGGACACTGTATCCCATATGACAGAAATAGCCTGGTCAGTCAGAGAGAAAGCTAAAAGTCTCAATGAGTATGATAATTTCCACTTTAGAATTTTGAGCATTTAGAAGGCTTCAGCACCTGATTAGAAAGTCATTTTGGCTATTCATCTATGTCATGCTATTGTGGTAAACACTGACATCAGGAACCACAACAACTGTAATGATGCCACTACTGCAACTTGCCTCCAGTAACAGTACAAACACTAGGCCTGTACTGGGTAGTCACTATATTTAGGAATAAAACTATAAAATACCTGCCAAAAAAACTATGGGGTTAATTTATCAAGGCAAATAGGCTGCACACTTTGCAAGGGAATTTTCACTTGCAACGGAATTTTTCCTTAGCTTAGTGAATCAGGTGAAGCTTTGCTGACGTCCATCATCCAATCATGTGCAAGCAAAAACACACAACCATATTTGATAACTATCCACCCCTACTTGGCATTGCAATTGAAAAATCTTAGCCGATCCGGAATAATATTGACATGCGAGAGAAACAAGGTTGTTTGGATACATTGTACAACTGCTGAAGAGTTCAGAGATTAATTTATAATGACGGCAGACCAAGAAACATAATTGATTTCAATACTTCGACAACCTTGCTAGGGTACTATGGTACTACCATTATATGAATACTTTTTTCTTAGTTAACACATGAATATGTTGATATTAGTTGTTGGATTGTACTACAGGGACAAAAGGATTTTATTTTTAGAAATCCAGCATTAAGAAGAAACGTCTGGATTTTATACTGAGCTGCATCTCATTTCTAACCCTCGTCACTGCCTCCAATGTAAGCTGTCTATTGCTGTCTATTTATAACATATTACTGGCACTTGACTTAATATGGTGCCATCAAAATAAAAATGTTTCTGTACATCAAAATAAATAAAACAAACGGTAGTGTCACTCATTTAAGATGTCCATTTCGCTATATACGGTAATATCTATCTATCTATCTATCTATCTATCTATCTATCTATCTATCTATCTATCTATCTATCTATCTATCTATCTATCACCAAATGTCTTGTTGAATTCTTAGTTTTGTACTGCATAATTTGGGACTATGAGGGTTCTGTAGAACTGATCTACCAGTAGCACTTATTAGGGCTATTTTTAAATAACTGTGCAAAAAATATTCAGCCAATTAAAATTAAGCTGACTTAGGCTGGCTATACATAGCCCTATAAACTTAAGTAAAGCCACCATTTCTGTTTACAATTATCACGCTATGTACACGTGCGGCAAAAGTCATCGTTCAAAAAGATTCTCTAAAATATAAAACATTATTATGTTATTCAAAATATTTTCCCCCTGCATGTGCTACATCCATCTATCGATCGAATGGGGAAGATGGGGCTACACAGGAAATTGGTTGCCTATATTAGTGGTTCATGTGATTAAAAATGCAGTTTAGCTTTTGTAATGCAGTACTGTGTCTAATATTTTTTTTTTATAGAAGGATTCTTTAATTCTATATTAAAAATGTATAAAAACATAGCATAAGAACTTTTTATAGTTTACTTAAGTTAGTAAGGGTTTAAGCACATTACCTTATTTTTCTTTTTTTCATTTAAAACATTTGTAAATCAGTGTGGTAGAATTTGAAATGCAATGTATGAATTTTGAGTTGTATATTACAAGTAGCCTTCACTTGCATTTATTGCTATGTTTGCTTTGCTTTTCCATGAGTGCAAAATATGCTGCTCTGCTACACTTGAACTGCTTTTCTTCCCTAACAAAAATCAATGTGCATGCTAACAAAAGCAAGTTAAAACAACTCAGGGCAAGATTATTATAATATAAAATAATCATCTAGGCAACAGTACTAGTTTTGGCAGATGCCTGTTGTGCTGTTCTTTTTATTCATTGCCTTTACCCTATTTAACTATTCATAAATAAATCATTGAAACATATCTGCACAGTTAGTAAATTAGCAACAGCTCACCTTTTTTTCATCACTAAGACAACTCCCAGGAAGATAATGACGAACAGAAGGATTCCAGCAATGACTCCCGCAATTTTTACAGTGTGATCTGACTGCTTTTCAGGTTCCGGATCTGGCTTACGAGTTGCAGCTCCTGCATAAACCAAACGTTGAAAAAAGAAAGACAAGACAAAATGTGAAAAAATTGGAACAACATATAGCCATTTACTTCTAGTAACAGGTTGCTGGAAGCAAAATTAGACTCTACAGATTTAATGCTATTTGTTTTAAATTACGTATCTGTAAATTGCCTACAAAATTAGTATTTCACATTCTTACTTTTCCTTACTTTAAAAACAATACAACTGCTTTACAAAGAATAAATAAATAGGTAAATAAATGAATAGAAATGCGAGCAATAAATAGAGTTTATACTTTTTAATGAAAAAAGTCATGACTAATGGGTGGTAAATACCAAGTTCCTTTTAAAGGAGCTTCTCTTCTGACTCAAACCCTAATCTTCAGCTATAAACCTGTGGTCTTTTTCGTGCTGGTCAACAACTAAGTAGGACAATGCTTCTAAGCCATATTACAGAAAAAGAAAGGGAGATGCACACGGAACTCCTTGCCACCATGCATTTTGTTTAATCAACAGATCAAACAGTTGACGCATTTCACTCACAAAAGAGCTTATTTGCAGATTTAGCCAGAGTACAGCCCCCATCAGACTTGACTCTATTTGGTAAGTAGGCTTGGTAAGTAGGCAGTGGACCCAACTCTGTTGTAAAAATAGCAGCATGGTCAACAGCTTATGGACGTTTTCTTGCTATATTTTTAGTTTTCTTCAAGGGAGATGTACAATTGATGTACAATTGCTGCTTCTGCACCCTATCTAACAGTAGATTGTTTGTGCTACACCTTTTCTGTTATTAGAATTGATGCTTTACTCTGTAGGACCTCAGGTATCAAAGCCTGATGCTATAGGCGTCCAATGAATTGAGTTGGTTTTCTATTCCTTTCCCTATAAGAAGACTTGAATGCAGGACAGCTTCTCTGTGATGGAAAACATTTTATATATATGTATATAAATATGCAGCAGGGAGTTCTTATTGCAGTTGTTTTACCACAGTCCTAAGCAACATTTGTGGAGGAATATTCAAATAATTGTTTTTATTTTATTATTTATGTATTATGTTTTTTTTTTTTAAATGTCAAATTCTTCCTCATTATGTTAATAGTGTCCGTAAATAAATACAGTTTTCTTGTAGGTATAGTTAACATGCTGCTGGTAACACAGTTTAGTCCTACACAAATCTCAAGTGTTTAATTGGTATTTAATTGATTTTCACCAAACTGGCTATCCTATACACCAATAAACATGCACTACTGCATAACTGGTCTAAACAATGAAAACCCAATCAAAATGGACTGTTTTAGGTGAAGCAGGAATCCACTTTGGTTGGAAAAGATAAAAAGAATTCTGCAGGTAATCATATAATTCTATTGCTTTGCTTAAAGTTTATCTAAACCCAATGAAAAAAATAAATATATTGAAGCTTTCCAGTCCTTAGATTTAAGGCTGTATCAGCTTTTCCCCCTTATGTTCAAGTGATGATTCTGACAGTAACACATTTCCTGTCCTAGGGTGAAAACGCTCGCTCACTGTACTATATCTATGGTGGAGAAGAATGTCACTCTAGGGCAAGTCGATAGAAAACCTCCTCCTCTACTCATATCTATAACCTAAGGTCGAGATGTTCTGTAGTCCACAAAGAAGAACTGGGAACAAATAGGGCAGCAGATTCAGAGAGCATATGAAGTTATTAGCTCACTAGATTTCTTCAGGATTAGAAGTTATTTTATTGTACTTATCAAACAGATACTGTATATAAAACTATTTAAATGGTAAATATATAACAAACCAAAAGGGAGCTAAAAAGTTTAATGTTAATATACTTTAAACCGCAACATCCTGGGCTTCGCTGATTCACCTCTAATGGTTACAGGCCTATTTGTTTGCCAGTGAGACAAAATAAAAATAGTCTGTAAAGATTTATAATACTTTGAAAATACTTTGTGGGTTATCTTTTGCTAGAAAGTTGCCTACGTTGTTTTCATGATCATAAATTGTGATGTTGTTGCTTCCTACTGAATTGAGCCATTAACATGAGTATCAACTATGTCTACAAATTGGCATTAATAACTGAGTAGCTACTTACTACTGTTAACAGTATGCAAATGAACCCCACTGTTAGTCATACACCTTGTACTCTTATGAAGTATAAACCACTTATAATACCACTACTATCTCAAGACAAAACTTTATGTAAATGTTTAATTCAGTTCTTCAAAAATATACACACTGTGACTCTATGCTAATGAGGACATTCCTACTGAGTGTCTGAATTTAGCCTGCACTGTTCTCCATATGAAGCACTGTGTCAAATAGAAATAAAAGTAAAGGCACAGACCTCATTAATGCTGAACCCCATGGAGCAGAAACACAGAGTGTTTTATGTTTTCAGCTACAAGTATACTTACAACAAGATGACCAAGTTCCTGCCATAAATTCAGGTTATATTCTGTATATATGAACAATGGAGCAAAAGTGGAGCAATTACAGTAATCAGAATGTACTGCCACAAATCAGATCCCAGTATAGCAAACTCTTTATTGGAATTTAAGGCCGGCAGCCACTTTTTCTTTTTGCCAACAAAACAAAACATCTACAACCTAAACCTAAAGCGTACATGGATAGCGAACTGGCTACAGGAACGGGTACAAAGAGTTTCGATAAATGGCACCTTCTTGGATTGGGCTAGGGTCATGAGCGGCGTTCCGCAGGGGTCTGTGCTGTGCCCCATGCTGTTTAATCTATTAATTAACGATATTGGGGAGGGGGTAAACAGCCATGTTTCAGTGTTTGCTGATGATACCAAATTCGGGAGGAGTATAGTCACTGAATCTGACACTATAACATAACAGGGAGATTTGGATAAAATAGGGGAATGGGCAACCACATGGCAGATTAGGTTTAATGTAGATACATGTAGAGTTGTGCACTTTGGGGTTAAAAGCAAGAAAACAGATTACACACAATGGCAGCTGCCCTCGGAAAAAACGAAAGGGAAACAAATTTGGGGGTCATTGTAGACCACAGGCTGAATGATAGCTTGCAGTGTCAGGCTGCGGTAAACAAAACAAGTAGAGTCCTTTCCTGTATTAAGAGGCGAATGTTTTGCAGGTACAAGTCCGTTATTCTGCCACTTTTCTAGATCACTGGTTCGGCCTCATCTGGAGTATGCGGCCCAGTTTTGGAGACCAGTGAACAGAGGGGATGTCCTTGAACTGGAAAGAGTCCAGAGGAGGGCAACCAAACTCATAAAGGGGATGGAGGACCTGAGTTATGAGAACAAGCTACTAAAATTAAACATGTTCTCCTTGGAAGTAAGGAGATTACGGGGGGACATGATTTTCATGTATAAAATGTTTACCGGGGATAGAACATTAGCAGCAAAGTCTTTACAATTAACTCCATTACAAGGACGAGAGGCCACCACTTAAAATTGGTGGAGCAAAAATTTCAGCACAAGGGGCAAAGGGGTTTCTTCTCAGTTAGATCGGTTAAGGTCTGGAACTCGCTACCACATGCTGTGATTTCGGCTAAGGCTGGGTTCACACCTAGGCGTATTGAATATGCGCGTTTCGCGGCGCGTGTTTTTACCGCGATTCGCGGTAAAAAAACGCGCGTCAAACGCGCGTTTCCGAGGGCTACTTGGCTGTATCCCAATGGAAACGCAAGACCAGGCGTAGGCCGTTTTGTAGCCCGTTCAGACGGGCTGAAATACGGAAAGGTGTGAACCATACCCATAGAAAACAATGGGATTTTCAAGTTTGTACGTTTTGTAGAGCGTTCATAGAGCGTTGAACGTCCGACAAAACGTAAAGGTGTGAACAGGGCCTAAGAGTGTAGAATCATTCAAGAAGCGACTGGACGATTTCCTCAGGGACCGTAATATACAGGGGGTACAAGTACTCTTAAAATTGAGAACACACAGGGACCTATACATACTACACACCAATAGGACCATACACACATACACAAATAGGTTGGACTTGATGGACATATGTCTTTATTCAACCTCAAATACTATGTAACTATGTAAACGTTGGCCTGTGTCTTCAAGTCACTTAAATCCAATCACATTTTATGGCAGTAAAATTAAATTTGAGATTATTTCATGCATTTTGTTATATCTAAAGCTTTCATGTTAGTGACAAATAAACCACATTAACAAAATGATGACTGTCCGGAGCATTTCCCTAGGTGTGATTTGCTGGGCCGTTTTTCTCAATTATTTTTCATAAGTGAAGCAGTAATTCTATAACATATTAGATGAAACACATGGAAAAGTGTGATAAGCTCATTTAACATGCATTTCACCAGCAATTGTTTCCCTGCACAATAGCCTAGTTTTGCCTTTGGAAATTTAAATCTAGGTCACATCTGGTAGTCAAAAGACTCCTTCTAAGCAATTTATTCACAAAGTGGGAAACAGCTGAGGATCATACCATTGGCGCTCAAATATCTACCCAAATGAGATAATCAGTGCCTTGCAGCAGCTAGTGTCTTAGCTCTCCCTAGCTCCCACATTTTGTCCTGTTTACACTGTTTACTGTATAATGTGATGGAATGTCAAATTTTTGTCTGATGGAATATCCATTTCCTTCTCTAAATGAATTTAGGATGAAAAATGTAAAAGACGCAATGTTCAATTCTCCAAAGTCAATACTTTCCTTTGCAGTCTTTTTCCACCCAGCCTTCCAATTTTTTAATCACAGGGTGACAGCATTCATCATATGAGGTGTCAGAAAGATGAAAGATGGTGTTGCAGATTGGAATGTATTTCAGAAAATCTACAAATGACTTAGGGGGTGGGTCCTGGGGCCGAAGCCAGCCGAAGGATCGGCCGAAGCTACGGCCAGATCCTTCGGCAGCTTTGTGAATAGACCCCTTAGTTGCGGAAGATTAGCATGTTCCCTATCAACATACAAAATCAATCAGCCAAATGGGCATGGATTTGGAAAAAAATGGCACAATTCAAACAAGCAAAACTTTATTTAAAAATAAGATACACTGGTACAGATATTTCATAGCCAACTAGAACACATACATTTTAGACAGCTACTCCAGGCAACAGTTAGTGTTACTAAACTAAAAGTATCTAGCGAACCCAATAATTGCATAGGTCTTCATTGACCTCTATGCTATTCTTACTGGGGGGAAATGGGTTTCACCTCCAAAAAATCATTCTGACCTCTAAGCTTTTCCTAGCACTTAACGCTTACCACACTTCAAACCCTAAAACATAAAAGCAGATTGCCAGGTCCGAGCACTGTAACATGACCAAGGCAGTGAGGTAAACACTCTTTGTGATCGCTGAGACAGGCCATTTCAGTATTAGCTTCAATAAAGACGGGAGTGGTGAGGCAGTGCAGGTAGGGTGAGTATACAGTGGCCGGAGGGTGGGGCTCTCTGAAGACACACTGTTATCTGGTAGAACTTTCCAGGCTACTAACATACATAACATTTTTGAAATTAGCACTTACTGATGCTACCCTTGCTATAGGAATTCATTATGCCTTATGTTGGTAATAGCCCTATAGTTTTCTTCACCCTCTGATGATTTTAGGAGCATCAGGTGCTTTCTGTAGTAGGTCCTGTACTGGCCCTGATGTCACTAGCTGCTGTCTGTAAAGTTTTAAATGCCTGAGGCTGTGTGTCGGAGATTGTCTGCAGATTCTCAGTGACAGAATTGAGTTCTGATATTCGGCACAGGCACTCAGCCTGTCCCCTACTGTCACTCACAGAGCAATAGAGGCTTCACTGGCAGCAGTCAGACACCCTGGTGGTCCAGGAGGGGAGGGGGACAGGACAGTGCCGGATTTACAGAACTGTAAGAGGTTGAAAAAAACGGCATCATTGTTACTGACAAAAGGTAAAAAAATTAGCAGCCTGGAAACTGCTTCTTGATGACAGTGTCTCTTTAAAATTAATCCTTAACCTCCCTGGCAGTATTCCCGAGTCTGGCTTGGGGTTAACTTTCAGTACCAGGAGCGGTAACCCCCGA
Organism: Nanorana parkeri; assembly: GCF_000935625.1. Classification (NCBI taxonomy): domain Eukaryota; kingdom Metazoa; phylum Chordata; class Amphibia; order Anura; family Dicroglossidae; genus Nanorana; species Nanorana parkeri. The sequence goes on along the minus strand of NW_017306275.1, from coordinate 3,991,529 downwards.
GCCAGCCTCGGGAATGCACACACACTTGCATCACTTACCTTGTCCCTGCGAGCCCGCGGCGTCCTCTGCTGCGGCCGGCATCTGAGTTTTAGTTTCGTTTTCAGGCGTCACAGCGGGGGGCGGAGCCGGCGGGAAATTCAAAAGTAAAAATTTACATTTACACAGAATACAATGTAATCTGCTATGATTACACTTATGTATCAAACTATTTCACTTCAATTTTGTCCCTAGAGCTTTGTCCATTGCCCTGTCTGCACTTTTACTGTTCTTCCTGCCTGGAAACTTGTGAACGTCCATGGCATCCAAAAAGCGTCCCTTTAGGTCAAAAGCGGTTTTAGACCAAGTAGAAAACAGCGATAGTAAATTAAAATCACTTGCAGAATTGAGCGATACTGAAAGTGTCTTTCAGTGTCTGATGACAAATTTCACATCGAATCGCTATCGCTCAATTCTGCAAGTGATTCTAATTTACTATCGCTGTTTTCTACCTGGTCTAAAACCATTTTTGACCTAAAACAGCGATGATTCTGCGACCGAGCGCAGTGATGTGCGAACTTGGTATTCTATTGACTGTGGTATGGATCAGGCAGTGCCCCCGGAATTCCCATTTACTGGACCATTTTTTTATTTATTATATTATATTTTTTTATAATTATTTATAATTATTTATTATATTATAATTTCTTTATAATTTATAATACCCGGGATGTCTACTGGACTCTTGTTTGGACAGATTTAGGTGAGTTATTCCTAAGATTTACTAAGAATTACAGGCCTACAATATAAAACAACAAATTTCCATTAAAAACAATGTACCGCTTTGGGATGCTAAAATCCTGAATAATCATACCGCCAGGGAGGTTAATGCTTGGCTAGAGTCATAAAACGGAGTCCAACTCCAACAGGAGAATACCCACATGTGCTACCACAGCCCCTTTAAAAACCATTAGCAATTGTGGGATAGTACAAGTATAGATGTTCAATTATGTCACTAAATGAATGCCAAAGTGAGTGCAATCTGTAACCAGTAAGCATCTTATATAACAATATCACAATCCTTTATCCACTGTAAGAAAATCTGTAGAAGACAGCAAAGTAAAAAACTACATTTAACATATGGAAAAATATAATACTATTACATTACTATAGTATGAATATCACTTTACATGAATACTGTGAGCATTTAACTCCTTTTATTGCCACTGAGCTGTTCCCAGTACACTAATGTTGTTTTGAATGGAAACTAAAACAAATGAGATATTCTACCTGTAGAGGTTTGGGAAGGTTACTTTTCTATGAACGAAAATTACATATACAATAAACTGCTACTGAGGTTTCTCTTAAGTACTGAAAGTGTATCCAGGTGTCATAGTGACAGGCTTTATATTTTTCCTTCTAACACATCATAAAACCACGTCTAGACAAACCCTGACAATGGTTGTCATAGCAGCAAACTACTCCTATTAGCACATGTGGATTTTACTTTTTGCTATGTTAAACTTGTTTATACTATCCAATCATTGCACTCTCTTAATATTTTAAAGACTTAATATTTCCATAAGTTTTGTTCAAATTTTTATTTTAGTGAGCAGGGAGGATAGCAGCCAACTGTTGCTGAATTTCAAGGGTTGTGACATTATAAATGTAAAATAAAAATGCATTACTACTTGTTAAATGAAACTTATTTAAGTTTGTCCACATTTAATATTCTTAATTAGAAACAAAAATAATCTATTACTACAGTAAAAAAATTAAAGAGCGTGATCCCTCAGGGGATAATAATGTTCATTAACTTTGTCCACTATAACATGAATTGGGAGATATACCCTCTCACTTTTTTACCATGACAAAGAGCTCTACTTAAATGCACTCTATCCGTATAGATTATGGTGCTTTCAACTGATGGCTACACCAACCAAAAATATTTTACATCATTGCCTATTACCTATGATCATTCATTATATAATCACACCTTGATTTTTATCCGCTGAAGTGTGCTGAAATGATGTGTGTGTGTGTCTGTGTGTGTGGGGAAGGGGGTGTATTCCTGCTTAAAGTGCACCTGTGGCCACACACACTATGGACATTAAATACAGGTAGCCCTCAATTTATGCTGGGGTTAGGTTCCTGACGGAATGTAAGTCAATAAAAAGTCATGGAGTTATGTTCCAGACCTTTCTCTAAATTGACACAAGTAATGAAATACAGGTACATTTAAAGTTGCTGCATGAGCTCACACAAGGGGCTTTAAATAAAGTTACTTATGTCAATTTGTGTCAATGAGGGAAGCTTGGAACCTAACTTCCTAACTTTCCACTGACTTACATTATGTACTGGGTTTCAGTTTACACCAGTTTCTTTTTAGAACCAGTTCTTGTTTTGAGAGAGGCCTGGAACCTAACTCCCTCACTTCCAATTGACATACATTATATTTTGGTTTCAACTTACAAAACTCCCAGAAAAGGGTGCTATTTTAATCAGTGCAAACTGAACCATTGTAAACTGAGGGCCACCTTAATTTATTTTTATTTTGACTTCTGCAGCTTCTTGTACTGTAAAATTATTCATTCTCCAATATCCTCAAAAATCACAACAAATTCCAAAAAAACTGTTTTGGTCAGTTACTAACAGTTTTCTAACAAGGGGGTTAGAGGACTGGCTATGATTTCAGGGCCTCACTTGTGATCTTTTAAGGTAAATTCCTGCACAGTAGATGAGGGCTTGTTATAAAATGTTTTTACTGCTTGTTCAGAATATGTTAACACGTTAGTGTGCATAGTCTGGGCAAAGGTTTACTTTGAATTTGCCCTAATGTAAGAAATATGAAATGCTGATTGATATACACTTATTTTTTCAGTTTAACTTAGTGCCCATGATACACCAAATATGCCCTTTTTTCCCATGCATAGACAATCATAGGAAAAATTAACCAATAAATCCAGAATTGAATTCTACTTCAGTGTAAACAATGTATTATAGGCTCAATTCTCAAAACTTTACAAACCATGTGACTTTAATTTTCAAATCTCATTGGATTCAGCTGAAAATAACAGTCAATTTTTTAAACATAAGTATCCTTATATAATAACCACACACTATTTTAATCAGTAGTGATTAAAAAGTCACACACTTGTTTCAAATAATTTACATTTAACCTCCGTGGTGGTATTCCCGAGTGCGGCTCGGAGTTAATTTTCAGTACAAAGAGCGGTAACCCCGAGCCACACTCGGGATTGCGCAAAAGGGTCACTTACCTTGTCCCTGCGAGCCCGCGGTGTCCTCTGCTGTGTGCGCCCGGCCCATGCCGGCCTTGGGCTTTCAGTTTCGTTTTCGGGGGTCACAGCGTGGGGCGGAGCCGGCGGGAAATTCAAAAGTGCCAAAAATGACATTTACACAGAATACACACAATACAATGTAATCTGCTATAATTACATTTATTTATCAAACTATTTCACTTCAATTTTGTCCCTAGAGCTTTGTCCAGTGCCCTGCCTGCACGTTTACTGTACTCTATGGAATTCCCATTTACTGGACCATTTTTTAAATTATTATATTATCATTTTTTTAAATGATTTATTATATTATAATTTATGATTTTGTGTTTCAGCTCCACCATCTCCTGGCACTTCTCGCCCAGATCAGGGCATGCTGAACAGCCCAAAGATCATGGACTTGGAACAAGGGAGCCAGAGCCAAATGCCAAGCAGCTCCAGATAGGCCCTACCCAGTCGCTGCTGCTAAACCACGAGCAGCAACGGCAGGGTCTGGTGGGCCAGGGGCAGGAGAAACATGCTGCGGGGTAACTCCATGTGGGCTAGAAGTGAAAGAGCAGAGGACCCCCCTGATTTGTCCCACTCCTGCCATGGCCCGCCGCTTGTCATTACCTTTTTTAGTGTCATGTGACAGTTTTTTCTAAAACTATACAGACTAACCATTTTAGGACAGTGGTGGAGAGCCAGGGCCCGGTCGGAGCTGCAACCGCTGCGACCCTGGAAGTTTTGCCACTCCTTCAAAGTTGTACAGGGAATATAAATCTCAGCACTATAATATACAGCAATGGAGAATACCACCAGCTATAAAGGACTACAAACCCCAGCGATACATTATACATGCAGCATACCACCAGCTATAGAAGACTAAAAATCCCAGCAGAATAATATGAAGCTACATACACTGTGTTGCTCACCAGGGCTATGCAGGGTCTCACTAGGTCTGTGCAGGGTCTGACTAGGGCTTTGCAGGGTTTCAGGAGGCTGTGTGTTGTCTGACCAGGGCTATGCAGGGTCTGAGGTGGCTGTGCGTGATCTGACCAGGGGTTCGTGCGGTTTCACCATTGCTGTCTATGGTCTCACCAGGGATGTGCGCTGTCTCACCAGTGCTGTGTAGGGTCTCACCAGGGCTATGTGGGGTCTCACCAGGGCTGTGTGTGGTCTCAGTATTGGGGAATTTTCACAAGTATGTGTACTTGTGAAAATGCCCAGTATCGGCACCAATACCGGTATTGGTGCATTCTTAGAAAGAACTGATCATGCAATAATATGTAATAACATACTAAAAAATCAAAATAAAATAAAAACATAAAACACCCTCGTGTGCTCAAATATAAACATGCCTATGGAAGCTGTGTTCAAAGATATGCAAATGAATGGGGGGCATGAGTAATACAGTGATGTGGGAGGAGCAGGGCACTGAGGCTCTGTCCAAAGCATGGGGATCATAGCCTGTCATGTGTGCTTTGACCGGTCGACCCACCCATCCGCGTCATCAGGTGCTAGGTAGAGGGCGGGTAAACACACAGGTCCCGATCTCCGATCTCTGCTGTTTGTCTGCAAGGTTCCCGTATCTCCAGGTAGGGAGCAAACATTGTATCTTTTAGGGGCTCAAGGGGCTGCTCAAAGGCCCTGCAAGACCCTGAAACATTGGCTTTGTATGACATATGTGATAGGTCAGTGACTCAATGTATTGAATGCAGTGGGTTAACAGCAGGACAACTATTCTTTGCAGAAAGATGTCTAAATAGCAGCCCCTTATACTTTTCTTATGAAGCTTACTTTGAAACTGAACTCTGAATCCACAGTCCAAACACATACATGAGCTGCTTTCCTTCCAAAGTATTAGTGATTATGTTCAGCCAATCCTGAAAATTATACAGCCATGCCCAACAGCACAGCAATGTTGCTGACCTAAATCCCCCCATCAACCACAGTTATTGTTAATTTGTCACTTTGCTTTCACTAGCTCACTCAGACCCACTTATACTCACCTCCTCGTGCTTCATTGATGTTCAGTTGCTCTATTGAAATTGCCAAAAATATTCAGTGCTTGGGCCTGAGCTGCTAATTGTCAGGCCTAAGTCACTTGAGGGAGGCGATGATATCATCAACCCTGTATAAGCTCTGAAACCATCTGAAATTGAGGTTAAACAGGGTTTGCCTACCAGAGCAGTGGGAGGGGGCATAGGGAATATGAGAAAAGTTAGGTTGGAGGTGGTCTAGTAATGGATGGGCAATCATAAAGCCTTGCCACCTTCCTGTCCCCAGCCTGTGAATGAACAATGATAGGGCAGTGACAAATTCACTCTCAAGTCAAAGACCTGACTGATTCATAGTGCTGCCTCTGTCCTTGGCCAGCCTTGGTGCTGCTGTGCAAAGGATAAAAAGAGTCTAATATCATTCAGGAAATGTGAAATGTTTTTAAAAGTTATATAACTGCATTTATTTTTTTTATATCTGCATGGAGTTCAGATTTAAAATGCCCCTTTTCCCTTCATGTTAAAGGTTAGGGATTACAGAATGAAGAAAAAAAAGGGGTTTTGTTGTCAGGCACAGGCTTCCCTGAGAGGGAGCCATTCTGTAAGACAAGACAAGAATGCTGCCTGACTCTGAGTTATTATGTGTGGATGGACCCGTAGCTTGTATCGGATGACTGAACATAGTGCCAACCTGAAGGAAGCAGTAACATTTTTTTAATGCAGAGTACAATTAGTAGTAGGAGAATTCCTGCTTTTTACTGAAATGCAAAGTGAGGCAATATGGCCACAAAGTGTGACTAAGCAGCTGTATTCACTGCAGGTTTATCATATGGTATAAGGTCTGGGCACAGGTGCCATTTAAAGACAATTAACATACAATGTTCATTTTGCAAAGTAATAGTTATTAAATATGGCAAACCTGTGTTCACTTTGAATACCCAATCATGTGTAAGAGAAATTACAAAAATACAGAATTTTACTATCACATGACTGGGTATTCAAGATGAACACAGCTTCCCATTATTCATTAATATTTGCTGAACAGCATCTATTTCCTCAGTAAATCAACCCCAGTAACCCCATAACTAGCAAAGCACAGTGTACTTAAGTTAAAGGTCACTTTAGTGTAATTTATTAAATGGGACATACTCAAGCAAAAGTGATCTCTAACCTTTACATTTGAATACTTAAAACACCCCCTTCCAACATATGAGTTATATCAGTGGTTTCTTCACAGTGTTTGTGATTTATATAGGTGGTTCACTTAAAGTAAATAATACACTTAACTTACTCTGAGCACATTGCTATATTACAGTCAACATAATATCAATTTTTTGGGGGGGTTGGATAACTGATAAATACCAAGTCTGAACATTTGTTATATGGTGCTTTTAAACTTAATATTGTAAATGTTTTTCTATTTAAAGTGTATTGTTATTGACATATAATACACTATGTTCTATAGCCAAAATATTTATTCAACAGTTGTACCTATATAAGGGCCTGCTAGTATGCATGCACCTTGTAAATGCCCTGTCTTTTGTGTTGTAAACTTTTTGTGATTTATATGTATGTGATATATGTGATATTTCATTCAGATTTAATCTAATTGAAGGCAATAAAAAGCCCTTTCAGTGTTGTCTGTTTTGCATTAGATGTTATTTAAAATGTGTATGTTGCTTTAATGTGTTAGAATGCATTTCAGCATCTTTATAGCAATTGACATTGAAGGTTTAGTGCTGAAAGAAATAAAATTCTTGAATGCTCATATTCTGGTTACTGTATTGTTTTATGGATGAAACTGTCACACTACAGAAATGATAAGCATTACATGCATAAAGAGGCAATAAGTCTTATCTGACATTACAGTACATGAAAACACATTGCATTGCTGTTACAAGATCAGGAAACCCCTTCTTCTTTAATGTAAAAGATGTTGTATTATGTAAAATAGGGCCTTATGTTGTTTCATCTACCCTTTAAATATCATGTCTATGTGATATAACTCAGTGGTTCTCAACCTGTGTAACCTCGGGACCCACATTTTTCCTTGGTCATTAAGTCGTGACCCAAAAATGATTCATTTCTGAGACATTTTCATTTATTACACAAAACAACTTGTGCACGATTCAGCAACGTATATATATATATATATGTATCTCCCATCCTCTGGAATTCTTTACCCCAACCTGTCCGTCTGTCGCCCACCTTGACTGCCTTTAGGCATTCCCTAAAGACTCATCTCTTCATGGAAGCCTATCCCACCTCAACTTGACCGCTCAACCATCACGTTCTCATACAATTCATCCCCACACAGCTCCCTCCTCATGTATCACTTCCCCCTCCCTTTTAGATTGTAAGCCCTCTCGGGCAGGGCCCTCCTTACCATCTTGTCTTGATTTGTATTGTGATTGTAATGTCTTCCTTATAATGTAAAGCGCTGCACAAACTGTTGGCACTATATATATATATATATATATATGACTACTGTATAATAATAATATACTGTATATACAGTATATTATTTTAAGTTTTGATTGGCCTTTTTAAGCAGCTACAAAAAATAAAGAGGTACGCCAATACCATATATTTAACATGAAAGTGCCTTACATGTCATGGTCTGGTTTGCTAATAGGAATGTGTCCTCCAGGGCAATCCACTAAATATCATGACACCCCACCCCCCCCCTCCCCCATGCTACCTAGAGTGACAATGCCTAAGGCTGCAGGAATCCCAAATGTAAAGTTTAGATGTGGCCACTGTCAAGTTAATGACAGTGTGACAGCAGCCACATCTGTAAGCATGTAATTGTATGTGATACAATTACATGAGGCTTGGAATAGATCCCTATCCCTGTATGCACGATAGATGGACTGCCGCTTACAGATGTGGCTGCTGTTTCCCGGTCAGCTTGAACGGGTGACAGGGGCCGCAGCAGGACATTGCTGCATGATAGGTATGAGCTTTGCTGTTAGTTATCAGATGCTGTTCCAAGTGATAAGTATTTGAGTTTGCCACATGTTTGCTTAAAAAGCCTGAAAACTTAATTTTGCCTCAATCTCGAGCTGGACTTTTCATGTCACTTAGTTACTCTGGTCATCTGAACACTATTACATTATATCTCCAGCAGCTAGCATTCTGTACAATTCCAGAATACAACTGCAAACAATCTCTTATCTATAATGGATCAAAGAAATTCGTTTTCCACTAAAAATTTTACAAATATTCTCTCCCAACTTATAATTCTAAATATTCAGTGTGGCGTTGGTCCTTTTAAGCGAAAGGCAAACACAGCTCAGTGTACTGGAGCTACAATTGACTAGATACAGGTTAAATGGTAAAGATGTCCCATAATCAGTGCTGCCTCCATCAATATTCACAAACCACATTTTTCCATGTCTATGTAGGCTCACATGCATGTACTGGATTTGGTTTTATTTTAAAAAGACATATAAATTATATTCTTGACTATAGTGAAAATTGTAAATGAGTGTTTTCATTTGTTATATTTGAAAACAGAGCACATATGGTAGTCAGGCTTCTAAATTGTTTTTTTTTTTAAACAAAAGATACAATACAGGGACACATACAAATGATTTGTCACTGTCCAAAATATTGTCTGCAGGAGGCAGATAATATATAAGTTTGAAACAATCCATTTTTACATACTAGGTAAAATTAGCTTTAGAGCCAAACATTTTTGCTTATTTCTTACTATAAAAAGCTGATTACAACTATAATGATATAAAGATATAAACTATAAAGGTATTAAAATAAGATTTAAAACTACAGCGTCAATGCAAATATGCTTGGTTAATAATACTAACACAATTTGGAGGCTAAAAAAGAGGAAATAATGCCTCCCAATAGAAAAGGCCATCATCTCTATATTGGCAAGGTAATTATTTACAAGTATTTACTTCTCTTTACTGTTGTTTCTAACATGTATAATGTTTTTATGTTGCCAAGAAATCTAGCTTAAATATTCAAATCTGTACCACAACAACAAGCTTTGAAATGTGTAATATGTAGCTACACTTGACTTTATAATGCTTTCATAAAGCAAGTAAGTTCTCTTGCTATTACTAGATTGTTATAGGCGTTATCCTGTTTTAAGGTGGCAATATCTAAAAATGCTAAAGATGTGTCTATTCCAATTGTTGGGGTTTATACTTATAGTAAAGCAGAGTCCCCTGTCACAGATACATTTACAAATTCTGGAGTTAAATGTGCATAGAGCTTAACTTTTTTTACCTTTATGTAATTAAGAAATGGATGGCAAGCAAATTAAACTAAACATGCAGAAAAAAAATGCCATATGATGTGTAACATAGATGGACTGGTAAAACAAAATTGAGGAACCTAAAAGCAATAAATGAGTCAATAATTGTCACCTGATACATTTTTTAGATGAGGTGCTTTCCTGGCAAATTGGGCAGTTAGATGCCCTCCGGTCAGCTGGTGTTAGGGATTAGTGTGCATGCAAAAACCTGTTCCAACTGGTATGTTTCCTCCCTCTGATATGCCAATACTTCTGAAAAGCCTAGTTGAGGCATCAGAATGTACCTCCACATATGACCATCATCTTATGCCTATGACTGTCTAATACTGAGAAAGTGATGGGTCAGAGATCTGTTCAAAGTTGTCAAAATCATTCATTACAATTGTATCCCTCATTGGGACAACTTTTGCTGCAGCATGTGCAAGGTAAAATAATTGTTCCCTCTTCTGTAAAGAAAAGGGAATGACAAATAATATTTTCTTTGGGACAACTTTTGCTGTAGCATGTGCAAGGTAAAATAATTGTTCCCTCTTCTAAAAAGAAAAGGGAATGACAAATAATATTTTCTTTTCTCCATGAAATATGTGTTGCTTGATCTGTATGTAAGAAAACAAGTATTTATGGCACAAAAAGCCAATTATTATCCCAGGATTTAATTATTCACAGTCTAACTGTCACAATGGATAATTAAATCAGCCATTAGCAAATATTAGACTATGCGTATGCCTAGCCTAAGGAAAGGACACATCTCAGCTTTTCTGTTCCACATATCTAAAAGGAATCAACATATCCTAAAAGCCATTTGTAATAGTTAGGATAATATAGTTTGTGAATATACAGTTGATGGTAAACTTAAAGCACTTTCTTTTATCAAATGCTACTTGTTAATGTGTCCTTGTGTATTTATCTATAGTTATGGGATGAAACATAATTGTTGTAAATATGAAAGCATTATAGAAAAGATGGAAAACACAAGCAATGGTTGGAGTTAGACATCAACCACAAAAGCCATCATTATTATTATATTGTAAGTGCTAGGAAGGTCACATTTATAATAGCTCAATTCACTTCCAGCACTATACACTATACACACTACATGCTAGCTGGTGAGCATAATGCTTCCTTTCTTAGGTATCCACTTTATGCACTTAAATTGGATTATTTTATGTTTTAATGTACTATACATTAATTTAATCAGTACTGGCAATTGTAAATAAAATGTTTCTGTAAGCTGTATGGTAAACTATTTTGATTATGTCACGGACTTCAGTCTGTTTCTGCAGCTTTTCTTACATTTCCTTTTACTAGTTTAGTAAAGTCGTGTACAAAAATAAAGGTTTAACTTTATTTTATTTGTGTTTTTGTTATTTCAAGGTACCATTGTAAATATGAATGTAATAATTATTGTCGAGCTATGCTATAAACTTTTTTTACTTTAAATATTTTTCAGCTAGAAGTTTGGGGAATGACTATCAGAAAACATAAATACACATTTAAAGTGCTTCGTATCCATTATTGCAATTTCTAAAACCTGCAAAAAGCACTATGTCAAGTTGTTCTGCACACTTTGTGACAAAAAAATCTTACTATTAAAATCAACTGGAAAATTTTCTGATACCTGTATTTTGTACAGATAAAATTAGCTCATGGAGAAAGTATTATGTAGCAATTAGTATATGAACTAAGCTTGTATATCTTTTGGACTCGAAGTCCTTCCATCATACACACCTCTGAGTTCTACCCAAAAATATTGTGTTGCTCATTTTTCAAAGCATATCTATACACAAAGTTCTCTTTTTAGCTTTGGGTAGAGAATGAAAGAGCCAAAACCTCTGGCAGATTTTTGTGATGTGAGTTCCAAAATTTTGTGGTTGCACCCAGAACAGGAGGTGAGGGAAAATCCAATGTAACAACTGTTCTGGTGACAACTGTCTAGGAGGTGATATTACATTAGCAATATTTCTTCTCATTTCCTTTTGAGTCTATGAGACAGGAAGTAAACAGTATTCTCTCTAACAGGATACAGACAGCATGGCATAACTGACTTAGGGTCTCACTATTCACTACTCTATCTAAAACTAGAAAAATACCTTTTGGCTATGTACAAACATTACAGTAAAGTAGATCAGTACAGGAAATTAAATTTTGGGTTCAGTCAGACTAAAAAGAATGTTAAACGTGGGCAATAGGACACAAATGACCAAAAGCATATTGCAGACTTTGTTTTATGCAAATGTCCTTAACAGCTGTGAATTCATTCAAAATAAATGTACATGGCACACAAAATATAGGGAATATACATGTGTGATTGGTTGTTTTCTGCAAGGCATCTTTCAGTTCACATTTACTGTAACTAAGTAACTAAATTTCTAACAGACTAATTTACTAGGAACTTTTTAACACTATTTAATAAGTGGGCAGAAATCATGACATGGGTTATTACGTATCATTACCACCTTACATGTACAGTGGCAGTACTCGTGTTTTTAAAGCAATCATAAGGTTGGAGCTTGCCAAACTAGGCATGGCCTAATAGGTCTTGTTGGGCCAAGAGGACAGTTTAAAGATGATCTGAAAATTTATTTTATAATGTCAAAGGCTATAACTTAAATTCTTAAAACATTTTTTAAATGCCTTAAAATAACAATTCCAGAACCTTAAAAACAACGCACAGAATAAGTACACACATAACGATTACATGCAGTGAAAATGCTGATATTTATCATAAACATAAATGGAATGGACAAGCATCTATAAAGTGCACGAGCAAGTGCAAAGCTTAAACAAAAAAAAGAACAAAGCAGATAAACAAATGTAAGAATAAAAATTAGTAGATGAAAAATGTTGATGGCAGGAGGCAGAAGGAAATGCACAATGAGTTGTGTGTATTTGAATGTCTGACCTGTTAGTTGGTCGTCGCCTGCAGCAGGGGCGATGCGAATGTATGGTGTTGTAAGCTGAGTCACGATTATCGCAGCTAAGGCAAAGGAAGATTTCCGGGTCAGCATGCATGAAGAGGAGAAGAAAAGCCAGACTGAAGCAAGGCTGACAAGAATACTGTCAATGTTTTACCATGTCAAACACTGCAACATCATTCTGCCATAACACCTCCCATCCTAATTTCACATAGTATAACTGACAATAGAAAGAATGAAGGAAAGTAAAGGAAAAGACTGGACCATGAAAATGAGTCAGAAGCTCTTTGGTTAGATCTTGTGATTGATGACAGGGTAGAAGATATGCTGTGTAGAAGCTTACACAAAACAGTTTCTATTTAGACAGTGGCACATTTCAGGACACGGCAACATGTCTTATTTCTGGTGTAATTAAATCCCAGCTGAAGTCTCATATCATTTAATTGCATTGTATTTCAGAGAATGTTAAAGGGTGTATCAGACCAGCTCTCTTACTGAGAGGTAATTACTAAGAATACTAGGTCTAACTCTGGTGCCTATTTGACTGCAGAGGCATTTAGACACAACTGCTGCACAACTGCTGCAACAAAAAAAATGGAGGTAAGACTATGAAAATTGAAGTTGTTAGTACATTGTCTGTTTGGCTGCACATCTAAGACTGTGACTTCCTCTGGGCATTAAGCAAAACCTGTATTGGTGACCCTAGAGCCAGTGAACAAGGTTTACATGGCCCACATAATTTCAAGCGTTACAAGATACTTACAGGATAAAACTAGAGCGGGTCATATGTCAGCAGATCTGACCGATTGAAGCTAGCAAATGCAAACTGGAATTTTATTGAATGCACCAATATATGCATATGGCCACATATGTTAGATCTCGCCCTGAATGAAAGAGCCTTTGGAAGGTTTGTATAATGACCACATACATATATTCCTATCCAACTGTCTTGCACAACAGATAAGAGCTACTCTTGTCAAAGGCTATAGGACGGTTTAGGAAAGGCCAATACCTTATTTTTAAGCTAGTTTTGTTTTAATACAGTACACTTTTTTGCTTAAGCATATGTTTTGAACAATTATTTTTTATCTATCCAGAGTGAAGCCACTTCCATGTGCACCATCATGAAGTAGAGTATATCACTAGAACCTAGTCACATTTGGATCTCAATATTCTCACAGCAAATAGTATGTATGTTCTCGGTTACAAATACTAAGGGGGTTTATTCACTCAGCTGCCGAAGGCAGCTGAAGGAATAACTAAGCCGAATTGAAGTGATCCGAAGCCTCTTTGGCTATTCACTGCAGCCGTGTACGGCTATTTTAAGCCATACATCAGCTGTATTCGGCTCACTTCACCTCCCTTCGGCTCGTCCGAACAGCCTCAGCATGTTCACCCGAACCGAAGGGAAGAGTGCATTTGCCTCAGCTGATGCAACATTTGGATCAACTGAGGAGAATGTTCGCAGTCCTTTACCTGATGTTGACCCCTATTCTCCAAGGGGCGGCATTCACCCAGCCTAAAGCTAGGCGGAGGATTTATTGTATAAACGCCCAATTGCCCAAGTCCCAGTAGCATTTATGCATGGAAAAAAAAGTCCTAAGACTGCTGAAGTCATACAGAGCTAATATTTAGAATATATACATCAGAGACCACTTTACAGTAAGTTCTATGATTACACACTTTGGGTGTATTGTGTCTTTTTCCTGTGCATAGTAACTTCCACTCTCTTTCACTTTCTCGCTCTCTCTGTCTCTGTTTAATCTCTGTTTAATCTATTACCATTCATATTTAAACTTCCAAGTAATATTTAAATCTAGTGAGTGAATAGTGAGTGAATATTTAAATCTAACTAGTGGCTCTAAAACCTTTCTATGTACTGACTCTTATACATCATTCTGTATGTGAGAAACAAGAGAATAAGGCCAACAGTGAGTGTGTCTGGGAGCACCCAACATGCATTTTAAACAGATAATCAAAAAAGAAGACCCGGATCATCAGATTACTAACTCAAAGAAGTGTTGCTGCCTGATACAGTAAATATATGTTTGTATAACACGCTGAAGTTCTGAGCTGGCTGTGATCCCTGTATGCATCTCAAAAGCTTAATTTTCAGGTACAATTGGAGTGCACCTGTCACTTATAAGGCAAGGACAATTAAAAAATGAGAGTACTGGTAAAATAAAAAAAGAAGGTATGTTTTTTTAACAAGTGAGGCAATGAAATCAATAGTTATAGTAACAAAAAAATATGTTATCCGATATATCAGCAAACAGATTTCTTAAATAATTTCTGTCTTTTCCGAGAACTCCAAAAAAAACAAAAAGATATACAAAAAGTTTAAGCTACAAAGGTTTACTGCTAGTTGGCCAGCCAATTAATGTTTGTGCCCTTTTTGCTATAAAGCCTAAGCACAATAAATACAAACCTTGACTGACAACAGAAGTGTGTGAACTGATGGTAGAGGTTCATCATGTGAATTGTAAGCACAGTAAAATCAAGCATTTTAAATGCTTACTTGCAGCAGTTTTCCTTTCCATAAACAATGGGGTCTATTCACTAAGCTGCCGAGGGCTAACAGCAGTGAATAGCCGAATGCCGCTGAGCGGCATTCGGCTCGGCTGTTCTGCTCGATCCCTCAGAGGTACCGAGCAGAACAGAAAAAGTGAAAAAAGTAAAAAAAAGTAAATATAAAACGATTGTGCGGAGCTAGCAGTGTCAGCTAGCTCCACCCAATAGTTTCTTATTGTCCGCATGCTTCTGACAGCTGGGCGGAGCCAGCCGTGCCACTTTCAGAGAGATCAGCGTCCCTGGTTACCTGCTAACCAGGGACACTGATCTCCAATCAGCTAACTCTCTCTGGTGGCCCGGGGGTTTCCCGCTCCCGGACGCCAAGGAGAGAAACACAGCAGTGTCTTTTTTTCTTTATTCTGAAACGAGCGATTGAAAAGCATTGGGACATTATTATTGGCTATTTCAGTTCTCAATAGCCAATAGTAAACTAGCATTGTGCCCGCCCTCTGCTGATGGACCTGATGGAGAACTGCAGCAGAGGGCAGGTACAATGCTAGTTTACTATTGGCTATTGAGAACTGAAATAGCCAATAATAATGTCCCAATGCTTTTCAATCGCTCGTTTCAGAATAAAGAAAAAAAGACACTGCTGTGTTTCTCTCCTTGGCGTCCGGGAGCGGGAAACCCCCGGGCCACCAGAGAGAGTTAGCTGATTGGAGATCAGTGTCCCTGGTTAGCAGGTAACCAGGGACGCTGATCTCTCTGAACGTGGCCGGAGCCAGCCGTAAGATCAAGGCTGGCTCTGGCCAGTTCCTCTCTGTCTCTCTTCATCTCCTTACATAACTTTCTTTGTAGCAGCTGGGGGAGGAGCAATGGGAAATATCATAGAGTTTCATTCGAGTGACAGCTCAGGTTCTGCTGGGGTTGCTGGCATCACCTCCAAGATGGCGGCACCCAACAGCAGTCTCAGGGTGTTTGGATGTCTACACAAGGGAGAATTCTAAAGTTGAATTCACATATAATCTTACGGGAAGATTGGTTTTGAAATGTACCATGTGGAAATGTAACCACATACAGTTTGTTTAGGATATAATTCCTATCTCAAATAAATAAATCTATTTTTGGTCAGCTGAAACAGCTGGAAAATGATGTGAAGAAAGTACACAAGAAAATTATAGACAGACTTTTTCTGAAGGATTTCTCATTTACATAGAACAGCCTGAGTGCTATTAGAATTGTGGCAACGAGTGAGAGAAATAGATCATCTACCATCTGCAGACAATTAAACTCAAAACTGCTGCTGCATAATATTTTGAAATATCCCTCTGCAATGTTCAAATAGAATGATGCTACTGGATGCTTCATAGCTAGTTACGTGCCCTAAATATCTTAACAGAATCACATTTCTTGGTAGAATATATCTATCTCTACCACAGCAAGGTACAAAGACATGCCGTATTGTGTTTTGGGATAGTCAGATGTGGAAAATGTACAGCAAATACAGTAAGGGGGAATTCATCAAAAGTGGGGCAGGCAAAATCCGGAGCAGTTACCCAGGGCAACCAATCAGCTTCTCTCTTCAGTTTGTTCAGTTAAGATTTGAAAATGACAGAAGCTGATCGGTTCCCTCTCACGGCTGCTCCAGATTTTGTCTGCTCCAGTTTTGATAAATTCCCCCCATTATGTTTTTTCCCCTGACTAATGTACAATTCCCTAATTAATGTACATTCAATACAATGTCACATTAAGGGCTTGTTCACACCAAGCGCGGAGCAGAACAGAGCAGTTACAGAATCCATCCAATGAATTCAATGGTATTTTGGGCTCTAGTTCACACCAGAGCATTCAGTTCCAGAGCATGTGGAAAAACTGCAGCATGCCCTATTTTTTCTGCTCTGAAACGCACCAAAATGCATGCAAATGCATAAAAAAATGCATGCAAGCTCCCTGGAATGCACTAAAAAAACTTTTTTTTTTTTAACGGCCTGGAAAGTGGCAAAAACGTGGCAAAACACACTGCAGTGCATGTGCAGAAACTCATGCAGATCTGGTCCGCATTTGGTGTGAACAAGCCCTTAGTTCACTAATTGAGATTATAGCCCATAACAGGAGCAAGTTTGGAGTGGTGGCTAATTTACAACACACACAGGGACCATGGGGAATTAAAAGTAGCCACCTTCCAGAAAGAAGGACAGTGTCAGCACCAATTCAGAGATGATTTGAGGATCCACAGCCGATCACAAATACGATACATTTTTGTTCATAGTTAAGTATGTGCAGAAGGAGTTCGACTCAGCCGATCCAACATCTGGATCGGCTGAGCTGAACATCCGGCAGGCTTCTCACTGCTGTTCGGGCTATTCTTAAAGATGCCGAACAGCAGTGAGCGAATAGCCGAATGCCGCATTCGGCTCCGCTGTTCTGCTCGGTCCCTCAGAGCTACCGAGCAAAACAGAAAAAGAGTGAAAAAAGTTAAAAAAAAGTAAATAGCAAACGATTGTGCCGGATGTTTCATATATGTGACTCACTTATATATGTTTCAATGTATTAGATATGTATGATTATTAGCTCGGCACAATATTGTTTTTCACATTTTTCAGATATTTAGTTATATCCTTAGTGCTTGGTAGCTCTTATTTCCACATTACACTTACTGGCGCTGATCACCTTTATTGTGGTTCATCTATGTCTCCACATATTGCATACCAAAAAAACTATGAATTAAAATAGCTTATATTCTATGCCTATGAAGTGGTCTGACCAGCTGCGCAAGCAAGCTTCAGCTTATGGGCAACAATGCTTTCTTGCATGTGATGTATGTAACTCTTTGACAAATTTTAAAACAGATGAAAGCATAAACATAAACGATTATTTTACTGTACAAAATGTGCGGTAAAACATGCACAAATGCATGGGAAAAAATGTGGAGGGCATGTTGCAGAATTTGCTACATGCACTACTTTCTTGAGTTTGGCACACATCCAGGAACCCATTGAAATCAATGGGGATGCACGCCAAACGTTGGATGCAATGCATGATGGGATATTTAATCTAGAGAAATTGAGATTGTATCACATTAGGCAGAAGCAAAAGAAAGACAGCACACTTGAAGTCCAAGCAGTTGTTGAAAGTGATGGACAGACAGAAGGCCGCACTCACTACATAAAAGGGATTTTTTCTAGCAAGCTTTAATTGCATTTTTAAAAACAATGATCTATGTATTCCTATTACGGTGCTGATGTGTATGGTATTGTATTGTACTTGTACTGTCTTCCCCCATATGTTGTTAAATGCTACGCAAACGGTTGGCTGGATATAAATCCTGTATAATAATAATATTAATAATAATAATAAAAAGTACAATGATAATAAAAATTACAGGATATGATTTGCTGTGAATTTAGAACTCCTGTAAAACATAAATATAAATCAAAGAACAAAAATATAATATACTGCAGCTTACTAATTCCTGGATATGGTGGCTGCATACCTTTTCCTTTTTTTTGGCTTTTTCCTTATTTTCACCTGGATTACCCTCATTACACTGTATATATGGAGCAGCAGTTACAGAAGTGTGTTATGTGTGTTAGGGGAGGTGTTCTGCAGTTCACAGAGTTGAACAAGGCTGACAACAATGCTAGAGATAACAATGTAGCATGCACAGGAAATTTCAAACTCACTGGATTTTTGGCAGGATCAACGGGTAAAGAATATTTTTGCACTTGTCGAACAAATACAAAAAAATGCATTCAGTGGTACAATTAGTGGTATAATTAGCATAAGAAAAGGGAGCAAACAGAAGTTCATCATTAGGTGTTCTTTAAAGTAGATCTTAAAGGTATTGTAATTTCAAAAGTAATTTTCAATCTTTTAAAATATTTAGCTTTTATTAACAGAATACCTGGTATTCCTGCCATGAATACATTGTTCTGACACTTTCTGATATGGGGTGACAATTCTGCATTGTCACCCTGTCATACGTGACTGCACAAACACTCATTGTGCAGACATTTTCCACTGTTATCACTATCAGAAAGCAAGATCCGAACAATAGTGTGAATGGGCCACTGAAGCGAGTTCATGTAAGCAGGAAGTGACTGAAAGAAGTTAAGGGAATCAGCATTGCTGAGATGTAAAAAAGGATTAAAAAAAGGTGGAAATGGTATTTTCTAAAATGAACAAATGCCAATAGTGTATGATACACAGTGCTAGAGCAAACTAAGGCCTGGTTCACACCTGGGCGTTTTGTAGCGCGTTCCTATGCTCTGCAAAACGCTCAAACACCGAAATCCCATTGTTTCCTATGGGTATGGTTCACACCTGGGCGTATTACAGGCCGTATGAACGCACTACAAAACGGCCTGCGCCCAAAGAAGTACATGTACTTCTTTTTGGTCGCACGTTTCCATTGGGATACAGCCAAGTAGCCCTCGGTAAAAACGTGTGACGCGCGACAAACGCGCATATTCAATACGCCTAGGTGTAACTCAGCCTAACAGGGTTATTCTTAAAAGGTTGAAGAGTTTGGAGAAGGCAGGAGAAGTGAACAATCTAGGGCATAATAGCTGAACTGGAAATATTCTCCATTTCAGCTCACTTTTCAGTTCAACTATGTTGTCCTAGATTGTTCCCTTCTCCTGCCTTCTCCAAACTCTTCACCCTTTTGTGAATAACCCTGTATATGTCATCCATTTAGGCTGTAGATCTACTTAAAAATCTTCCGGGGAAGTTTTTTTGCTAAAGTACAGATGTAATATCTTAATACACTATCAAAACATTTTACTGCATTTTTTACATTGTTGTCAAAATATGACAAAATGACAGAAGAATCTGTATATTATGTACATATAGGCAATCAGCAAAAATACACAGTTGAAATACATATATGTAGACTCTTTTACCTGCCATAAAATTGTGCCAGTTTTTCTAATTCAGACACAAATGGGTTGATTTACTATAGGCAAATCGGCCATTCACTTTTCAAGGGAATTTGCACATTGCAGGGGAAGTTTCCCTTAGCTTGGTGAATGTGATGATATTTCACGTTGCAAAGAATAGCCAATCATGTGCAGGGAAAATAAAAAACAATTTTTGCTGGCAAGTGATTGGACGATGGAAGTCAGCAGAACTTCACCTCATTCATTATGCTTAGGGTCACTTCCCTTGCAAAGTGAACAGCCTATTTGCCTTTAGTAAATAAACCCCAAAGTGTTCTGCCGCTGTTTTATTATCCAGTCACAGTCTGGATAATATCTGGATTATCCAGTCACATTAAACAGAATGGCTCAGAACCTTATATGGAGTTTTCCCTTACTCTACAGACACATATTAGTGTTTACAAATTCGCTACGGTCATACCAATAAAGGGTTAAACCCAATTGACAGCTAAATATTTTAACATTAATGTTCTTTTCATCATGTGTTTTCTACAAAGTTAACTCCTTAGGAAATATGTGTATCTCTGTATGGTCAGAATTAAATGAATACAAGGAAAACATTGTACAATGAAAATTCCCAAAGGTAGCTTCATTTCCACATTTTAATCATCAAGGCTCAGTATGCATGAAGTTTATTTGATATGACATTTACATACACCGCTGGCTGATACAAGTGTTTTCACACCCTGGTTACTTTTCACTTTACTTGTTAAATAGCAAAAAGCAACAAAGCATACCTATAATTTGTACAAACTATCATGCAGCATCATCTTAGAACTAGCCTGTCATGCTTTTCCTCTTGGGACCTATGTTGCCTCGGGACTGTAAATCAGTTTTTTTTCCTGCATGGCTTCTGTGTTTTGTATTTGTTTTGAATGTCAGAGAAAAATCTTGCGCTAACAATAAAGGTGCCCATACACCTTACAATTATCTGCGGATTTTCTGTGGTCAGATGGAAAAAGTGCAACAGATTGGCCCAGGTGGAGATTACTCCATCCACACAGTTAAGTGTAGACCACCTGACCACAGAAAATCTGCAGATAAATTGTAAAGTGTATGGCCAGCTTTACAGTGTGTTGGGGAAATCAATGCTTAAAATATTTAATGCAGCTGTTTCTTTAAAAAAAGGATTGGCTCTACAGCACCTGCCTTTGTACTGTATAGAGCTGTAGTGTTTAATGCTTAAAGTGACACTAAACTCAGGAGTTAAATCTTAAAAATG
Organism: Nanorana parkeri; assembly: GCF_000935625.1. Lineage (NCBI taxonomy): Eukaryota > Metazoa > Chordata > Amphibia > Anura > Dicroglossidae > Nanorana > Nanorana parkeri. The sequence goes on along the minus strand of NW_017306275.1, from coordinate 3,970,408 downwards.
CATTCAACTTTTCACAAACATGTGGCTTATTTGTGTATCACTCGGCTGTAGATCCTGAAATCAATTCTGAATTCATGTTGACACTGCCCTTCCTTCTAGAGGGTAGCTACTTTTGTTCCCTATGGTCCCTGAGTGTGTTGTAAAGTATCCACCGCTCCGCTTACTCCCATGAGGGACTATGATCTCATGTATAGTTTACTAATTTGTGTTTTGGAACACGATCTCTGATGCCAGACCCTACCCTACTCTTGTTGCGGTTTCCCATTTGGTTTATCATGATGTTGTAAATGGTTTGGATATCACATGGCTGTTTCTGTGATCGGCCTGAGGCCTGTGTACTTGTCGTTGCCAAAATCTCAAATAAAAATTTTTACTTGTGAAAAAAAAAGGATCTTGTGATGCTCAGAGGAGGAAGGGAAGCATGAGAGAGACCGACCGACCAATACAGAGAAGCTCTCAGCGTCGGTCTTTCTCCCTCACTTTCTCCCCCCCCCCGTCTCTAGCACATCCCCGGGGCCTCTGTCTGCAGGGAAACACTTACATTTCCTCCAGACAGCCGACCTGCAGCTCATCTTCAGCCACATTCTCCGACGCTTCTGCCCGGGGAAAGCAAGCTCCGCCCCCTGCACGCACGTCTGAGGAAGGTTCCAATAGCGGGCAGGGGGGGCCGGGGACATGCCAAATTGCATTTGTCTTATCATTTCATAATAAAAAGATATAGCTTGGAGCCCAGCCGCCTGGGCCCCTTACAACTTCAGTGGCTGTACCCCCCTGATGGCAGCCTTGCAGGATAGGAGGAGTACGATCTCGGGGGGCCCCCTTCTTCCTTGCTGGGCCCCCCCTCAAGTGGCGGAATGCCAGGGCCCGGTCGCAATTGCGACCTCTGCGACCCCGGTAGTTCCGCCAGTGTGTGTTGAGATTGTAGTCCTTCACAGGAGTGAGCTTGGAGTGGAGTGGAGCTACTTTACAACACACACATGGGGAACAAAAGTAGCCACCCTCCACTGTCCTGCCAAATCAAATTAACATTTGGCAACATTGCTTCCTTACTTTCCTAAATAAAAGTGTTGAGTGAATTAGACTGGTTTGTGGCTCTGACTGATTTTCCACTTTCTCTGAGATCACATGACCAACACCTCAGCATTTAATTGTATGACATTTGAGAAAGTCACTAACAGGTAAGGCACAGAACCCATACGAGGTAAAGTCTATGGAATTTAAAAATGAAAACATTTTGTTGAGGGGAGAATAAAACTGTTGCAACAACAGCAGTATAAATATAGAATACATTAATAAATAGAACAATTGGAATAAAGAAAGGAGAAAGGTTGGGATAACAAGTTTCTGTTACTTAAAGTGACACTAAACTCATAAGTTAAATCTTAAAATGCATTCAAGTACCTCGTATTAACAACAATGTATCTTATTTGTGTATCACTCAGCTGTAGATCCTCAAATCATCTCTGAATTGGTGCTGAAACTGTCCTTCCTTCTGGAGGGTGGCTTGTTTAGTTCCCCATGGTCCCTGTGTGTGTTGAAAAGTAGTCACCGCTCCAAACTGCCTCCTGTGATGGACTACAATCTCAATACAAATTAGTAAACTAAACATGAGTAGTCCATCACGGGAGCTGTGGCTACCTTACAACACACACAGGGACCATAGCCACCCTCTAGAAGGAAGGACAGTGTTAGCACCAATTCAGAGATGATTTGAGGATCTACAGCTGAGTGATACAGAAGTAAGATACCTTTCTGCTAATAGTTAAGATACTTGAATGCATTTTTAAGCTTGAACTCCTGAGTTTAGTGTCACTTTAAATTGTATAGAAGGTGTTGCCTGCCTTGGGGTACTAACTTGTGATAATACAAATCAGCATATGGAAAGAAGAAATAACACAGGACGCAGTACATAATAATTAAAATATAAAAGGTTGAAAAATAAATCAAAAGTCCTTAAAATATAACTTTTATTTGCTCATCAATAAGAAAAGCTAATAATGCCCCCAAAAAACGGAGTGTTGTACAAAAACACATAAACTTACTGAGGCCTCAGTGATAATATAAATATATTATGCATATAAAAATATATCAGACTTAAAATGCAAAAACTGTTTCTACAAAGATAAAGCAAATACATATTACCATGCAATACTTTATTATATAAAACCATGGCACTTTTAAAAGTTATACTTTAAGGATTTTTGTATTTCTTTTTCAATCTTTTATATTTTCACTATTGTATACTGTGTTCTTTTTTTTTTTCTTTATATACTGATTGGTGCTAAACGTTTCCTTTTCTCCAGATTGTGAATGGACCTGAAGACTAAGCAATTATCTCTGGAGTAAAAATGGAACAGTGCTATTGTCAACAGCAACCAATTCATTTGTTGTTTCTTAAGTTGCATATGTGAATTTAAACATGGAATGTAAAACTTTGATTTAATGGTTAGCAGCTCTAGTTTTTCTTGCTTCCATTTTCATAAATCAGTCCAATGCTTTGGGATATCAAACTGACAAAATGCTGTTGGAGCATGCTGCCTATTTGGCAACTCCTGAAGCAGATTATGGGAACAAATCTCGTGTCCCAGACTGTAAGCTGTATATACCTGGTAATATGCAGTAGTAGGCAAGTTAGAAATGGCAATGCACATTATGGGTTAACAAGATAACAACATTCCTACATGTCAATGTAATTTTATTGTGAAAGAGCTATTTTTGTTTAGGAAGATTGTGTACAGTGAATGTTTCTCTTTCTACTCTGTAAAATATTATATTTTGTTGCCTCTCACCCTCTTCTTTATGCCCTGTCTACTCTATGGAAACCCATAGGTGCAGGATGGGAAGTGAGGTCACCACATGCCTACCTGTATAGCATATCAGAGTTGTGAAAACTCCTGAAAATCATATCCAATTGTACAGTGCACAAAAGGTGGGCAGGAAATACCATTCCTTTCTGCATGTGGTCACAAAAGACATGGGGTCTCAAGGCAAATGGAGGACATTGTCTCCAATGCTCCATAAGAGGCCATCAACTGAAAGAAGAGCTAGCTCCTTTCAGGTGATGGTCTCCTAAGTTGATCACAGTAAGTGTGGCATTGAAATAATTATATATATATGGATGATTTAACTACAATCCACTTCAATTTCTTTAATCTTCAGTAGGCTAAATGCTGGCAAAGCCATTTGTTAGGATTCAGTTTAAGAATATCTGTTAACCATTTTAGACTTCTAAAGGTAAAACTGATATTACAGAACAGCCCTTTCTTTCTGAGTACCTCTCTGTTTATGGTTCCGCTCTGTTACTAATGGCCCAAATTTTGCAACTTCAAGGCTAAGATTTCCCCCACATCAGTCCCTGTCAAATAAGGCTCACTGATTGGACAAGAGGATAAATAATAGGCATGTGCTAGGTCTAGGTACAGGACTTAGCCCACAGTTGGGAAAGTCAAGCACTTAGTAACAAAGTATAACGAGAGATCTGAGTAGAGCAAAGAAGTGGCAGTTATGCCTAACAGAAGTAACAATGGGCATCTTTGAATGCCTGCCCTTAGAGAGTATTATGTTTCTTACACATTTAAATATGGCTGACAGGTCTGTATTAAGACAATGTAAGACATATTTGGCTGTCAAGATGTCAGTCACAAGATTCACACAAAAGGGCTCTTTTGCAGGGGAAATATGGTAGGTAGTCTGTAGTCGTATTTGCACAAAGTGGTTGATTTTATAAAGGCAAAGAGTCTTTACACTTAAAAAAGTGAATGTTCAATTAGCTTAGTGAATAAAATGAAGATGTGTTTACATCAATCATCCAATCATGTGCAAGTAAAAATCTGCTTTAATTGCCCTCAAATATAACTGGGTATTCAAAGTGAAAGCAGCTCCACCTATTCAGTAAACAATCACTTTGCTACATAAAAAACCCTAACTCCTCTGCAATGTGACACTGTACTGAATGCTGTATTATAAAGTTTATTCAGTATGTTTTACAAACATTTTATTAGTAATGTGAATTACTATAAGGATTCCAAACAAGGATGAAGGCAACAAACCAGAAATATTGAGTGCAAAGATACTGAATATCTATGATTAGAGATTTTTTACAATTTCTGGTGTCTACTAATCTAAATTTAATTCAATTTTTTTCACAATCAGGAAACATCAGTGATGTAAAAATAAAACCTTCGCCTGAAAAATATACTAAATGTAATGGACGTTTAATTAAGGTTTTAAACAGCTCCAAGTAATAAAGTCCATGTTAGGTGTGCTCTCTGCCATCCATTATGACATTTCTAATTTTGTAATTTTTCCTTTAACGGTGCTAGAGGTAAGATTCCTGTGTCAGCTCTATTAATAAATGTGTTAAACATTAACTTGGAGAAAATGGGAACTTAAAATATTAATTTCACTATTAAGACTGGGAAACTAGCCTGTTCAGGTTTGATTATTTTTAGTCAGTCCTCCTTCTCTTAAACATACATGCATGATTCCCACCAAAATGAAAACTGCACTGTTTTTTACTGATTCTGTGTGTCTGGTTAAAAAAATAGTTATGTCGTGTACTTGATAGTTTAATGTTAGATATGAATGCAACACTACAGTTCTGAGCAGGAGCTTCTCAGAGGTAAGACCACAGAGGCAGCTGCCTTAAGCCACAACATGTAACAAACTCTTGCCCATTGTGTCCTATGTCCTACACTCAGAACTTGGTATTTAGCCATAATCTCTAGGCCTCATACTACATATTCTATTTATTACCCTAAGATTCTAGTGGCTACAGGAGCAGGATAAAATCAGGAAGCAGCTTACATTATAGCCATGAGTAAACTAAACCCTTCCAAATGTAATTATGAATGTTTCACTGATATCCATTTAAATATTTATTTGGGAAACCAGGGCACTGTCTTTTTTTACAGGTATTAACTAGGCATTATTTTAATTGCTCATTAAGAGAGTAGGAATAGTGCAGATTTCAGCAGCTAAATTAGCTATGTAATGCTATATTTTTACATCACTGTAAAGTGGAGAGTCAAATTCTAAAGATAAATGCAAGATTGGCATAACGATTTGAGAGGCTTACCCAAGGCGGTCTATTGCCTTTTGGAGTAAAAAGTAATCAGATCTCAGCTCCAACCCCAGCTGCACAATGCCCCAACCAGGCAGAGATTGAGTTTCCATAGAAATGGGAGGGCAGTGATGCTTTTATCAGTTTGGAGCTCCCTGCATGCACATTGGCTATAGGTGGTTTCTATCTACACAACCATTTTAGGTGGTAAGGACACTGCTGGATATAAGGTAGAGAATGCTTGTGGGATCTACTTAATCTTTCTACCATTCCTTAAATAGGAAACTGTATCCATTCATAAAAACATGATTCTGGTAAGAAATACAAAAAAGTATGTTCTTTCTATTTTCAAATTATTTTCATGTAGAAGCAATTCCTCTTCTATGCTACTTCCAGCTAGCAGTGGTGCTTTTGTTTGTCCTACTTTGTGAACTTCATATTAAAACATGTATTATAGAATGGCTACAGAAACTGTGGGGAATTCTTGCTGAGACTGTTAGCTATAACTTGAAAGAAGTAGCAACTGTGGTTTTTCAAAAATGGTAAAGTGTAACGTCAAGGTGAGGTCAATATCTACTCAACTGCATGCACATATAGAACTTTTCTCAGTCAGATGGTTATATGGCTATAGGAGGTCAACAACCAGAAATAACTTTGAAGTGAATCCCTAGAACAGAAAGCAAAGTAAACTTCATAGAGATTGCTACACTTCAAACATAATCTTCCCATGAGAATGGATTATTCCTGTCAGAGGTGGATGAAAACATGAAGTTAAGCAATTTCGACAGGAATTCTGCAATTTCAAATGTAAATCTACAAATTGCTATAAATATGTGTAAACGTGTGTTAAAATAAAAGCTTTCAAATGTAAACATGAAAAAAAACATTTATTTTCTTAATTTTCACAAATTAATAAGGCATAACTACAGTTTAAATCTACTTGTTTTAAATCAAAATGGCATTAAGAAGATCCTTGTAAAGTAAAGTTATCATTCTAGTCCCCCAAAGTAGCTCTGAAAATGTTTTTTTAAGTTGCTGGCAATCCATACTAAATTAAGCAAATCAAATTTAAACACGTGTATATAACGTTAAGCTGTCATTTTTCAGTGCATACTTGGCTCTTTTATTAAAGGAACAGAAAATATCCACTTAGCACAGTAAATGAATATACAACTGTATTCTATTTTTTTTTTATTTCTTACACAGAATTGGGTTGTCAGAGTGAACACAGCAACCCTCTTTTCACTAGGTCAAATAAACTTTTAGTTTGCTAAGTGAACATTCTCTATTCATTTAGGTAATCATCCCCATGACATTCTGAAAAAAAAAAATCAGTTATATTTTTCAATGATCTCATCTGCTATTTGAACATTGGGTAAGTTTTGTTAAATCAAGTTTGAAGTAACAGTTCAATTTTACCAAATGCTATTTATGTTATAAGCCCTTTTTTTCTGTGTGTTGTTTATACATTATTATTAGGCTGTTTGTGTGATATTTGGTGAACAGGTTTGAATTTTGCATAAGTTTTCACTGACATAGTCACTAGTCCATAGTTGTCTTGGATACATACATTAGACCCATTATTCTTAGCATATATAAATATGGAAAGACACACGGTGCACCATGTAAACTTCCTGGTCCTCTCTGTTGTATTGTGTCTTCCAGACCACACTCTTGTATAACAAACAACTGTGCTCCATTAAATAAATATACTTAGAGAGTGATCACTGTATGGCAGTTATAGATGCCAAGTAACTGCACTGCGACATAAATGTAAATGCTCCCTTAAAATATAGAAGTAGGTGAAGATAAAGTTTTAGCTAGATACACAAAGAAGCATACCAATAGGCTTTATTTAGCAAAATTTCGGAGAAAATAATTTTCTCAAACAGAGCAACGCTGCATCAGCCAATAAGATTCCCCTTTTCATTGTTCCTGACTGCAAAGAGAGAAGAGGGATGTTTGGTGTGTTTATGGATGTACTGTATGCAATAATTCTTCAGACATTCAAAGTAGTTTAATCTTTTGTTGCCCAATGGAACCCAATTGGGATGTTTTGCCATACTGCTACAAAGGGGTTGTTTTACTAAAGACAGTTCACTTAGGAAAATGATCATTGGGACATTACTATTGGCTATTTCAATTTGCAATAGCCAATAGTACACTAGCATTGTACCCGCCCTCTGCTGATGGACCTGAAGGCACGGAAAGAGAAGCATTTGCCCTCTTCAAACATGGCCACCCACTACATTGCAGCATCGAAATTTAAACATCAAAAAAAGTATTTAAAAAAGAAAATGCAGCGTTTTAAATATGTTTAAGTTGGTAATTGTATATTAATGCATATGGGAATTTTTTCTTTAGACATTTCATATTACAAATTAAAGGTCCGCTTTAAGGTGAAATTATGTATAATTCAATCATCCAATTATTTGCAAGTTTTTTTTTTTTTCTTCAATTTCCCTTGTCTGTGGTTGGGTATTCACAATAAACACAATTTCATGTTATTTCCTAAGCTCAGTTAACATTTACTTTGCTAAGTGTACAGTCTCTACCTATTAAAAAAAATATCCCAAATGTATTGTGAATTTTATACTAAGACTGGCTATAGCAAACTCTAAAAGTCATAAAACAGGTATGACTGTAATTTTGTCACTGTAAAGCCATTGATAAGCATGTTGAACATGCAGAAGGATTTCAATATAAAACTCATCAAAATGTCAACTTTACTATCATGTAGCATACCTTTTGTGGCTATCCTGACACAGTCAATCTTGGTTTCCTGTGGCAAAAACAAAAAAACATGCTATATGAAAAAGGGAAAAGCTAATTTATATCTAAAATATATTCTTCTTTAGTTCTAGTTTACACATGAATACTTTTTTACCTTAAAACACCTTCTGCAGTAATTTTGGTTGCTAAACCATTCATTTGTGACAAAGAAACCTAAACCCATATCAGATATTGCATCTTTTAAATACATTATAGGCCCCTTAATCATTGTAGACCACTTATGTATAAAATTCCCCCTCCTATAGTACTCTATTCCCCTTAAAATATATCTGAAGTCAAAACCTATTTTATTTTTTTTAGTTTTAAATAGAGTAGGCAATGATTAAAGAATATTAAAAAGTTACCCTTGCAGTGGGGCTAGCACCTCACTGCAGGGGTTAAGTGCTTGTTTTGTCTAGGGGTAGCAGTTTTACTCACCTGACCCTCAGTCCTGCAGTGGTCGGCACTCATCTCTTTCTCACTCCTGTGGAATGTCTTTCAACACCCTCATGTCTAATGCAGGTCAATAGACTTGCATAAGATGTAATAACGTCCTTAGACCGCTGAAGCCCAGGGGAGAAAAGGCTGCAGAGACCATTAGCCTGGAGGGAGGCAGTGGTACTAAGGATCAGGTGAATATATCTGCATTATTTTAGTCCCCTAGAAAAAATGAGCAATTAAGCCTTGCAGTGTAGGGGTAGCACCACTTAAAGGGTAAGTTTTTAATTTTCCCCGAGTACTTCTTTAGAGCTATGGACAAATGTTTTGCTTTGTGCTGACTTGTTTGGTAAATTCCTTCTAATTTCCTGTCCCAAAGCTACAAAATAAACTAAGATGAAATCTCTCCAAAGTGAAGACAAATCCTTTCCTTAACAGTTGTTAAAATAGACTTCCCTTCTATTCCTGTGCAGGTGACAACTGTAAAAGTTTGGATTTCCTATCAATTTCTGTCCAGACGACAATGGTCACTGGGACAATTAGAGAGGGTGAATTTTCTTATGCTTAAAGAACATGTGGTTACCTCCAAGTTATGCCAGCTTTTAGTTTATTCTTTGCCATATATATGTCCCAGGTTGAAAGCTCCAATAGTTTAGAGTTAAAGACCACACTTTGCAGAGGTGCATAGACATGGCAGTGGGGCTTTAAATCTATTTGCAAATGTATGTAACTAAAATCTCAGTGTTAACCTAAATTAAACAGATTAATCAGTCCTTTGTGTGATCATTTGGCTACATATATTCACTTTAATGTGGAACAATGTATTTTAGGGGGTACCACAGGTACTTCCCCGTGCATTAAACTCCTATGGGAGAGCTATGTGGCTAGAGTTAGCAGGGATTGCTGGTAATGACTCTCTCTGGATTTAGGGGGCTAATAAAGATCATATTAGCCACCTTAGCATTTGCTACTCTCCAGGTCAAAACATCCCTACAGAAGAAATTTGCTACAATACTGATAATAAACAGCCTTCATTTTTAGTGATCTGTATACTGTATGGTAAATGTGTTTCTTTCATCAAAACTGTTTACTCAACGGAAGTTAATGTTGTACCTTCCCTCTGCCATCTTATTAGACTCTAGTGCTAATTGTGATGTCAGAGAACATAAGTAAAACAGAAGCAATGGTGTTTTGGAATTATGTGTTCTAGAGAGACTGGCAGAAACATTTCCCAGCTGTCAGGAAACAGCCAAAGCTCATCAGGCTCTGCAAAACTGTAATAGTCTGCACAAGCAATACTACATATAATTTGGTTCCATGTTCATATCAAATAAGCAATTTGATTGCTAGATACATACAAGGCTACAAGGTTATGCCCTGGAGGTAAAGAAGTCAATAAAGCAGTGATAATGGCAGAAATCAGACTAAATGTTCAGTTTAATGTGCAAAAATTGCTGATGTATAAAAGATGGTTGTTTTTACGTTCCTTAATGTTTCAGATTAATGACAAGATCAGAAAATAAAGTATCCCTTATGAACATATAGTATAAATTGTTATTGCTGGTAAATATGATGAAACTCAAGTAAACAAATTAGACATTTGCTTACGTTGTGTATACACTAGACAAAGACTTGCTGCTGTGGCCTATTGCAAAACTCTCCTCTTTAGCTAAAGCTATTACACCGTTCGTACAACTTACCTTAATGATAAATTATCTAAACTTAATGAGTTTGACATCAGCTTTGTAGAGGCTTAATATTTATTACAGAAAAGAGACACTGTATATAACAGGCTGGAAACTTCATCAATCAAAGGGTTACTTGGGTGTGGTCTGGGATACCTCTGGTAACCCATAAAAAGCATAATGGATATTTATATTTTAGAACATATTAGTTGGAATCTTTATCTATCTTACCCCATTTGCTCTGCTGGCAGCTTGGTAATAGATACTGTAGCTTTTCTGTGGGAGGAGAGGAGCATTCCAGAAGCCATTATAGGTTTTGTTGTCACCGACCGTGAAGAGCATAATAGAAGACAAGAGGTTGGGTGGAAATTCGGCAGCGATATAATATGGAGAATTCAGCATTGTGGAATTCTGAAAATGTATGGGAACTGGGTAACACTTTAACATCTCTGATGTCTTTCGGGAACGTCGAGATTTTTCTTCTTCAACAATAATCTGGTAGACACTGAAAAAGAAAAGATGGAGAAAAGTGTTGATGCAGAGAAATCAATTAACAATTGAAGTATTCTTTCTATACCTAGAGCAATTCAAACAAAGAAACAGATATGGCAATGTACAATAACTTATTCAAATGTCAACAACTAAGGGAATTACTTACTGAAGCTCATCCATGACAGTGCAGTTGGATTTGCTTCAGACAACAATTAGTCATATGGAAATTTCTGTGCTTCTATCTCTTCCAGTAAGCCAACTGGGAGTTTAAAGTGTCTGTTCCCCTTTTACAGTCAAATTTGAAAAAATAAAAACATTAGCAGATCTATTCACTAAAGGGTGAAGTGTTTGGAGAAGGCATGAGAAGTGAACAATCTAGGACAACATAGCTAAACTGAAAAGTAAGCTGAATTAGAGAACTTTTCAAAATCAGCTATTTTGGCCTAGATTGTTCACTGCTGCCACCTTCTCTAAACTCTCCAGCCTTTTGTGAATAGACCTGTATATGTTTGTTATGTGTTTCCATTCACACAGCATATCTAAAAATATTTTTTTATAAAATATTTATCACCTTTTATATGTTTTTGTGGCTTTTGTGCAGATTGCAGGCTACTCCTGAGCAGACTGAAAGTGAAAGTAGAGGGCCAAACTAAGGGATGGACTGAGCTCTCATTAAGATAAAATGCTTCTTTTTTTTTTTTAGAACTGATGCTTTTAGAATGCTTCTTTTTTTTAGAACTGATAATGAAATTTGCCAGGACAGTACAGACAGGGATAAATAAAGTAAACAGCTTCCTACAGCCCGCTCTTTACCATGACATAGGGGGAAGCAAGGTAGGATTGTTAGACAAGTAAAAAGCACATTTTTTGAAACATTTTTAAAATATTTATTTAAAGCTATGTTCTGTGAATGGAAACGTGTAAAGTTTTGGCTGCAAAAGTGGAAACACCCATAAAAGCATCTGAGAGTTGGCATTGGCCAGTGTAGATAAGAGGTCACACAGGGCACTATGGCTAGCTACTAGCTAAAAGTGCCCACTTCCAATAAGTAAGAACTGTTAGTTTTTACTTGCTGCCCTACCTGTTAGGCTTAACATGCAGTTTGTGGCTACATTTCATCCATGCAAGAAACAACTCTCATCAGTCACATAAAAAAATGTACACAGTTCTAGCCACTAACTGGTCAGCAGAGCTGTCAAAAGTTTACATTGTCTAGGCCATATAACTGCACAGTATTTTGTATTTATTTGTTTCTTTCTTGGCTGTAAAATGCATGGTGGCAGCACTGGTGTAATCGCCACACCAGAATCATACTCTAGGTGTCATGTAAATTTAGTAACTAATTCTGTAAATGTGGCATTTTAATGAAGCAGGTAATAGTTACAGTAAAATACTTATTTCTTAATAAGCTTCCAGCTGTAAACAAAGTGGTTAATTTACTAAAAGTAGAGCATGTTCACATAGCTTATTGAATAAGGTTAACCTGGGACAAACGGAAGTTAATTTTACATGCTCAACAATGTATAAGGAAAATAAAAAAAATACTTTTTGCTTGTACATGATAGGATGATTGAGGTATACACTGTTTTTATTATTCAGTGAACTACATAAACATTAATAAATAAGGTTAAGCTGAGATATACTGAAGTTCATTTTGAATGCCCAATATTGTTTAAGGGAAATAAAAAAATTATGTTGCTTGTACACACCTGGATGATTGAGGTGAACACAGCTTTTCATTATTCACTAGGCTAAGTGAACATTCTCTTTGAAAAATGTTGTAACTCAAACCCATAGCTGGCTTAGCTGGTATACCATACTCACCATACATCAAAAAACTGTGTCAGATAATATAGATATATTTTGTAAGGTGTCTTTCAAATAGCAACAGATCATATTATTGACTCAATTCCTTCCCATACAATAGAATTCTATGAAACCAATGAATAACAATAAATCGTTATAGCTACGTTCTCTAACTCAGATTTTCACCTGTATCCAATAGGAATGAAACGTACCAGCTAATTTACCATGTAAACCCAGAAAACATAGTTAATCTACATGTTTTAAATGCAGTTGATCAGAACATTAACCTAAAACACTGAGCAAAGCTTAGAGTAATTAAAAACCTCTTAAAATAAAATCATTCTCATTACAAACTTAACGAACTTCAAGCACTGCTTGAATGGTACAATACAGCATCTTCCTGCTTAATCAGGTTCACTCGTTTCAGAACAATGGACAGCTACTAAAAATACTACCTTACAGCTAAATGAGTATTCAAATTACACAGGGTCAAATCCAATGTGTATTACTTTACTGTGTACATTAGCATAAAACTGACACCCATAACAATTTTAATATATGTTTTAGCTCTTCTGTGAACAATCAAATATATTAGCTGAGATGTTGCACTTGGTAGTGATCTAAATAATTGCTGGGTGAGCCTAATGTGTCTCATTTACATTGACATCCTCAATTATGTGTGTTTAGCGATTTGAAGAAATCTGGCTACAGAGCACAGTACAAGGCTGAAGGGGGTCACACAAAAAACGTTGCATTTCAAAGCCAGAACTCACTGAGAAAGTCAAAATTCAGTGATCATGGTGAGTGCTTACTGAATATTTACAGGATCTACACTGTGCAAGAATGTTTAGTATAAGAGTAAGTAACAAGTCCTGTTGTGAATTTTACAATACGCTGAGTGCAAACATACCTACATGCTTTAATTGAGAAAAAATAGCAAATTTTATTGCATCTAAACCGCTATGAGATGTAAAAGATCAGATTTTTTTTTCCAGTTACACATTTCCTTTAAAACATTTTTTTTTTAAATGGCAATATAAGTATCTGAATCTTTCTTTCTGCCATGTAGCATCAAACAATCCTTTACTCGCCTGTGTAGCAAGGCAGTTGGGTAGTAAAAAAGGAGAGGAAGAGTCAGTATTGTAAGCCGTTTGTATAGCACAGTGCTGTCAGTCTAACGCTAAGGGGTCTATTCACTAAGCTGCCGAAGGATCTAGCCGTAGTGTCGGCAGATCGGTCGGCTAGCTTCGGCCCCAGGACCCCTTCGGTTCAGTAGAGCTGAACCGAGGGTACAGCTCCTGAAGTCGGCCGAGCAGCTCAGTCGACTGAGCCGAGGTGAAAGGCGAAGCTGGCCGAATGGTCGGCCATTGGCCGCCGACAGCCTGCTACTGAATGCTGGGCGGAGCCAGCCATCATCTCATGGCTGGCTCCGGCCACTTGCACAGACAGATTAGGGTCCCTAGTTACCAGGTAACCAGGGACACTGATCTCCAGACAACCCAACTCTCCTGGGCGCTCCGGGAGTCTCCCGCTATTAGATAGCGGCTCCCGGCCGCCTGGGAGAGAAACACTTTCTCCCAGAAAGTAAACATTTCCCTGCTCTGTTTTTTTTTTTCTGACATCAGAGCCGTTGGCTGCCGTCAGAATAAAAAAAAAAATCACCAAAGGGATGCATAGCTAGATTCCTATTGGCTATTTCAATTTGCAATAGCCAATAGCAAACTAGCTATTGCAGCCGCCCACTGCTGCTGTCAATCAGCAGAGGGGACCTGAAGTTAAATAGCAAATTGAAATAGCCAATAGGAATCTAGCTATGCATTCCTTTTCTTTTTTTAAAAATTCTGACGGCAGCAGAACCATTCGGCCAAAAGAAAGCAGTTGGGCGGAGCTACCTGTCACTACTAGCTCCGCTCAATCATTTTCTATTTTATTTTTTACTACTGTTTTAACTGTTTTTCTATTCTGCTCGGTACCACAAAGGTACCGAGCAGAACAGCCGAGCCGAATGCCGCCGAGCTATTCACTCACTGCTGTTCGGCATCTATGAGAATCGGCCGAACAGCTGCGAGTAGCCTCCCGGAGGTTCGGCTTAGCCAATCCAGATGTTGGGTAGGCTGAGTCGAACTCCTTCTGTACTTCGGGTCGGCCGAACATGCTGAGCATGTTCGGCCGACCCGAAGCCACACGAAGCAAGCCGATGTTGGCTGATTTCAGCCGATGTACGGCTGAAATTAGCCGTACCTGCCTGAAGTGAATATAAGCCACCCCATATACGGCTGATTTCAGACGATATATGGCAGGAATCAGCCATACCAGCCTGAAGTGAATAGCCGAACAGCTTTAGGCTCACTTCGCTTCGGGTCGGTTTGTCACTCGGCTGCCTACGGCAGCTTACTGAATAGACCCCTAAGAGCTTCATGACAGGAGAAGACTCCAATCAGTAGGCAGATGGAAGGTTGCTGACCAAGCTATGCTGTTCAAAGTAAGATCTTTGCTCACGCAAGCAATTTCAGCTCTCAGAGGTAATTCTGTTTACAATAAAGCAGCCACCTACCTATTTGATAGCTACCTATATCTGTGGGTATGCTGATTGGTCTACTGTTGACTTTGACATATGGTTTTCATTGACAGTGACCCATTTTTTATCATACTCATTGAATATCCTAGGTTTGTGACAGGTTTATTTAACCACATTGGAGGAAGGTGATAGCTACAGCTTGGCTACACTGCTGATAGGGATGCCTCCATTTCAAGAGTATCTAAACAGATCTATCCAGTATAATAATGACAAGAGAAATGTTACTGCATTTAAAGAGCAACAGTGGCCTTATGAAGGCGGATCTTACATTTTTGACAAAAATCTCAACATATATATATATATATATATATATATATATATATGTACGCAAGTGTAGCAAGGTAGCACCAGCACAAATAAAAAACACATGCCTCAATGCTGCATGCGGTAGCAGTAGCACAGCAAAACAGAGACCAAGCCGTACAGCAAAGTAGGACACCAAAAGTTAAGTAGGCAGGTTACATCATGCCTTTCTCAAGGTGGAGAAGAAAGGCAGGCTGCCACCTGTAGAAATATGGTTAAAATAAACCCTAAACTCTAAATTTTAAGCGTTTACTCCTGTTTGAAGACCTCTGAGTGCCAACCAAACTTTTCTATGCTAGCTTAACTATGGGTACCAGTGGTTCATACATAAGATAATTGAAGCAAAACATTAGTGCAGAAAATATATGGGATGATTTACTAAAGCAGTAGTAAATGTTCACTTTGCAAAGTACCTTTTTACTTAGCTCAGTGAACAAGATGAAGCTATGTTTACTATGAATATCTAAGGATTCTTGCTTGCACATGATTGGATACATCACTTCTTCATTCACAGCCCGGAGGGAGTTCATCAAGGAGCTGATCTCCTGTCCTCTTCCTCCTGACGCCCTCTGAGCCGGTCCCGGGGCAGCGGATCCCGGGATTCAAGGTGAGGGGTCGGGGGGGAAACCGGCGGCGGCCGCGCGTGGGGGGTCCGAAAAAACGAGCACATACAGACGATCGGCGGGCTATGGAGCCACCGATCCTCTATATGTGAAACACCCGGTAAAGGGTGTTTGCATTGGTCGGGTCTTTTCTGCCTGTGCGTGCCCGCTAGGGGGCGCGCGCGAGCAGAAAAAAATGCCGACTGGCGACGTCAACCCGCCAATGCAGCAGTGCCGTCCGTCCGTTTTTTTACAACGGGTGGACGGCAAGTGGTTTAAGTGTACACAGCTTTAACTTATTCCTTAAGAAAGAAGAACAGGGAGTCCTTCCTTGAATTGTTTATCACTCTCACCCCTAACAGGGTTGCCTTGATCAGTAAATGCACTGTAACTTTTTGTTCCTATTAATACATTGTAAACAAAAATATTATTCGGATTTGGTTGATATCACTTTCTCTTTTTGTTAGCTTACTTAATAAAAAGAGAAAGCTAAATTCAAAATACAGCAGACACCTGACATTATGTGGAACTGCATTTCACCTGATTAGGACACTGAATCTAAACTTTAGAAGAGCCCAGAAAGAACATTACTAATGCAGTATGTCTCCTGGAAACTATTTCAGGTGAAAAGTAATTATCTAGGGTAGTCGAACAGGAGGAAAAGTAATTATCCAAGATACTCGAACAGGAATAAAATAAATATAAATTGAAAAAGCTGGTTGGAAAATGCATTAAATCATGTAATGTATGTTTCAATTGAACATTTAATCAGGTTTCACAATTCAGTATTAGGAGAAAAATTGTTCTTCTCAGACAAGAAAACACTTTAACGTTTTAGATGGATGTGATGAGGCTCTTTACTTATTTTCCTACAAAGGACCAATAAAGCAACTGAGCATGAACAAACCAAAGATTACCTCTTCCAGTTTCAATGAAAACCTCACTAAAGTAACAATTTACAGAGATAGTCAAAGTAAACTAAACACAGAAAAACCCAATCATTGTACTAATAGCACCTGGCATCTTTAGAAACGTCTGAACACATGCATCCCCGTTTATTAAGTGTCTACAAGTAAACTTGCATTTAGTCCTCTTATTTTTTTCTGCACACAAAACATCTGCAATTATAAAAGACTGACTGTGGTAGGATTTGAATAATAACCAAAGAGGCAAATGTTTAATTGGTAACTGATATGGAAATTAACAAAACGTGGCATGTTTCAGATTTTCACAGTTTTACTTTTACATTCTGCTAACAGCCACATTGCATATTATGCATATAAAAGCAATGGAACCTTCACCAGAGGCAAGCGTAAACCTAGATATAATGACATCCTTATGTCCAAGACAAAATGACATTGTAGCACTTATGAAATAATTCCATAATGCATACATAGTATTATCAAGCATGTGCAACAGAAGTCATAATGCATACAATAGTAGTATCAAGCGTGAGCAGCAGAAGCCTTTGAAGTAACCTGTTATGTCGTCCCAGACAGGTTCAGTAAAAGCCTGCCTATGTAAAGAAATATTAACCATGTGACAACTCTTAGGTTTACTAGGCACCACAGACCAGCATTTGAGCCAAAGAGTCCTACGCACCTGTACCAAAAGGAGGCCCTGGGATGCCTGGGATGTTGTTTACTGGTGTGTCATAATAAAGAAAAAAAAAGACACAGTGGGGTTTCTCTTCTTGGCGGCCGGGAGCGGGAGGCTCCCAGAGCGCCCGGGAGATTTTTTAAAATGTATTTTGTTTTTTACAGCAGCAGAGCCGCCGGACAATAGGAAACTATTGGGCGGAGCTAGCTGTCACTGCTAGCTCTGCACAATCGTTTTCTATTCGGCTCACTTCACTTCTGATCGATCATTCACTCAGCTGCCCTCGGCAGCTTTGTGAATAGACCCCTTAGATTCTTGTTAAGACAGGAAATAGCTGGGTCCACTACAGGGATGGCTCACTTTTTTAAGAACCCCTCCTCAACAGGATATTTTTGGACAAAGCATTTGGAAGTAAAGACTTTATTATTATACACAACAGGTTGCAAGTGATTGTACTTGAAAAGTCTTCTATAGCTAATGCAGGTAGCTCCGGGTCTAGGTATGTGTGGACTGAATACAATAAGAACCAAGATGTATGGAATTCTGGGGGCGCTGCCTGATCCATACCACAGTCAATAGAGTACAGTAAAAGTACAGGCAGCGCACTAGACAAAATCCTAGGGACAAAATTGAAGTGAAATAGTTTGATAAATATATGTAATTATAGCAGATTACATTGTATTGTGTGTATTCTGTGTAAATGTCATGTTTGCACTTTTGAATTTCCCGCAGAAAACTAAACTGAAAGCCAAATGCAGGTATCGGCCGGGCGAACACAGCAGAGGACCCCGCGGGCTCACAGGGACAAGGTAAGTGACACTTTTGCGCAATCCCAAGTGTGGCTCGGGGTTACTGCTCTTGGTACTGAAAATTAACCCAGAGTCACACTCGGGAATACCGCCAGGGAGGTTAAAAGAGAACTACGGCTAAACCTTTTTGTCCATAGTTCTCGTTAGGGTCACAAGCGGACATTTACTAATGTCCTCCATTGACCCAAAACTCAGCATATAGCAGGCTATTGCCACTATATGCTGACAATGCAGATCCATTCTGCACCCGGGAAAGATCCCGCTGCCCCGCTGCCCGTCCCCTGTCTGTTCCTTCAGTCAACATTGGGGAGGGGGGAATTCCTGCAGGGAGCAGTGACTGTTGGTCACCGTTCTCTGCGTGGAGAACATTGTGAACTGAGCGATCAACGGTTTGTGATTGCTCAGTTCTCTATCAATAGAGCCGATGTGTGACAGCTGCAAGGTCACACATCAGCTCTAACTATGGGGATGAGTGTATTTAATTCATCCCATAGTTCTCCTTTAAGTTTTGGAATTATGTCTGCAGATTCAGACTCCTCCTGTACCAACTTCTCAAACGAGAAGCAGCTGCAGCCCAGGGAAAACAGAGATAGTTTCTGGAGGAAAGGGAAGCACATTTGAAGCCCCTCTCTTCTGACTATCTGCTATCAGGTCCTCTGGCCTTGTTAGTGGATCGTAAGCTGGCAAGGCCAACAAGGCTGGAAAGGCTGCCCTTGTGATTATGATCTGCCATACTAAGTATGCTAGTGAGGGATGACTTACAAGGAGTACTCACAAACCACTTCTGGAGCAGGACATCTGTGACATCAGGGAGACCAAGGTGAACATCCAGAGGATTGTGGGGGTGGTGCACAGCCAAATGATATAGCAGGCAGGCAGGCAGAGAGGTCTGTGCACACCCTGCCTGAGCTGAAAATTCAAATATGTTCCTATAGGAAGAACCAGAGCAAGTAAAGGACCACCAGGCTCCCTGCACAAAAAGGCAAAGCCTTGGCTTATGCCAGTCCTTGAGGGGGCCTGCTTTTCCTAAAGATTCAGGGGACCTGCCCTATCCAAATAGCCTTCATTAAAGAAGTCCTTAATATCCTTATCTAACCCTCTTTAACAAAGAAAGAAAATGTGAGTCTATTAAAAGTGTATTCCAAATGCAAGGATATGAAAAGAAAAACAGCAGAAGCAATACATGAGATGAGGCAGGCTGATATGTATATTGTAAAATACAAAAATATCAGTTTAACTACAATTAGAGCCAGTGATATGATACCTGTTCATGTGATATAGACCATATTATGCATTCTTACAGATAAATCTGCCCTAGTAAAAATTTTTTGAAAAATTACATAACCCAATGACTTTATAAGACTCAATTTTTTAAGCAATACATATTTTGATTATTTACTAAAGGGTCATCTCATCAGAAACCCCTCAAATATAAGAAGAATTACCTATGCATTCTTGGGGGTCTATTCACAAAGCTGCCGAGGGCAGCCGAGTGAATGACCGATCTGAAGTGAAGTGAGCCGAACACTGTTCGGCTATTTACTTCAGGCTGGTACGGCTGATTTCAGCCGTACATCGGCTGAAATCAGCCATACATCGGCTTGCTTCGTGTGGCTTCGGATCAGCCGAACATGCTCAGCATGTTCGGCTGACCCGAAGTGCAGAAGGAGTTCGACTCAGCCGATCCAACATCTGGATCGGCTGAGCCGAACCTCCGGCAGGCTTCACACTGCTGTTCGGGCTATTCTGAAAGATCCCGAACAGCAGTGAGAGAATAGCCGAATGCCGCCGAGCGGCATTTGGCTCGGCTGTTCTGCTCGGTCCCTCAGAGGCACCGAGCAGAACAGAAAAAGAGTGAAAAAAGTAGAAGAAAGTTAATAGAAAACGATTGTGCAGAGCTAGCAGTGACAGCTAGCTCCGCCCAATAGTTTCCTATTGTCCGGCGGCTCTGCTGCTGTAAAAAAAAAAAAATTAAAAAATCTCCAGGGCGCTCTGGGAGCCCCCCGCTCCCGGCTGCCAAGAAGAGAAACCCCACTGTCTTTTTTTTTTTCTTTATTCTGACACAGAGCGATGTCAGAATAGAGAAAAAAAAAAAGACGAATTCCCATTCAAAAGCATTAAGAGTTTACTATTGGTTATTTCAATTTGCAATAGCCAATAGTAAACTAGCACGCCCTCTGCTTATGGACCTGGTGGGGAACTGCAAAAGAGGGCGGGTACAATGCTAGTTTACTATTG
>NW_017306275.1:3935109-3949940 GCF_000935625.1 Nanorana parkeri | reverse complement strand
TCGGCCAGCCAATGGCCGGCCGCTCGGCCAGCTTCGGCTTTCAGCACGGCTCAGCCGAGCCGAGGCATATGCGATCGGCTCGACTGAGCCGCTCGGCCGTGATCGGGAGCTGTACGGGCTATTGTGAATAGCCCGTACAGCACCCCTCGGTTCTCCTGAACCGAAGGGGTCCTGGGGCCGAAGCTAGCCGAAGGATCGGCAGAAGCTACGGCCAGATCCTTTGGCAGCTTTGTGAATAGACCCCTTGGTGTTACTAGGAAGGGATGATCCTCGATAGTATGGTGAGTATTTTTATTTCTTTTACACAGTGCCTTTGAAGGTGCACATACTTTATCAAGAGGTGGTGCAAGGGTCATGGGTGGCTCTGATAGCAATAACATTCATCATTTGTTGATGGCAGCCATGGCAAATGCTGATGATACACAAATAAAGGCATTCTAGATGTTTTCCTTGTTCACAGTCTTGGTGTGAAAACATGCCCACTACACTATACTACATACAGTGTAACAGAGGGACTGTCTGCTTTTAGCAATTTTTGATTTCTATTGGTTGCATAAATGCAATGCAGCTGAAACCCTGTATGACCCCAGGAACTAACAGTATGGAATCGAAGGGCAATGTAAAGCAAATGTTTTCCTTGTTGAATGCCTTGCCTAACTTTACAATGAAAATGCATACAACCTGAATGTAAACAAAGCAGTATTTACAAAGGTCTGGGACTGTGATTAAAAAAAGGTGTAGGTAATAGGTCATATGTTTAAACTTGCTTTGTGTCACTGAATATAACAAAAGAACTAATGTATTTTTAAATGATAGTTATACTTTAGGATTGAACTCTGCAGTATTGAGAATAATACAACAGAAGCTGAAAAGTAACAGCTTAATTAATAATTTAAAAACTTAAGAGGCTGGTTTAAAAAAAAAAAAAATTTTCATTTGAAGAGATCAGGCACCAGCATCTCTTTACATAGAGAATGGTCACAATGATATATTTCAGTAGGCAGACTGGAATACAGAACTTGATCTACAGCAAATATTTTACAAATATATGAATATGAGCTTTAATGCTTGGCCAGTGACACACACGCTTTCTTTTTCCATTAAGGTCACCATGAATGTGACTCAGAAAGCATATTCCTGCCATCTATTTGTCTCCTGGTACATTAGAGGAGGAAGAAAGTTGACTACAGCTATTTCAAACCCAAAATGTATTTTCATCTTTTCACCACAAGGCAAATTAGATTAGCAAGTAACCAGACCTCAAATATATTTGCTCTTTAATAATTTAAGCACTTAAAGGTCAAGCAGCTCTTTTCTGTTCTCCTTTATCACAGTCCAAGAGCTAATAAAAAATAACTAAATCCCATTGTCTGTCTAATTTCCACCCCGTGCTGGCAACCTGATGTAAATTAACATGATTGCCTCCTGGGCCTGTGCTGCTTGGAGAGAAAAACTCGATGTTATTGTTTCAAATGTAAAATTCCATTATGTTATATCAAGCTGCAGGTACTAAAGCTGTAAATCAACTGCCTTTCACACAGCCAAAAGATGGTCATATAAATAAACTACTTAGTTTGTACATTTTTAGCCAATTTTTTCCTGTTGCCTTTGTAGCATATGGCAGGCAGAAAGTGTATGTATAGACAACACATATAAAAAACATTTCAGTTTTGGATGGCGCAGGGAAGAGTTAGATCCTCATAAAGTCTATATTGTTGTCTGTGTGCTCCATGGGGAGATACACCTCTCTTATTTCTCCTGGTGCCCATTGTCACAGAGACAGAAAGTGAGGGAAATCCAAAATTTTACATTTGTCACCAGAACTAGTGGTAAAGGTAATTTTTCAAATGAAAACACGTGTAACAGGGAGAATTGCTCAATAAGGAAAATATCCTCACTTTGGAGGGATTACCTTTCATTTTCAGGATAGGAAGTACATTTTCAAGGACACAGACTAAAAACCTTTAACTGACAGGGGTTTTAATCTTTTGCTCTATCCAAAACTAAAAAGATACATTTGTACTATAGATATAGTTTTAACATTTGGCTTAAAAACTTAGCTGTATGTGCACATTTGGTTTTGCTGTTCCAGTCAAGGTGCTTTAAAACGTTGCATTTTAGGGTTTGGATTATTCACTTGTGTCTGTTAGGCTTTACCAGTTCCATCCCGGCAAGCCTTAAAAATTAACATTAGGTAGCTACAAAACACCACTAATGTAGTTATGTTATCATAAATAAACATATTTTTAAAAGCAATTAGTGTAAGTACCCCAATTTATTAGCCTTATGTAGTTTTCTAAAGCAGGGGTGTCAAACTCAATTTAATCGTGGGCCGCATCAACATTATGGTTGCCCTCAAAGGATAAAGATGTATCTAATCTTTATCATAATTGCCTCTGCATTCGATTATCACTGGTTTTAGTGATAACTTAATACCTAGATCTGAAAGTAGAAGTCTAGGAAATGGCCTGGTGGGCCGGGTTCGGCCCCTGGGCCTTGAGTTTGACACATGTGCTCTAAAACAACAGACAGACTGGTCGAACAATGGGCAGCGCTCTGAGCCAGTCATGCTCTGCTACATGCAAATGTGCACACAATTAACATGCTGATAGGAGAAAATAGAGTAAACAGAGGGATGACACCATCGATGTTCTGCTTCACTGTCCAGCCAGCAAGCTGAATGTTGGTTTGCCTCTGTGCTCTTGACCAAGTTGTGCTGCTGCAGAAGGACCTGGCTATCCTGTCCTGCAGAAGTTCGTGGATCAAAAAAACTGAACAGCCAATCAGTTAGATTTAAAGCAATACATTTTCTCTTTAGCTTTATACAAGTTGCGTGATCGCTTTTTGTTCCTATGCTGACGTTAGAGTCCAGCTGCAGATGAAAAAAGATGGTGGAAAGCAATGACAAGTGATAACAATGAATCTAATATCATTTGGATCAGCTTACTTATCTTTAAAGGAGAACTATGGGGTCAGTGTTTTTTCCCCATAGTTCTCCTTAGGGTAACGGGAGGACACAAACTAGCGTCCTCCCGTTACCCTAAGCTCAGTATACCGCGAGCTACAGCTCGCGGTATACTGAGACGCCGCAGCCGGAGCGGATCCCGACGTAGATGACGGGATCCGCCCAGCTGCGTGAGTGACAGCTGGCTCTGCCTATCTAGAGGCAGAGGCAGCTGTACCCGCCCCCTCCCCCGTCCGTTCCGCCAGTCAGCGCTGGCAGATCGGAGCGGGGAGAAGGGAATCCAGCCCCTCCCCCTGTCACGGCAGAGAGCAGTGACAGGATCGAGAGGGGAGCGAACCCGGTATGTGTTCGCTCACCTCCCGATCTACTGAGCCGACCTGTGACAGTCTCATTGTCACAGGTCGGCTAGAACTATGAGGTGAGTGAAAAGCACTCACCTCATAGTTCTCCTTTAAAGAGAAATAGGGGTATATTTATAAAGGTAAATATGCTATTTACTTTGTATTGGAATTTTCACTTTGCAGAGAAATGTTTCCATAGTTTAGTGAATGTAGTGAAAATTCACTTTGCAAGGAAAAAAACAATATTTTTGCTTGCACATGATTGGATGCTTCACCTCTTCCACTAAGCTAAGGGAAAATTCCCTTGCAAAGTGAACAGTCTATTTGCCTTTAGTCAATCAACTCCATAATCACTTTGTCCATTTAGAGTAGGGCAGGTTTACCTTATCTAACAACATTCACTTTGCAAAGTTAACATAAACTTTGCATAATAAACATTCCCTCTGCTAGTTAAACATCATCTACTCCTTTAGTAAATCAATCCCAACATATTTTCTATTGTGAGATGTGTGCAGTGATTGGATTTAATAAGCTCTTTTACTAGCATCTGTGCTTTTGCTCATTGACACACTTTACATAAAGACCAGCTACGATATAGGGATACAGGCAGGCCAAAAAATGGCTCTTCAGGACTGTTAAAATGAACTGATGAGGGTGACTGTATAATTTCCATGACTAACAGAATGTGCAAACCAGAGACTGAGAAATATAGACAGCCAGCCATATACAAATACTGCATAAGCTTTAAAGACAGATTGGCTAAGTATCTGTAGATACTTCTATTAAAGTCACAATAATGTCAAAGCGGAAATCAAAGGTTCATGTTGACAATTAATCATAAGAGACAAATGGTTGATTTTATATTAAGTAAAACAAGTTTATCATTTTTTTTAAATGACAATCATCAACATAAGTATTTATTCGGATATATGGGTAGGCGAGAAAGAAACCATATCCTGTATTTTGGTGGGTCACTATATGCAAAAAAGGGGATAGTAAGTTGCAAATAACTAGGAACAATAAAACTTCTAAAAAAGGTAAACAAAATGACGTAGATGAGACATAAAAAAAATCCTTGCAGAGCATCAAAAGATAATTTTAGAGTTTTTGGGGAGGGATTAAAAAAATAAAACTACAATTCATGCCCTTCAGACATATGACTGACACAGAAGGGAAAAAAGCATTTTCCCAAGAAAAGAAAATAATTTTACTATGTATTCATTGCAACAAAACGGTTAACGCCACTTTATGTTCACATCTTTAGTGTATGTAAACCGTAACAATTAATTTTTCTTATTTGTTCCCTTTTAGTCAGTTAAATGTACAACTGAAAGCATTTTGTTCTGCTAAAAATAGTAGTTTATCTTGTCAGAAATTCTGAACTGTCTTGTGTCCCTTTCGCCCTGCCTCTGTTTTCTCAAATAACCTAATCAGGTCTCCCAGTTCTTGTCCTGGACTACAGAACAAGTACTCTTGATGTTGTAGAAATGAGAGGGGGAGGAATTCAGTAGATTCACATATGGGAAAGGGGAGTGAGTCATGCTTGTAAAGAGAAAAGCTAAGTATATGTTGCTGGGAGGGGCAAATGAAAGTGTCACTTTAAACTGATCAGATTCACATACATATCCATATGTATTAGGGATGTACTGATTCCAATAATAGTATCGGTATCAGTGCCGATGCTGAGTATTTGGGTGAGTACTGCCCAAATGCTCCCAATGCTTGAAATTCCGGTACCAGGAAGACAGGTGGCGAGTCATTACTCGTCACCAGGGAGCATGGAGCTGGCTTCCCAGCCAATCAGGAAGCCGGGTGGCATGTAATGACTCACCGCTCAGCTTCCTGATTGGTGGAAAAGCTGGCCATTCAGGGAGCCGGAGGGTGACTCATTACCCACCCCCGGCTTCCTGATTGGCCAGAAAGCCACCTCCGTGCGTCCTCATCACCTGGTGACGAGGGAGCATGGACACAGCTTCCCGCCTTTGGGAAACTGGGTGGCGAGTCATTACATGCCACCCGGCTTTCAGCTTAATCAGGAAGCCAAGCAGCACGTCATTACATGCCGCCCGGCTTCCATAATGGGACTTCCGGTATCGGTATTGGCGAGTACCACAACAAATAATATCGGTGCTCATACCCGATATCGGAAAACCGGTATCGGTGCATATCTAATATATATAATTCCAAAATGTGCTTGATTGGTGAGGTAACAAAATGGCTGCCTTTAGCATACATAGATAACTTTTAATAAATAAAGTTTTGCCAAAGAACATTTAGTCAACAGCTTCATTCATTATGACTATGAATCATTTATTTACCAAGAGTCCACCAATCCTGTACTTTTATGCAAAAACTTTATTTTCTCCAAAAAGATGACTTAATTTTTCCACTACTTCTCTAATTCATGTTACCTGTCTTCTTTCCTAAACAGCCCCTGATGTGTGCAAGACATTATCCTCAAAATCTCTCCATGGGAAATAGCTCACGTAGTACACAAATCCTGACTTTATCAACATTCTCTGTGTGGGATCTGCTAATAAGGATCGAAGGTAGAGAAACTGTGTTTTCATCATTGAAAATACATGTCATTCCTGTACAACAGAGAATGCATACATTAAAAAAATGGAAGCATTTCCTGTATTTAAGGTAGAATCTGTTATCATTTTTACTGATCATCAAATGGCTAATATATTTTCATCAGTAATACATCACTTTTAAAGTGTTTGTCATGTCATGTCAAACTTTTTTTTTTTGTCCCTATACTATTCACACACTATTCCTGTAACCCTGAGACACTTATGTTTGTCAACAACACTCTTTTTGAATTTCCCTGAATATAGTTTATACTGTTAGAAAGTCAGTGGGGGGGAAATTCAACAACACAGCTGTTGAGATACATAAGAAAAGTGTATCTCGGTTACAGGGCTAGTGTGGTTATATGCGCCAAGGCTGCATGTACTTGGGGCAAACTTACAAAACTGGCACTGGCTTGCGAGACAAACTTTGGAACAGATATATGCACACTAATAAAGTACATAGATGTTTACCATATCTGCCCAAAGTGTCACATATATGCCTGAGACACATTTCAGTTGGATCCTCCATTTCAAGGAATGTCACACCTGAAGTATGTGTTGCATACTGTGAAAGACATATACAATATAAACGTGCACCAGACTAGTTATGCCAAAAAGTACTTATTCTTAGTTTGCATCACTTTTCTTATTGCTGAACTGTCGGAGTTTACTTAGTGAATATGTTGCAAGCACACCACCAGAATGAAATATGATACAAAAAGAAATAATTGAATGTGGCACAGGAGATGGTAAAAGTCTGGAAAACAGCACAGCAAGTGAATTTGGTGTAGCAATTTCTTAGGCTGCATTAGCGCCAGAATTCTAATACAAACGTGAATTTTAATTCCCCACAAACGTGAATTTTAATTCCCCTGAGTGTTTCAAAAGAGGCAACTGGGCATCATCTCAAAAATAAAAAAGAAACACTTTTTGAAACACTAATGAAACAAAACATATTTTCATCAATCTCGAGTGTCATAATATAGCCAAAGAAAACATACTGAAAGTATCTCGTCGCTCAGTAATTTCAGCTTTATCACAGTAAATAATCTTTGCAACTCAAACACATGCCATTCTTGGCTTGACAACAACATTCATCTATTACTTGCTTGTATTTATGGAATGGAGCCAAAAATAGAAATAAATGTATTTTAGCTGCAAGTAACAGAAATTATTCGGAAGGAGGGTTCGGCAGGTTCTACTGACAGTGAAATTGGTAATTAATTTAGAAAAGCCTTTTTGTGCCACCTGGGCACCTTGTTGAGTGATTGCACATGCTGTGTCTGGAACAGATACAATTATGATGTGGATTCTTATTAATCTAAGCCTGCATGGCTGTACAAAGTGTGAAAACTGGGCTAATTATTTTAAGCTTACTCATTACTCTTTTAGTTTTGATACGGAGTCAAGCAGGCATGCCTTCGGTGGACAGGACCAGTGGCGGACCTAGGGAACAAAGGGCCCTTGTCCAAGATTATTTTTGCCCCCCCAAGAAAAAAAAAACCCCACAAACCCCCCTAACCCATATCCCCTTTAGCAACCACAAAAAAAGTTGGAAAAATGGCATTGCTGTATAAAGTACTGCTGAGATTTGTAGTCCTCTATAGAGGGTGCCATTCTGCATTGCTGCAATGCAGAATGGGACCTGCTATATAGAACTACAAATACCAGCAGTACTTTATACAGCAATGCCATCAATTGGGCCAAAAAAAATGGTTTTATTTATTAACTTACTTTCACATCCTCTGGCTGTTTCCTGGTGGGGGAGGCTGCAGAAAACCACCCGTGTGTGTGTACTCAGGCGGCTGTCTGCTGGGTCCTCATGGCCGAGGCCCAGGGCTGCCCCCTGCAGTTCCTGCAGTCTTTTTTTTA
Source organism: Nanorana parkeri (assembly GCF_000935625.1). Classification (NCBI taxonomy): domain Eukaryota; kingdom Metazoa; phylum Chordata; class Amphibia; order Anura; family Dicroglossidae; genus Nanorana; species Nanorana parkeri. Next base: position 3,942,186 of record NW_017306275.1, on the reverse strand, counting down.
CTCTCTGCTCCCTCCACAGTTTTTGGCGGCCGACGGACCCCCTCATCTCTGCGCTGGGAGTGTCGGAAAGACCTGATACTCCTGGCGCAGAGATGAGGGGGCCCGTCGGCCGCCGAAAACTGTGGAGGGAGCCGAGCATAAAAAAAAGCCTACAGGCACTGCAGGGGGCAACCCTGGGCCTCGGACGTGAGGACCCAGCAGACAGCCGCCTGAGTACACGGACGTGCTGAGATGGACACGTCACACACAGGGGGCACGTCAGCCAATGTGATCACTCCCGGCGCAGAGATGGGGGGGCCCGCCGCATACCGATCCAATGGTAACCGGTGGCCGGACACCAACGGGCCCCCCCATCTCTGCCCCAGGGCTGTGTTTGAATAGATACTGAGCCCCCCGTAGGCTCAGGCCCCGGTACTGCGGCACCGCCCGCACCGGCGGTAGTTCCGCCACTGGACAGGACCTATACGGAAATTGTGCATCTTTATCTCTTTCCTGTGTCACGTAACATCTACAAACATGTTTACACCTGAAATATCATGCGGCTCATCTCGGCTTAAGGAAACCAAACCTGAATATCTATAGCACTTACTGCAAGGCAGAAAAAAAAATGAATGCTGACATTTCTAAGATTCTCCGGTGATTGGCAGAGCCGTGTAATACCATTAGGTCTGAGTTCTTGAAATGAAAGTCATAGATCAAATTGTCACTGCGAGGTAGAAGTCAGTTTAAATTAGTAAAATGTTTAATAGAGGAATTCAGTAAAGTTTCGTTTTCATCTGAGTTTAAATGATAATTGTCACCAAAATTCTGGAACAGTCCATATAAAATTCATTCCATGGCTCTTTGGGGAAATAAAGTGAGATACAAAGTAGAAATTTTCAATAAACGGAATGTTCTACTGCTATGATGAATGTGTCCAATGCATAACACATACTACACAGTTCAACTGAGGGACAGAAAAGGAAGGCAACAATTAAAAGGGGTATGTGGTCTTTCCTGCCCGAGCAGGAAAAAAATGCCGTCTGGCGACGGCAACCCGCAGATGCGAGTCTGCCGTCCGTCCATTTTTTCTTAACGGGCGGACGGCAAGAGGTTAAACAAGGTTTATCTTTGACAATATCATTCAATAAAATACATTCTATAGGATCCAATATCCAATAGGATGCATCATTTCTAAACAAAGGTCATGGGGTTAATTTACCAAAGGAGCTGAGGCTGCTCACATTGTGATCTTAGTAAATTGGCTAAAGCTGGGTAAATTCATTTGTTTTTTTTCATTTGAATTACGCATGATTCAGCATTTAAATTAAAAATCACCATTCACCAGTGGCGTATCCAGGGCAAGGCACATATGGCACATGCCCTGAGTGCCACTTGAAGGGGGGTGCTGACCCATGGAGATAGGTGACTTTTTTCACTCTGGCAGGTGTCCCATTGAGTTCCTGGCAAGCACTGACCTCACTGGTTGACAGAAGCTAGATGGGATTTTATAGTAAATATGCCTCTGACCTTCACTTTGCTTAGGGAACTCACTACTGAGTTCCCTACAAGAGAACCCTACAAATACCATACTGGCAGTAATCCCCACCTGATCAGAGGAAGTTCTCCTACGTAACATACTGCATTCATGCTCTATGAGTATCCATAAAAGGCATGTTACAGTGGTACATGTTTCTACTTCAAATGGGCAACAGCTTTCATATGAATTAGGACTCACAGTAAACCCAATGCTTAACGTGGAACTTCAAGCAAGCATCTAAATACACAGATGAAATACATGTATGAGATGTTTTATCTGCCAAATAATTTGCACTTCTGTCTATCCAGTTCTAAGATTTACACAGTTTTGTCACATAGCACAGTTCTGCTGGCAGGGAAGCAGAACTTTCTCTGCTGCAGTGTCACTTTCATTACAGGTCCATACCAAACCCACCCACAGGGTAAAAAGAGAAGAAGCACACTCATGAGCTCAGTTATTCTGCTTACTCCTCCTATCAGCAAACTTCCTGCACTGTAGTACATCTGGTTTGTTCCTTATGCTGCTTCTCTTTCCTCCTGCCTGAGCACTGGTGTAAATACTGCAGGAGGTTAATTCAAGACAAATACAGGCACACTGCTTGCATTTAACAATATATTTAATGATACATACTGTAGATTTAATGATTATAGAGCTGCACTAATTAGTGCCTTTTATATATGTCTAAAGTTCAGCTTCGGTGGCACATTCACGCCTACCAAGTAGGCGTGAATGTGCCACTATGTTTTGTCACATAGCACAGTTCTGCTGGCAGGGAAGCAGAACTTTCTCTGCTGCAGTGTCACTTTCATTACAGGTCCATACCAAACCCACCCACAGGGTAAAAAGAGAAGAAGCACACTCATGAGCTCAGTTATTCTGCTTACTCCTCCTATCAGCAAACTTCCTGCACTGTAGTACATCTGGTTTGTTCCTTATGCTGCTTCTCTTTCCTCCTGCCTGAGCACTGGTGTAAATACTGCAGGAGGTTAATTCAAGACAAATACAGGCACACTGCTTGCATTTAACAATATATTTAATGATACATACTGTAGATTTAATGATTATAGAGCTGCACTAATTAGTGCCTTTTATATATGTCTAAAGTTCAGCTTCGGTGGCACATTCACGCCTACCAAGTAGGTGCGATTAGGATTTTTTGCAGCAGGAACTTGCGATTTCCTGCATCAGGAATCCTTAATCTTTCATGTACAAGGGGCAGCTGTCACCTGTTCAAGTTAATGATTGGGTTATAGCTGCTGCATTTGAAAGCGGCAGAATGTTGACACACAGCAAGTAATTGTATATGGTTTGATCACATGCAGTTAGGAATCAATCACTATCCCTGGACACAAGATTAAAGCGTCCAGGAATAATGATAGCTTCCTAACTGCATGTAATAGTATCATGTACAATCACATATGGTGTGTCAGCATTCTGCCACTTTCATATGCAGCGGCTGTCACCCGATTATTAATTTCAATGGGTGAGAGCTGCCGCTTCTAATAGGAAGATTTGGAGTTCCTGCTGCAGGAAATCACAGGTTCCTGCCTCAGAAATTCCAAATTGAACCTACTTGGTAGGTGTGAATCCCATCCTTTTTCAGCTATTTTGTTTTACAAACATGTAAAATTTCTTATTTACAGGCAAATTAAAATTTTGCAGCATCTCTTATCAAGTCTGTTATCCTTTAAACAAAACATGTGCTTTACTCTTGTACCAACTCATAAACTCGGTAAAAACAAATATGGGAAAGCCAATTATTAAAAGCCATTTAGAAGCAATTTTTCATAGGCCTCTCTTGGCTTGACATACTATAAACAGGCTGACAATGGTTAATATTTAATTTTAAAACATTAATTTCTTCATGTCCCGCTTTGACCAAGATTAGATCAGTCATAAATTGCTGTGGAATATTAGCTGGGTCCTGCTAATGTATTTTGTGTTCTTTCAGGCGTAACGTATTACAAAGATCTCACACTGCATCAATAAGTCACCATTGCTCATATTTTGTGAGGCTTAATACACCACTGCTGTGCTATTTAGTGATAAAATGCAATGCAATAAAATATTAATTACAGTAGAAAGGTTAGGTAAAAAATATGAACTCATCGACAAACATGTTTTGTGGGAAATGTGCATGGAGGATTGCTGAGGTATATAAAAATATGCCTCCTATAAAATAATAATAGTAACAGTATTATGAAAATAGCTATTCTGATAAGCATGATGTTTCTCTGATTTCAAACCCACCTGAGCCACTGACCTGAACCAAGTATGTAGCCAGTAAAACAAATCCCTTCCTGAACTGCATGCAATTTCTAGGTCAGTGACCGTTAAAGTATTGAAGCTATTAGATCAGCATGGCAGCTAGGCAGCGGGCATCTTCAGAAGAATAAGGCTGGATTCACACTTAGGCGTACCGAATATGCGCGTTTGTGGTGCGTTTTGACTGCGATTCGCTGTAAAAACGCGCATTTCCAAGTGCTATCCGGCTGTATCCTAATGGATACGCGCAACAAATACGCCCCAAAGAAGCTCCTGTACTTCTTTGGGTGTAGGGCGTTTTGCAGCACGTTCCTACGCGCTGTAAAACGCCCAGGTGGGAACCATGCCCATAGGCAATCATTGGTTTTCACATGTTGAGCGTTTTATAGCGCATAGGAACGCGCTGTAAAATGCCCAGGTGTGAACCAGGCCTAAGTCACCAATAGCACCTTCCATGTTTTTGCAAGCAAAGGTTTCCATTATGGAGTACAATTTATCTAGTCTGCTGACTGGTCAATAAAGGAGCAGCAGTACAGAGATACGGCCATCCCTGTCCTTTCCCATCTGTCAAGCCAGATCTCAGTACAAAATGGAGAGTACTGTGCAATGCAGTGGAGGAAGACTGGCTTACAGTGCTGCTCCTTGCACTTTCAATCCTACAGAAAGCTAATATAAATAAATATTTTACTATATAAACTATTTGAAGTTAAAACACATTTAGGAAATATAACTGTACACATAAAAGTCTAAAATTGTGGTTTTTTTATATCTGCTTCAAGTTCAGCTTTAATCTTCTGCACAGCTAGGAATCCTGAGCAAGCTCTATATAATAACATCTTAACATATCCCTTAAGGGTTTCTTCTTAATTAAGGTAAAACCTTTGGCATCTATGCATCTTTACAGTACTCCCGCGGCGCCACCAAGCTTTCTTATTAAAGTTATATTACTGGAAAATGAGGACATAGATAATAATATTGATGTTTACTCTAACGTGTATTGTTTAATACAGATTAAGAGACAAACAGACACGTTCAATATTCACATACTCATAACCAATTGAAATACTGATTTGAACTCATTGGAATGGACCATGATTTCTCAACCAGTGATTCCAGAAGACCCAGGTTGTCTTAAACCGTACTAAATGTATTTTACTTGGTAAATTAAGCTCTGTGGTTTAAAATAAACCTTATTCATTACTCCACTTTAGATAATGTTTTTTCTTAACTACAGCTGTCCCTTAATAAAGGATCAGTCAACACAAAATTGAGACTTCAGGTACTGGTTGATTATGTATATTTAAACAAGCCATGCATGTAAGGAAAAGCCCACAGACATAAACATGGTCCAATTATACATTTATTCTTGTGTGTTTGTTGGCACCTTTACCGGTCAAGAATAGAAGGGGTAGGGGACCTACTGTTCTAGGAGTCAGCTGTAAACCTCCATGCATTATTTCCTGCATGAATGCAGTGCTGATACAGTAAAGGAAATAATAAAACTGTCAAATAACGAATGATTTTATATTTTTCCACAATCCTGGAAGCAATGCTTCCTATGCTGCAACAGCTTAGGCAGAAGATAAGAAACCCTCATTAAGAACATCCCCTCTCAAATCAGAAATTGCAACCACAGAGGGAGAAATACAGAGGAGTGATTTAATGCAACCTTGTTGCTATAATATAAAAGTGGTAAGAAGAGATTTAGAAGAGATTCTTATCTTTCTGGTGGATGTTAACTCAAATTTCCACTCTCTTAAAGAGATATAGGAGCAGCTGGTATATGGATGTGTTAAATACCTGGTATACAACTGTGGTTCCTCCTGTCGGTCGCTATTTTGCTTCTACATCCTTTAATGAAATAGCAGCTGACAGGAGAGAGTTTGTCAGATAGCAGCAGGCAAACCACACTTGCTAATATCTGATCATTTTTAAGAGATACGAAGAACTGTATCACTGAGGAGGCTTTCCTTGCGGCTTGTATACCTCACCCCTAAAGATGGGGACAGAGGTTGAGTGACAGCGAGTAGCATGAGTGCCAATGATGATGCAGACACTGTGCATTGATGGAAGTCCAGAATCAGGAAAAGGAGCTGGTCAAACCGAGCAGGCAGCAGAATACTGGAGCAGGAGACAGGAGCATGGTCAATGGAAGCGAAGGAGTCAAAACAGCCAGGCAATGATGTACAAAGCGGAAGGGAGAGGCAAAGTCCAGTAAACAGGCCGAAGTCAGGAGGCAGGCAATCAGGGGTGGTCAGGAACAATCCAGGTCAGGCACAGGAAACAGGTAATCAAAACAGAGTAGCTGGCACTCAAGAAACTTGCTGAAGATCATCCAGCAACTAAGGGGTCTATTCACTAAGCTTCCCTAAGCAGCCGAGTGAATGACTGACCTAAAGCGAAGTGAGCCGAACACAGGCTGGAAGGCTGATTTCAGCCGTATATCGGCTGAAATAAGCCGTACATCGGGTGGCTTCGGGTCGGCCGAACATGCTCAGCATCTTCGGCCGACCCGAAGTGCAGAAGGAGTTCGACTCAACATCTGGATCGGCTATGGCTGATTTCAGCCGTATATCGGCTGAAATAAGCCGTACATCGGGTGGCTTCGGGTCGGCCGAACATGCTCAGCATCTTCGGCCGACCCGAAGTGCAGAAGGAGTTCGACTCAACATCTGGATCGGCTAAGCCTAACCTGCGGCAGGCTACTCGCTGCTGTTCGGTCTATTCTTATAGATGCCAAACAGCAGTGAATGAATGGCTCGGCTGTTCTGCTCGGTCCCTCTGTGGTACAGAGCAGAACAGAAAAATAGTTTAAAAAGTTTTTTTTTAAATAGAAAATGATTGTGCGGAGCTAGCAATGACAGCTAGCTCCGCCCAACAGTTTTCTATTTGCCTGGAGAACTGCAGCAGAGGGCGGCTGCAATGCTAGTTTGCTATTGGCTTTTGCAAATTGAAATAGCCAATAGGAATCTAGCAATGCATTCCTATGACCAAACATTTTTTTTTTCTATTCTGACACAGGTCCGTGTCAGTGAAAAAGAAAAAAAAAGAAAAAACAGTGTTTCTCTCCTTGGCGGCCGGGAGCGGGAGACTCCCGGAGCGCCCAGGAGAGTTTGCTGTCTGGAGATCAGTGTCCCTGGTTAGCAGGTAACCAGGGACGCTGATCTCTCTGAAAGTGGCTGGAGCCAGCCGTAAGATCACGGCTGGCTCCGCCCAGCTGTCAGAAGCAGGCTGGCTCCGCCCAGCTGTCAGAAGCAGGCTGGCTCCGCCCAGCTGTCAGAAGCAGGCTTTCT
>NW_017306275.1:3928037-3934810 GCF_000935625.1 Nanorana parkeri | reverse complement strand
GAGGCATATGCCTTCGGCTCGTCTGAGCCGCTCGGCCAAGTTCGGGAGCTGTACGGGCTATAGTGAATAGCCCGTGCAGCAGCCCTTCGGTTATACCGAACTGAAGGGGTCCTGGGGCCGAAGCTAGCCGAATGATCAGCAGAAGCTACGGCTAGATTCTTCTGCTGCTTCGTGAATAGACCCCTTAGTCTTGTTTAAATAGGCCAAGAGCATCACTTCCTGTGCAACTGACATGAGCACATTTTCACGTACACGTCTCGTTGCATGCAAGTGCATTTTTCCCAGTCACACAGACAATGCGAACCATGCGCAGAAGCAGTTGTTATAGTAATTTCCTCAGTGCAAAACATCTGCCCTTTAGTAAAATATTAGGTTGGTAGAAAAAGGCTACATTATATTTTGTCCACCAATACTGATTTAAACTTATTTAAACTTATTATAGATAAATGTTGTTGTCTTTATACACATACATGTTGTACAACATGTCTAACAGAGCAGGGATTTTGCAAAATAAAACTTGAGATTTTATTGCAGAAATTCAATGTGACCACTGTTTCACCTCATCTGTTTCTAAGCACCATGCATTCAGATGTGTGCACAGGCAAGATAAATATTTTCTTTTTATTGCTTTTACAATATGGTAGAAAGATCTGAAAACTAAATTGCTAAAAAAAAATGCTTGCATTGTGTGTACTATGTTACAAAATGTTCTTATTATACTGGTTCTAATTGCAGCTGTATTTTTCTGTATTTATCATTTATATTTATCTGTACTTCAAAATTCAGGTATTAGCTGGTCAACAACTTCTGTGTTATTCTATATTTCTTAATTCCACTAGAAGGGAGATACGGGCCAAATAAGATACAAATAACGTAATCCACATAATGGAATACAGAGTTGTTCTAGTTGTGGTGCATGAGAGAAAAATCCGGATTTACCCTGTTCCCCTTTCTTAGTATTTCTTGGAAGCTGACAGTTTTCTAGGCCATGGACACAAAATGGGCTATAAAAGGGATAAAGGTACTGTGGAATGGTGGTTTTTCCTAGTTTACCAGCAGGCCTTAGAGCACAGAGTGTTCATGGTCAGTATCTAAATATGAGTCCCATCATGCAATCTCATTTCATGTTTTGCTGATTTTCTATAAAAAAGTTAACACAGCCTCTGCAAGGAATGAATTTTAACACATTCTATTTATGAAAACATTAATGCACAATTACTATGTCTTTGCTGAATTTAGCAAATTGGTGAATGTAAAACATAAAATGTTAGTCATTACTTAGTAACTCAGTTTTTGTCGGAAATCACAGCCTCTGAACGCTTTTTGTAGCCAGGCAACAATCATCCAGTTCTTGTTTTACGAGTTCATCCCACTCTGTCCTGCCACATACTTTCCATTTAAAATAGTCTTCGGTCATCTTGTTTGAGATTTAACTATGGGATTAGGATTTGTTCATACCATCAAAATGTATCCCTCACTCTACCTGCACAATATGTTTGTACCACTGGAAGTATAACAGATTTAGCCCCAAGTCACACTTAAAAAAAAAAATCCATCTATATATATTCAAAGAACTGTACCACAGCCTCACTAATGCTTAAAAAAAATACACCAGCACATTTATGAAGAGCAGTGGTGTGCTTTACATATGTGACCTCCTCTTTGCTTGCTTTGGGGTCCCAAAGCAAGTGAAGCCCCACTCATTTTATTGGGCTGATGGGCTGCCTCACTAGTCATTAGGAATGTGTTGCGGGTTGAGGGAGCAGGCATGTTTTAGTGTGTGCTTAGAAGACTGTGAGTATTAAATGTAAAACAGAAAATAAAATTAAAGCAAAGCTTCCATGAACTGCCATTGCCAACCTCCTTCTAAATAAAAAATAATCCCCTGGTTTTCATTCTGACCCTCTGACATGAATATTTTTAACCTGAAATTAGAATGCAGATCAGCAGTTCTGACTTCATTTGATTAAACCTGTTCTGGGCCAGTGACTGAGAATGTACCAAAGCAGTAGATCACCATGAAAGCCAGACAGCTAGCATTTTCAGTAGTAGGTCAGCCCTCATATTTCTTTCATTACAGATTTGCTTAAATATTATGCCCAAACTGTCTTAAATGTGTTCATATATTTATAATATAAGAAATATAGGCCAAATTAGAACTGGCTGCCTACAAGTAGCAATGCAAATATCTTGCTTTGCTCATTCTTTTTTTACACACAGACAGGGGAAATACATCAATGCATTAACATCAGTATGCTGTGTTTGTATAGTCTCCAGTGCTGGAAGCAAGCGCCTTCATTTTAGTTGTACTCTTTTTTTCTAAACTTGAGACACTGGTCAACTGAGATTTACACTGCTTACATTAAAATGTATCTCTCCTTTGTTTATTAGTTATATCCATATATATATACCAGTTCATTTAATTGTGTCCATAGCCTTGAGACGTAAAATTTAGAATGTGTATTTATCATTCAAATGCAACAAAACAGTCAGTAAATAATCTTATTGTGAATCTTTTGATTATGGGGTTTGCACACATGTCCTTGTCACTAGAATAATTTGTCTTTTTAATGGCTGGCCAATTTATTAAAAGCGTTAAGCGTAATGAATGGATCTGACTCGTGAAAAACATAATTTTAGCTACTCTGTTTGATTTACTGTCCAAATAAGCCAATGCCACAAAACCAGGTTATAAACCAGAGTGTCTTTTAACTCAAGTTATATTTGGTTTTAAATATTGTTAAAAATGATACATTCATAAGTCGAAACAAAACAAAACAAAACAAATCACTGCATAGGATGGGGGGGGATGCCTGGAAGATTGAGAGGGTGGGTGGCAGGTGACCCCACCACTTCCCCTACGGTCTCCTTGGTTTGTCACGCCTGGGACCTCAGGGTCATACAGAGAGAGACGGCATCAAGTCGTCCAGCCAAAATCACCAAAATCGTGAAGCTAGCTGTATGCCTCCATGTCGTGAAGCTAGCATACAGCTAGCTTCACGACATCAGGGAGACCTAATAGAAATACAGCTATATTTTTTCAACATCTTACTTTTGGATTACAACTCCTGGTGATTTTGGCTGGACGACTTGATGCCGTCTCTCTCTGTATGACCCTGAAGTCCCAGGCGTGACAAACCAAGGAGACCGTAGGGGAAGTGGTGGGGTCACCCGCCACCCACCCTCTCAATCTTCCAGGCATCTCCCCCATTCCACAAACCAACCCTGCATGATCCATCTTCAGTGGGTCCCCTGATGAAGCCAGTGGCGAAACGCGTCTGGGCCTATTAAGATAAGCCACGCTAAGGACAATACTATTATATACAAAAAAAATTCTTCATTTGGAAAATATGTGAATAAGATCATGGTATATATGAATATTTGAATATTTAGAGCCATATACTATATCAGTGAATATACAAACATATCCTATGCAGGGAGTTGTTTTGTTTTGTTTCGACTTATGAATGTATCATTTTTAACAATATTTAAAACAAAATACATTTTGATATTTTTAATATATCTCTCTTGGACGGTCATTCACACCCCTCCAGAAACCCTTATACCCCCCCCCCACCACTCTTTGTGAAACCTATTGAATCTAGTGGGAGAGGTGTAAACTAGGTGCCCACAGGGAGACAGCCCATGATTTAGTAAATAATTTAATGAAATTACATAACTTTTCATCTTATAAATGGAAAAACTGACAAAACCTTAATTCCAGCTCACTCTATCAGTGTCATATTATGAAGAGGTCCTGCATGTGACTGAGTGGTAAATACACACAAAGTGTGCATATTATGGTCACCTTATGTTTAGAGGAACTGAATTTGACACTAACCTATTTTAACTACATGATACAATGGCAGGATTTGAGCTCTGATTCTACCAAATATATCAGATTTCATAACAACATAACCTAGTAAAGTAAGTAAACATAACCAAGTAAACCTGTTATGAGAGAAATACAAGTTTCTGAACTGCTTAAAGTGTTCGTTTTCTGGCTTTAAATCCTTTTTGAGTCATTAGTCTAGAATACATACTGCATACAGATCAAAGTCAGGAGTGCCTATCTGCATACTTGTCCTAGGTGGGAGAAAGAACTAAACAATGGGCTGGGGTGTTTGATAGTGTTCTTGGTGGCATATATTTTTGTAAAATATAAGAGGCTTTTAATGATTGTGTAATTTAAATATTTGTTGTTTTATCTACTTCAAACACTAGACTCGTGTGAAGTCTTCATTGGTTAAGCTCTTTCTCTATTTGATATTAGAAGAATAATGAGTAGGTGTTCCAAAAGGGTTATTTATATTGTTCAGACTAATGGGTAGGATGAAACCTACTTTGTTTTCCCTTTAATTATTCATTTCCAGGAAAGGTCAGTTAATGTGAGCCTCCAAATTCCTTTCATGACTAGATTCCTTTAAAGAGGACACTGTGTTATTCCCGTTTGAAAAGAAAATGTGATTTGTAATTGTCCATTCATCATAATATGATTACATACCAGAATTTCTCTTCTCATTGTATGGGTTTCGCATTCCTTGCATGCTTATATAGCTTATATTCTGGAGCTGCAATATTTGATTATCCAGTTAACTATTTCTGAACCTAATTCATAAACCCAGGTATGCTGGTATAGTTTAAATTTACTGGCTCCACCAAGCCATTCCACCATGTATAGTAGTTCCTCCAAACTTCCCTTGTGGCTCGGCAACATGTGACATAACCAAATTATACAGAGCTATATGAGAGGTTGGAAGTAAAACACTATCATATTGTGGCAGAGAATGTGTTAACACATGCAGGTCTGAGTGGAGAAGAAAATAAATCTGCAGTTCTGCAATAGCCACACATACAGAGAGTGCTCAATGTCGGGGTACCTTAATGATAGTGTGGTTAAGGACTGCCCCTGTCCAGTAGTAGTGGGCCTTGGGCAGCTGCCTGAACCCCAATATATTCTAATCTACCAATGGGGTTTGTCCACTATAAGATTACATTACACAACTGTAAACACATAATTGGTTCTTCAGTGTATTCAAGATAGTCTGTCCCAGAACAAAAACTAAAGTGAAGGAAAAGACTACATTTAATGATGAATTTGGTGATTTGACTATATCCTGAATTTGATGTTTTGACTAAAATCAGTGTGGGTAGTAAGGCTTATTTTCTTACGTATGTTTACCTTTTCAACTAAATCCATAATAAAATATTTAATTTAACCAATTAACAATACTTATACAGCATATTAATGTCACTGCAAGACTGTTGAAGGCTATTGAGTTAAAAAGATACAGAATGCAGAAAGGAATTAGGAGTTATTACCTATGGCAGCTAATCAGCTCCTAACTGTGTTTTACCAAGTGAGTCTGCCAGAGAATGCTAACACCCACTGTGGGCAAGATTTATAAATCAGCTACAGCTGGGTAAACAAGAGGCACATTCAGCAACTTCTGGGGCTAGGAGCCCTTAAAAGCATTGCTGGGTTGAATTAAAAATGTCCCGTTCATTTCAAATTCCTCACTGTTTTAACACAGAAGTCCACCTTCAACCTTGGTTTTTAAATACTGGCTACTGTTTTTTTTTAACTCTCATTTCTCAATACAAGTTTGAATCTAATGCTAAAAACTGCCAATTATTCCCTCAGAACATTGTATAAATAAAGGCCACTGTAAAGTTCAAAAAATGTTGGTACTGTTTAGTAGGTACTAGGAGCTGGTAAAATGGATGTAGGTGGATTACATCTATTTCTCCATCACAGAATTATGCCATTTTAACAAAAAACAAGGCCTAGAACTACACTCTACAATAAATTGGTAAAGACAAAGGCAGGTAATGTTTTGTAATAGAAAAAAATGTTTTGTAATAGAAAAAAATGATAGAAGCACTGTCTGTTTACCAGTGTTGAGCTTCAGCTGTTTGACTGAACTATATGTTCTGGCTTCTAATCTTTACATTTCAATGAGAAATTGTATCTCTAAAATCAGTTTACCTTCCATTTTTTTCTAAAGTGGATTGTAAGACCAAACCATGAACATATTTTCAATTACATACCTGTTTACCATTAGATGGTCTGAAACATCACTGTAAAATGAGAACTTCCACAAAACCGCACTGACTTTTTTCATGTAAGCTCTTATTGATAAAAAATAGCACATAAGTTACTGTATAAATGGCATCCAAAATGTATTACCCAATGAGCAGTACGTGCATTCTATATTCTAACTCCCATCTCCTTAAAATACAAATGAGGACATTTTTTTTTTAGTTTTTGGATATAGCGGAGAGTGATTAGAGTACCTGTCAGGTATTTTTTGCTGTCTATGTCCCCATTAGGGTGACCGTTACCACTCAAAATCCCAAATTGTGGGTTGTTAGTAGAACAGGAATAAAGGGGAAATCTTACAATGGGGACACTAGTTCTGGTGACCCTGCTGACCACCAGGGATTTCCCTTTCTTTGGAGAGGCTATAGAACAGAAAGTGAAGTGAAATGTCCCTAGTAGGACACAAAAAAAACCTGATAGATGTTATTACCCTCCCCTATGCAATCCAAAATAAAAAAAATATGCAGTTCAGATGTTTGGCCGGGAGACGAGGAGAGACACAAGGTAAGTATATGCAGCAGTGTGCACCCGCACAGACTCCATGGGACATGAGAGAAGAGGAGGACAGAGGAGTCAGCGCTGGATCGGAGACCCGCAGCAGGGAGGGACAGCTAAAAACTACAGGAAAGATGAAGAAGATCCGATTAAGAGACATAATTTAGGTAAGTCC
>NW_017306275.1:3924211-3928005 GCF_000935625.1 Nanorana parkeri | reverse complement strand
TTTTTACTTTAATGCATACCCTTCTCCAAAGTCTAAAGTAGTTTCTTATCTTTCTCAGGTGCAGTTATTTTGGGAAAGGCATTTTTTACAGCACAATTGGTTGTCTGTTCAGTGTTCCAACTGTACAACACTGTAGACATACATTAGTAGTAAGTATATTTTGGCCTAATACTGTAGTTAGAAAATAGACTGCACTTTATCTAAAGTACAAAGGTACAAGTATTTTTATTTGCAAACATTAATTTTATAAGTATTTTATAATAAGGAAAACAATGAACATTTACTAGTCCTAGATATCCACATACCTCTTCTACAGAACATTTGTTTTTATAATTTAATGGAATAGGGCATGGACACATGCCTACAGCCAGGAAACAAGTATGCTTCAGGAGCTAGAATATGGTTTTCGTGAGCCATTTCTGCTGCTGTCAGTTAACACATTTGTTCTGCAGTTCCTATAAAGGGGCTTTTAAATCCCAGGCTGCATTGACTAACTCTTGTATACTAAATGAATGTGAATACTCCTGGACTAACTTTAAACATTACTGCCAAATGCAGTAGAATAAATAGTAAAAGTACAGCTTTACATTACCTCTATGAATGGTTTATGTACACATTCATAAATGTGATTGATTGCTCAAAATGTTCTCCATATTTGCAATGTTTTTAGCCTCTAACCATTTAGATCCTTCCCATAGTTATGTCGTGCTTCAACCTGGTGACATTGTGCATATGCTTTGATGGGAAATAGCTGCTGACTGAAGAAATAGTTTTCTTTGCATTTTACTTGATACAATGGAATTGTTGGTAGGCAGTGAAAGTTGGCAATCCCATAGGATTGGCCATAGACTGATCTGAAGGAGCGATCCAATCATTGAACATTTTTCTAACTCATTATTTCAAAAAGTGAAACACTACCTTGAGGGAAATTATGATCCATTTGGTGATAGTTGCCATTGCAAGTTGCTGGAGGTAGCATGTAGCAGACATTTTTATTGACAAAGAATATGGGTTGTATATGTGATCATTTTTAACAGCACAATCACCAGTCACTGTAAGGTTATGATGGTGGTACATGAATCTCCAAAGCTTGTAAAACAGAGTTCTAAATAATCTTTCCATAAACAAGCAATTTTTAGGTTTACTTGATGTTTTTGATACTTCTACTGTGCCTGGCCGGGCTCAGCCTAATGATGGGAAAAAAGCTATTGGATTGTAAGCCATAATCATCACAATTATGACAAATCACGGCTTGAACTATCTTGCTTTGCATGTAATGAGTCTATCTCATATATTAGTTTCACCTTTTAAGTTGCATTAGTGAAATAAATGAACTTTGCACGATATTCTAATTATTCGAGTTTCACCTGTATATATATATATATTATACCGATACCAGTCCATATGCTACCCAACACTAGGAATACCCACTGAAGCATGGGCAGGAGGGGAAGGTCCTCTTTTGAAGCAACTGCATGGTGCTGAAGGACATACAAGCTGGAAGCAGTATGGCAGCTTTTATGTTTCCAGTCCTCCAACCTCTGTAATATTAGCCTTTATTATTAGTGTGTTGGACTGGTATATATTCTTTTTTATTTTTGGGGGGTTACTTTATTTACAAAAAGAAAAAGGGCTCCAGAATAAATATTGGGTCACTGGATATTAACATGGCAAAGGGGAATATAGGAGAAGACTGTGCAAATAGCCAGAGGAGTGTATTTTAAGAAAAAACTGTTACTCTTTAACATTTACACCATGCAGATATAATGAAAAAAATGGGCTTAGAAAATCTTTGAGGAACAGCCATATCTGAGTCATTCCTTATATATCCCTGTGGATACTGTATATCAAGCTGGGTCGGGATGTTTTGTTGACCATTAGGGATGTGTAACAACTGTTTGGAACAAATGTTTCCTATCAACTCTAAATGAACAGCTGTCAGTCTATAAAATATGTGCTCTATATACTCTTTGTTTTTTTTACCTATGGAATTGTCAAGCATGGCTGAAAAATTTAGGTAACATTGTAACAGACTCATGTGAGCAGGAAAGAAATGACAGACATTTCCTTTTACTGGACAGCTTGCAGTTTAGCAGTCAGGATGAATTCACACCGCACAACAAACCCAGATCAAATGGTGATCTATAAAAATTATACATTGAAAGTGCCAAAAATAATGCTGCAGGAGAATTTCGGGAATAGATTTTGCTCAACTACCAAAAAAAAATGACGTTTTTACACTGTAAGCAATTATTTCAGAGCAACTTCAATAAACAGAAATTGACCCCTAAGCTGTAAATCAAATACCCCCTTTCCTCATAAAAGCAAAGAAAAATGTTGTCATCTGTTAACTGTGAAAATATTTTTTTATACTGATCAGTTCTGGCTTTTCAAACTCCTTTAATATTTTAAAAAAACAATCCAAGAACTTTAATCTATAAGCACCAGCAAACATATAATCTAATCATCAACCTAACTGTAATTGAAATAAGGGGGTTGATTTACTAACCTTATAAACACACCATGAACATGTATACACCTCTGTAGTGTGTTCCCTCCCAGCATGATCTATGGGTGGAATCTAAACATCTTTGTAGTGTGTACACACCCAGCAGGTGTGTTGTGCAAAGCCAAGCATGAATTGCAAGGTGATGTTGTGTAAATTAGCTCTATGTTGTCTAAACTGTGAAGCAGCATTATATATGCATCATGTGCATGATTTTTCCATATATGGATATGTGGAAATATGCTTTTAGAGACTTTTTGGTTGATAAATACGTTTTGCTGTGTGAAAATCACATGCACCTGGTGCGTGCGTGTGTTTAGGTTAGTAAATCACCCCCAAGATGTCAAATTTATGTTATAGACAATCAAATTCAATTACCATGATTTATGCATGTTCCCTTAACAATTAGCTTAAAAATATTAAAATACAGCTACAAAGGAAGGACAAAAAAAGTAACTTAAGTTTTAGGCTCTCCAAAATAAACGGTAGTGTCAACCTTAAATGTTTTCAAGGTTGACACTATCACCAAAAAACAATCCACCCTAAGCAAATACTGGAAGACTACAGGACCCCACAACCTCTCAGACAGTTTCTCATCAGGATAGCAACAAAGCGAATATAAGTATAAATGCAACTCTCCCAACAGTGTCCTTACTGTATATCTAAATGTATTTAACATTTTAAGGCCTCATTCATGCAGCTAAATAGCATCTTCCCCGGCAACCACCTGTGATTCTTACCAGTGGAGAAACTTTGACCCCAAGTACAATATGTGTGAACAGGCAAGGAGCTGAGATTCACCCTGTACAAATTAAAGGCTTGTGCTGGCACTGTTTGCATGTAAACATTTGTAGATGCAATTAGGGCTTTACCGGCCCTGGACACAGTCAGTTGACTTGCAGGGCTGGAATTCCCTGGCTGCATACAAACTGAACGCAGCTACCATCCAGTCTGAAGTTGACAATAGCAACAATGCAAGACTTTTTTATTAGCAATCAGACACATCTGACCACAGCAGCCTAATTGCCTGTCTGAATGGGTTCATTAAAAAAAGTAATTAGGAACTTGGTTGAAGTCTCATGACCAAACTGGACAATATATATGTACTGTAGTTCAAATTCTGTTTTGAAGCTAAACTCCAGGCAAACAGTTAAAGTAGTTGTATATATGGGAGCAGTGTTACGTGTCAAATGATTTTCACGTCTGATCATCTGTAATTATAATAGTTTGTTATAGCAGGAACATAGTAGTTTTCTATGAATATTAAGTTCTACTTGTGTGTGAATAT
>NW_017306275.1:3899145-3924164 GCF_000935625.1 Nanorana parkeri | reverse complement strand
TATATATATATATATATATTGTTTTATGTGTGTGGCTGTACATACACATCATTAGCTGTGAACATTCACCTACTTAAGTTACCATGAACTATATGATCCTTTGTGCTACCGAAAACTGTCTGGATTTGCAGTTTTATATAGCACTTGCTTGCAATGCATGTCTGAATACAGCACAGAAGGGACAAATGTAGTTTATGATCTTTACATCTTTCTGAACCAAAGTGAGAGCTGTGTGACTGCCAAGAAATGTGCAGACCCAGATAAAGATTCGTGCATGCGAATGCTGGCACAATGCAGAGCGTGACTTAACTATATTGGACACAGAGAAGTCACAGTGGCAGCGAGCACAAACCATGACATAGCTGTCTTACAATAATGAGACAGACAGAGGGTGAAATGGAGATAAATATGGCTCAATCATGTACTCTATGCTTGGCCTAGCTCTTATCCTAACATTTACGTAAACAGGGCATTCCATTAAATGTACAGTAGGTGTGTGTGATAGCTTGCTTTTAAACAATGCTTTTCATTTTATATCACTTTCACGTTGATAATTCTTCTTTTATGTAAAGAATGAGTTATCCAGAGAATATCCAAGGCACTAATTATCCTACTGTTTGTATTTTCAGTTCATAAAAGCAGTTATTAAAAACAAATAAACCTGTCATCTACTGTGTGGTACTATAGCGGGAGTCATTTTGTAAGATACATCAGTATTAGAATTGATGATCAATTCCTTTAGATAGAACTCTATGTGGGACACATATGTCACTAAACTTAATACTAAAATACGTGAATGTGGTATTTTTTTTATCCTGAGTTACTTAAAGAGGAACTTTACCCATATCTTTGAATTTACATCAAGTACGCCTTTATAAATATTTAGTAATGGTGATATACAAACAGATACTTATAGATAATTACAGGCTTTTTATTCTTTGCATACCTTATTTTTTCTTTTTATTCTCTAATTCTTCTTGGCCATTTTTACTAAGAGCAGATTGATATATCTCCCTTTACTTCCTGAAACTCTGGCACATGTGACCGGAACATGTGACCATGCACATCATCTCAAGGGAGGAAACTGCCTTTCCCTGAGATCTCGTGAGATTACAGATGAGACTTCCCAGCAATGCACTACTGATATAACCTTCCCAGAGTGCAGCACTTGGGCACATTACATCACCAATGCCCAAGAGGACCAGGAAGTGGAAAAACAATAATTGTAAGTAAAAAAAATATATGTTTGTTTAACTGTTGAATGTAATGCAGAGGAATTGTCCACAAGCCTCAGCATAGTGGAGAGTGGTAAGTGCTGAATACTGGGAGAGTGGGGATCAGGTAAGTCAAAGTCCTTTATACAAGTTGCCTAGACAAAAATGAGCAGTTAACGCAGGGGTGCTCCATTGACAACAGCTAGATAAGTTAGGTGCCAACTGTAATTTTTAAGGATTATTGGCTACCTGGCCCCTGTGATTAGTCCAGCTCGTCCAGAGATAACCTTCACAGTGCAGAGGTAGCCCCACTGCAAGGGGAGTATTTCCTCATTTCCCTTGTGCTAGGCTTTAGATATCTGCACTGAAGATTACAAATAGTTTTCCAGATCACTGGAGGATTGCAGTTATAGCACTGAAGTTGAATTGCTCATAACATGCAGAAGGCAGGCTTCAGTGATTTTTTTTCTTCCAAACAATGCACAGAAAAAAATACATATATAATAATCATTTACAGTACATGTGTTTGCTAAATTGTCTATTTTGCCTGGGGATTTTATTTTAAATGTACACTGCAGTCTGAATTGGATATTAAGCCTTAACATATATAAGGGAATCAAGTTCTGTTTTATTACAACTGAGGTGCCAATCAGATTCAAACTTCCCTTTGAAGCATGCCATATGTAGCTGGGGTGTCTGAGAAACTCAGAAGGGTTTTTAAAAAACATCATATCCCTGTCTGCTTTAAACCCAGCAATACACTGAGGCAACAACTGGTTCACCCAAAAGACCCAACGCCAAAACACAAGATGAACAACATTGTATATGCAGTCCAGTGCAGTGAGGAGTGCTCAGAATTGTATGTCGGCAAAACAGCAGCTACACCAACGTATGGGACAGCATAGAAGAGCGAAACCCTCTGGTCAGTATTCGGCAGTGTACCTACATCTAAAGGATAAAGGTCACTCCTTTGAAGAAAGTCAAGTACGCATCCTAGACAGAGAGGAGGACTGGTTTAAAAGAAAAGTGAAAGAGGTTAGGCGGGTGGGGGGGGGGGTGGGGGGGTGAGACATCTATTGTCTGCCACATACAATGCTATTTTAACACCTCTCTCTGGGCTGGTCAATAACACCTCCTTGCTCCAATTATGCAAATGCCATCAACACCTGGTTGTTACTAACAGATTATGTGGATTGGAGCAACATTCACCATATTTATTCCCAGATAATTTTTGTAAAAGAAAGCAGGTTGGATGACCAGTGAAACGTCTTCAAGAAAAATACAGCAAGCCCAGTTGCCTTGACAGGTTTTCAATTTTCTTAAAGAATGTCAGGCAGCTCATATATCATAAGTATCTTTGACAGAACATAAAAGTTAATATTCGATGTTGCCTCTTATTTTGAAGCAAATTAATTAAACTGATTCACGCCATATGGGAAATAGATCACAATAAGTCTGAAGCACATCTTCCACTAAGCACCTTACAGCTGCTAGTGGCAATCACTGTGTCCAATACCTTATCTTGGTTGCTGTCAACAAAATTCTGTTAAAAACATGCAGAAGATTCAGGAAGATAAACCACATATCCTTTTTTAAAGTAGAAAGATCCGTTTTGACTCAAAGCAAAAATGTGTCCCAGATAAGCATACGTACTTCATGTCTTCACGCTTCAACATTTTTATCCTGAGACATTTTAAAACTGAACTCTGCAGGAAATACATATATGTGTGCTGTTCTACCTACCAATGGACTTGTACTCCTCTCTATTGATTTCTGAGATTTATATAGTTCTGCCACACAGCACAACCCTGGCACCAGGAGCAGAAGACTGATTTTTCCCATGCTACAGTAAAACTTACATATCTTGCCCCCCCCCCACCCGGCCTTTGACTGGACAGTGAAAGGAGAAGCAGAAGACTGATATGCTTATTGGCCACTCTGATCTCTCCTAATTACAGCTGCCTGGCTCATTGTGCTGCTTCTCCCTCTCCCAGTCTGAGCTTTGCTTTAGTAGGACTGCAACTTGGGGATACCAACTCAAATTTAAGTACTTGCACTGCTTGCATTTAAAAAAATCCATTTAATTATGTATCAATGAATGTGGAGCTGCATTAATTTGTGCCTTTTATACCTGCCTGAGGTTCAGTTTTAAGACATGAGTTTCATAGTGACATGACTGCAGCATGCAGCAGGACAGCCCAAAAATCTGCTATCCCAATGAGTATGTGACAGATTGTAATATAAATAGTATTTTTAGTGGTTAATAATTTACAAGGAACTTAGTAGTAGTTGTCTGTGGATATTAAATGTGTAAATATATACATAGTAGTATGTGTGTGTCTGTACACACACTGTTAGCCATGAATTGTCACCTACTTAAGTTACCATGAACTATCCTTTGTCTATCGGTATCGGTACCGATACAGGGCATTTTGGCAAGTACTTGTCAAAATGCCCCGATGCATAGTGCCGAAGCTTGCGCTATGTTTTTTATTTTTTCTCTGTACCTGCCAAGGTGCCGAATGCTTTTCCTCACATGTGAGGACATCGGCGGTGCTCCAGGTGGGGTCCTAATGTAGGTGGCTGGCGACTGCCCAGAGGACCCCACCTGGAGCGCCGCCCACAGCAGTGATGCAACGCTCCTCCGCTCAGCGCCGCCGACATCCTCACATGTGAAGAAAATCATTTGGCACAATGTGAGGCACCGCAATCGAGGCAACAGTAAGTAAGACGGGGCCTGGGCTTAGTGTTTTGTGTGAACAAGAAGAATCTATTGCTGCATTGTATTCTATATGTACTGTACATGTACTACATATAGAATGCACTGCAGCAATATATTTACAATTCTGCGCTGCTAATATGAAGGGGGTTAAATGATCCATAGTACAAAATTGTACATAACATGCAGTTGTACTATGGATCATTTAACCCATTCATGTTAGCAGGTCAGAATTGTAAATCTACTGCTGCAGTGCATTCTATATGTATTGTATATGTACTACATATAGAATGCACTGCAGCAGTAGATTTACAATTCTGATCTGCTAATATGAATGGGTTAAATCATGACCCATAGTACATATATAGTACACATCCAGTACATTGCAGTAAAAGAGTTACAATTATCCCCTGCTAACATGAATAGGTTAAATGACCCGTAGTACAACTACATATTATGTACATATTATGTACTATGGATCATTTACCTATTCATGTTAGCAGGGGATAATTGTAAATCTATTACTGCAGTGTATTCTATATGTAGTACATGCACAGTACATATTCCCAATTCCCTGCAGCAATAGATTTACAATTCTCTCCTGCTAACATGAATAGGTTAAATAATCCATATTTAAAGTCACCTGTCCCTTTAAAAAAAGTATCGGTAATTGTTATTAGCAAGTACATGAGGGGAAGTACTTGTACTTGGTCTTGAAAAAGTGGTATCGGGACATCCCTAATATATATATATATATATATCTATAGATATATATATATATCTACAGATATATATATGAAAAAGGCTAGTCGAGCCTCGTCTAGGACATCTTGGTGAATGTGCTCAGAGACTTTTGTTTGTCGATTGCAGGACTTTCTGATCTTTTCAGAAGTCAAGGGGCTCCCTGGATAGGTAATGTTATATTTATCTAGTTTAGCATCTGTAATTTGCCTATGTACCTAAGCTAAGTAAATGTATTTCTACTACTTTTTAAATAAATAAAGTAAATAAATAAATAAAAGTAACAGAGTTTAACCCTTTGTTACACAGATACACTGTAAAGCTACAATTTGCTACCTTTTGAGTTCTTTATGCCCTGATTACTTGTCACGTTGCTGCTCACTTGCTAAGCTTACTTCAGGAATGCTTATTATCTGTACTGCACACATATTAACACAGCTTCAGATCTGCTCTCTTTTGGATTGCCCAATCTGTTACATGAAATACCTAAGTGTCTCCTTCTTTAAAACTGAACAAGTATCATCCAACCATGCCACAATACTGGGGAGGACACGCTCCTCATCTGTTCTTGATGAGCAAAATCTCTGCGATCTGCTAAACATAGTTCTGAGCGCCCGCAGACTTGTTTACGTGGTTATGACAGTGGCATCATTAAATGTAGGAACATTCCAAATTGTTGGACATTAACTGCAGGAATGGGAAGCACTTCTGTTGTTTTTTTTTTAGATAAATATAAATTGGTTTGTACTGTTCATGTCTCAAGCGCTATTTTGTAATTAACAAATATTGCTTTCCACTGGCACAGGTCAGTCTTCATGAAATACCAAAGTATGAAAATTTTTTCTGAAGTCAGCACTGGTAAACTTGTAGAAATAAATCCTTTTTAAGAAAAATTGTGCTAAGCACTTTTTGCATCCAGATTGGCCATATTGGCTGTTTTAGAAAAAAAAAAAAAAGTTTTGATAAGAACACGTTTTTCCCCCAATATGACCCTCACTATGCTGTTCATACAGAATAATATTCATATATATCTGTAAGGGGGGGGGGGGAAAAGAACAAAAAAAAGAATAGGAGGATATAAAACATAACTGAAATCATTCTAAAGGATTTTTTTGATGGACTGTAAGTCAGGAATGGACAGTTTTATTATTCCACCTCTGCACACACTTTTTGACTAATAACCATAGTTACCAATGGATAATAACCATAGTAATGCTTATACTCTATATCTTCTGTATAACCATGGTCTAGTGGGATTTGAGTTCTCAGAATCTGAAGTTCGAAGGAACAAGCTGATACTCTATTAAGCTAACCTTAAATGTGAGGTTCACACTTGCTGGAAAATTTGCTTGGGGCACTTACATTCTATTTATACTTTGGTATTATAGAACATGTTTAAATATGCTGATTTCTGATTATTATATATCTGTATTTCCTAACAGATAATACATACTTCCACGAGAGGCTATTTAACATTGTATGTTGCATACAATAAAAATTATTGGCTATGGAGGACTAATGCCAAATGCTAAATTAAATAAAAACTGGGGAAACAAAAGCAAAGCTGTGGCTCATACTCACCAGTCACAGTCCTTGGTTTATTTAGAGAAAAAAAAAGATGATGCTTGATTGGTCACTATGGTAACAGCTTCTCTTTTGTCATTAAAATGGTACACCTTTAATTATTTTATTTCTGATAGATTTTTTTTAAATGTTGTGTCTTTCTATGAGCAGAAAAAACATACGAATCAGGGAAAAGGCTAAAATGAAATCCAACAGGATTATGGGTAATAATTGGGGTTTGTGAGGTGAGCGAGGATCTTGATAAAATGATTGATTAAATCTGGCTGGCCCTTTGCTCCCACTTTCTTTGGCACCAATTTTCTTCCTGAATCGAATGTCATAAAATAAATTGTCATTTGCCTTAACTCATAATTTGTCATTCTGACAAAAAAGCAGAGTTAGGAGAATCTCCTCAGTAACTGAAACAGCAAGGAGGAAATTCTGTTCAAACATCCCAGTCTGCTCATGCTTATGGCATGGAGCAGCTCTCATTTTGAGGAGCTACAAAAATCTGTATTCATTACTTAAATTAATTTATTGTTAAAGTTCATGTAGGCCTAGTTACTAAAATGTTGTACATTTTTAATATGCTAGAACTCCAGGCAAAAGTATTCTTAACCCTTTCAGTGGAGCCACCCCTGCACTGCCAGGGTCGAGTGCTCCTATTCGTCTAGGAGCACTCGAAAATAAAAAAGAAATACTCACCTTAATCTCCAAGCCATTCAGCTGTCTTTTTCACGTATATGTAAATAAGCCATTCACAATTTTATGACTTGTTAAAATGGGACAGCTTTCAATATTATGTATTAATGGCATGCCAGGCACAGGAAAGTTCCTGTATAATGTGCAGCACTATAGAGTAAAAAGCTTACTGCCCAGACGCTGCTCCTGTCATTAAAGACCAACTCCAGCCAGTTTTGGACAGAGTAGAGCAGGGATATGAATATTATTAGGTTTTATTTCTGGTCTCTGACTTCCTTTTGGGATAAAAATAATGAGTAATCTCTCCATTAGGAATACAGACTGCAAGCACATGCAACACACTTTCTTCAGTAAAATGGAAAAGTGTTAGATCCTGTGTCAGGGTAATATTACTTTCCGTGTCTTCTTGTCCATATGGAAGCCTCATCCTCATTTCTTGTCCTGCTGTTGCAGAGACAGGAAATGAGGGGAAAATACTTCTATTGGGTCACATTCATCACTATGAACTTGACGGAACTAATGACTGTTCCCAACTGTATTCAAAACTAAAGAGAACATTTTCTGCTGTAATTGAGCTTTAAGGCTGAACTCCAGGAAAACAGATACAATACATATATGGAAGCAGTTTCACCTGCCAAACGATTTGTATTTTTGCCTTGAAATGTACACTCCTCTGTCACACACCACAGCCCTGTCTGGCAGATCAGGAGGCCGGATTTTTGTCTTTCCTGTCATTAAATGACACTTACAGATCCTGTCCCTCCTCCAGCCTGTGACTGGAGAGTTAAATGAGAAGCAGCAGACTGATGAGCTCATCTGCTCTTTTCTCCTATCAGCATGTTCCTTGTTACCACCCAAGCAATGCAGCACAACGATTGGATCGTTGTGCTTCTTCTTCCTCTCCCATTCTAAACCTTGTTGTACAGGGACTGCAAGAGGTTCATCCCAGGTCAAATTTAGGTACTTATACTACTTGCAGTTAGGTAAATAACTGCATTAGATGCATTAGTAAATACAGAGCTGAATTAATTCATGTATTTTATATCGCCTTGGAATTCAGTTTTAATTATTTATATGTGTAAGGTAAGTAAAGCCAAGTTAGTGCATTTGCAATAACATAGTTAAGTAGGTTCTGTGATAATTTTTTTTTTCTTTGCACAAACAGGTAATTTGTAATGGCAAGCTTTCAGGGGCCTAACCCCAAAGGCTTGTCCAGGAAAATAAACTGTTGATGCAAATTAAATCATGTCCGTTTACATCTGACTCCCCATAGACCAACATGGGGTCTGGCAGTTTTAGTTCATCTTGCGATGGGAGAGAAAACAACGGTGACATCTGATCCATACCGCTCAGATCAGGAGGGGATACGTGCACTCTTGATCAGCCCGTGTGAAAGGGGCCTAACAGTAATGTGCCTGTTAGAAGTAATTCAATGTAGCTGTTTGTAGTAAGGAACAAACTGAAAACTCTGTAAAATGCCATTTGTTACCACCAACTCACTGTTGCCACTGGTATCTCCAATTTAGGATCTTACATAAAGAACATCAAGTGCACATAATCTTACATTATATTAATTATCTTGCAATGTTTGTCCTGCTTTTTTTTATTCCATTAAACTATCTAATTAGCATCGAATGGTCTACAATGTAATCGAATGTTACAAAGCTCCACACAGCTTCTTCTAGTTTCTCCACAAAGCTTCTTTTTCATCCTGTGTTCCTTACCCCCCTGTGGAATTACAATGCTGTCTTTATTATTTTCAACATGTACACAAAGGTTTGCAGTCAGCTGAAAAGTGTTTATTCTATCTTGTGAACTCTACAGGTCAAGGCGTTGCAAAATCCCTCTTTCCATTCTCACAGCTGCTGAAGTAACGCACACAGAGTTATCAAATCCTAGCATTAGCTGCTGCAAACTAGGGAAAGGATAAGGTTGCATGCTCACAATAAGTTACATTTTCCTTCTAACTAAGGGTGGCCTAACTCCCTGGATCAATAAGTGAGATTTGTCTTCTTAGAAAATAACAATTTCTTAATAAAGGTATTATTTGCAACATACATAATCTGTATAACATTTATATTCTTATGAACTGGCTTGGTACAATCTAATAAGATCCAGCACAGGTATTACTGAACTACAAATGCCAACATGTATATCTGGTCAAGTTTGGAACAAAAAGATAGACTAGAATAGGTTTTTACAACACATTATCTGCATTATTTAATAAAAAGTTCTTGTTAAGAACTTCTAATGCTTTAGTCGCATTTAATCAAAATTCCCTCTCCAAAAGTCAAATTAGCTCCAGATGGACTTTGGCTACCTCCTTTTAATTGGTATTTATGGTGAAAAACTAAAAATAAATATGTATTTCTATTTGAATTTCTATCATTTCTATCGCACCCCTAATAACCATATCAACGTAGAAGTTTGTAAAGTTGGTTACTGAAGATGCCCATATGATGTACTTCCTCAAAGCAGTGACACAATTTATCTCAGCCCTGTGAATATGCACTTCCTGTGTCACCACTCTAACTAAGCCTGCCATCTGAACTTCCCACGATGTAACATTATTATTGCTTGCTGAAAGCAGTGCATTATGGGATATGCAGTCTTGAGAAATTGAGATTGCATTATATCAAGCAGCAGGGAAAGAGATGCAAAGCACTCTGGGAATCCAGAAGGTTGTTAAAAGTGATCGGCAGACAGGAGGCAGCACCCAATACATAAAAGGGATTTTTTTCAATTAACCCCTTTGTGACGAGAGACGTACACTGTACGTCCCGCCACAAAGGGACCAAATGACTTGTCACGTACACTGTACGTGACGAGTTATTTGCTGCTCTGGAAGGCTGGTAACTGCTGAGAATCAGCGGTTACCATTCATTAATGTATCCCTCAGTTTAGAGGCACCCATTAATGAAAGGGTTAACCTTTTTCAGACACCCGATACCCTAATATCGGGTGTCTGAAAGTCAAAGCAGAGAGGTGGAAAAAAAAATGACATTGATAAAAAAAAATTTCAATAAATACAAATTAAGAAAAATAATATGAAATAATTAAATAAATAAATAAAAAGGTGATGAAAAAGTAAAAAATAATAAGAAACAACTTATTAGAAAATAATTATAAAAAAAATAGGGGGGGGCGCACAACCTGGCCTTGGGACGGCAGGGAGAGTAAATCCGGCCCTGCTCCTGAAAATGCTAGCTACCTGGTGTAACAATCATGGATCCAGTGAAGCCAGAGTTCCCTTACCAATAAACCTGGGTTCGTTTTAAACACTAAAAAGGTTTTAAGTCCACTGGATTAGCATGACAGTCAGTCAGCCCGGGTTTCCTTTAAATAACAGTAATGTGTTTGTATCAATCAGCTTGTGTATCTCAGGGAAATAGCTGCAGAATAAATAGCTGCTTTAACGTCATTGAATTCGTTTGTTTGCGTTCCTGAAGTCATTGACTAAATCCAGTAAATCCTTATTCCCTGAAGTGATTTCATAAACAAGACGACTAACACAAGTTAACAAGCTCCACCAATATACCTCTTGTTGTGGCAGCCAAGGAAACACCATAAAGATTTACGGAATCAAAGTAATAACCTTCAGAAAATGTAATGTTTCCTGCAGTGCAACCATACTGTATGTTTTTTCATCATACAGAATATTAATTTATTTTGTTAGTTCAACCAAATATTTCCAAGTACAGCAATCTAGATTCATTTATTTGTCATGTAATGTGTGCAATACACAAACCTATTCACTGCAACAGAAAAAAAAAGATTTTATAAAAAAGCACTACTACATACCAGGCCATTTCAATGGGTGTTAGGACAAACAAAACAATTTGCATGCAATACCTGTTAACACAAATCTGATCAGTTGAATTATTTTCACGTTCTTCTTATAAACCTAATATAAGACTTGTTAGTTCTGATTTTAGATACAAATTCATAGATTCCTTATGACAAACTCTCACTTTTACATATCAGTCTGCTGCTAAAAATATAGATAAAGGGATTCTATTAAAAAGAACTATAAGTTAAAAGTGGTACTGAAGAAAAAAAAAGTTGAACTAACATAAACAGTCTTGCTGTTTGTCAACCATCTGAAACCGCCTACACCCTCAAGGACAAAGTAGGCAGACTGAACTGCGTAGCCTGCTAAGTTTATGTCCTGTGCTCTGGGGTATATGTCCCTGCCACCGCACACTTGTGCTGTTGACTCCCATAGGATATATATGAAGCCATCTCAAGAGTGTCTGCAGGATGTATTGTAAACCAAGCTATAACTCCTGGCAGGCCATGTCTGTAGACTTTAATAAGTATGCACCTAGGAATCTTACCTGGGGATGCATTTCTGCTGACAAAGTTGGGAGTGGGACTTTTTAAGGCAACAGAATTCTTTGCACATGCATCACTGAGATAAATAGGTAAATTGTCTCCTCTCCAAGGGAAGAACCACTCAGTGTTTACTCACTATACATCAACAGTCACAGCTGGCCACTGCGGCTTCCACACTGAGACTCTCACAATGGACTGGACTGCTAAATAACAAGGGCAGCTCAGAATACGAGCAGAGGTCAAGACCTATGTACTGTATATGCATTTAGGGGTTCCCTGGGCAGACAGAAAACAGTCTGAGGAACAGCAAACATACTCACAATTACAACAAGGTAAGTGCACATATAGAATGTTGTCAGCTTGTACATTTCTATGACCTGACAAGTGTAAGCACATACCAGTCCACTAAACCTTTCAGGACTACAAGTCCTGTAGGCAAATGCCAGAGGTGTTACACTTTTAATTCAGTCCCACACCAAGGCCTCAGTTTGTCAGAAGGCCATATATGCCTTGCTTTGGGTTGGACACTTGTGTGAAAACCTTCTTAGTTCTGTAAGCCTCATGTGCACTTAGTTTATTTGTAGCACTAGAGAAGGAATTGCTACTGCCAGAGTAAAAAAAAACAAAAAACGAATGAAAGTGCTAACCTGCTACTCAATGCATTTATGGAAACATATGTAAAAATGAACAAAGGCACATAACAAGGGATTAAAATTGTCTTCTAGTTGATAATGTATTTTTTTATTTTGCATCTCATTTCATTTTTCTCTTGCATGAAGTAAACAGAAGGAGTTTATGGAAGATACTTCAGCTAGAAAGGGTTTGATTTCCTGTCTAGATTCCCGATTATATAGAAATGTGAGATTTAATAGACAAAGATTTAGTATTAGAGCAGCAGGAAATGCAATTTTACGTTATAGACTTTAATCTTGATCCCATGAAATAACAATGAGACACAATGCAGGCCTACTCTGAATTACAAAGCAAACTTGTAATGGTAGATAATATTACATGATTAAATAGTGTGTGATAAAATGAAAAATAAAAGATGGGCTTCCCATTGTATTGCTGTTTTCAAGGCTCCAAAAGATTGACATAATGTAGGTATATAATGGAAAATACTCTTATGGGACTTTAGCAAATCATATGAGATTGAGACATCACAATACATTTCTGACAGTATGAAATTACTCCACATTGTTTCTCCACTATATAGTATTATATTTCAAGGTTAACAACATTCTGTATGTGCCAGACCTTATAATATTATACAACAGTATCTAAAGGCATAGCATTAGAGCAGTTGGGTATACTATAATAAATAAATTATAAAACATGTTGAGTCATAGTGCATAGTGAGCCCAGGCTATCTACAATTATCTAAGCACTACACAGTGCTCCCAGGTTTTTGAATACATGGCCCAATGTGTGCACTGAACAATGCACTCCAACCAGAACGAAAACATCACTTAAATGGGAGCCTGAAAGCTCATTTACATGTTAGATTGCCATAACTCTCAGGGGCTACTTTGGAAGATATCGCCAATGGAATCAAATGCAGAACCCAGTGCAGATGACACCACAAGCTCAAGCAGTGATCCCCAGTAGACCATAATGTCCATAATGTAGAAGAAACAAAGTGACACCATCATAGTGGTACAGTGACAGAGAGGTATTCTGAAATCTCCAAGACATATCTTTGAAAATAATCAAAGGTTTACCCTATCAATACCCACTCAAAACAAAAATATTTCTTTTGGGTGAAAATTATTTTATGGGACCACTGTTATTTTTTTCTTGAAGATTTAAGCTTGTCTTGAATACATAAATAAAGCATTTACAAACACATACTGGTCCTGGGGCCGAAGGATCGGCCGAAGCTACGGCCAGATCCTTCAGCAGCTTCGTGAATAGACCCCTAAGTGACCATCCCTGCCCCATTTGTGTGGCTATCTTTGCCCCATATATTGCACAGAAATAATAATTTCTGCTATAGTCAGCACAGCAGCATAAACTGTGTGGGAGCATTTTCATTATCAGTATTTCCTACTATACTAAAGTGACAGATCTAATCTAATCCAATTAAGTAAACAGCAGGGTAGTTCTTTTTGCTTTTTTACGATAGTCTTTAAGTGAGATTTTATAGCAGGATAAGAAAAAGGGTAAACCTGAGGATGGAGGCTAAGACATTGCTTTCACATATATAATAATATATGTATGTAAATATTATAATATAAAATAAACAGTAAACTGTAAAAGTATACTTTTTTTAAAATTAAAATGGACATGTCCATATGGCAAATTGTCCTTTTAAGCACTCATTTTATGAATGTAAATACTAACAGCTCAATTTGTGATTCTGTAAATCGCATGTTCATATATAAAAGATTCTCACAGGCCCCTGTGGCTGAAGGTATTATTGTGCATGGCAGTATACAGATAGAATGTTGACAGTGTAACCTGCTCTTTTATAGTATACAGTTAAATCATCAAGCTTTATTGGTAGGGCTCCTCTGTTTCAAATTAACCCAACATGTGTCCACTTAAAGTACAGTAATATGTAATTTTAGAAATAGAATAATATGCTATGTGCACATTTGCATACTGAATATTTAATTCCTTGTAACTAGTGTAGATCTGGCTAGACAGGGGATCACTCTCAAATTGATGCCCATCCCAACAGGTAAAGTAAAGTTGCATGACTCAGAATCATTGTTTTAATGCAGATTTAGTTAGACAATGGAGCCAAATCTTTTTTTCATTTTGGACAGTGTAAAAAATAATTTTTCTGCCATCTCTGACCCATTGGGAAAATTTCCCTTCACAAAAGATGAAACAAAGGTAAGTTACAAGTAACTTTTCCAAAGTGAGGGACGTGCCCTCTTGGACAGCTGTCACAAAAACAAGTGTTCTATTGAAAGATTTCACCTCTCTTACTGTTAAGATTACTCAAAATATGGACTTTCCCTCGCTTTCAGCGATTCTGACAGCCACAGGCCTGACTCCCAAAGGAAGATGCATGATGAAATTTGTAGTTTCACCACAGCTGGTGGACCATAGTTTACCTACCCCGATCTAGGGCAACACTCAGTATACATGCACGTGATTAATAGGTGCCAGAGAAACAGACATAGGGATGTCAGGACGCTGACCTCCACATCAGTGCCAGATGGGTAATTGCTTTGCCTCTGCTTTAGCCTCCTGCATAGCTTCAGAGTTTCAAACGCATTTATTTCATGCATACAAGCCAATAATAAACTTTTACACAGCAGTAACACCTAAAGTATGTTGTTGTTTTTTTTAATGCTTATGCACAACTATGTTTGGCTTCAGCAACTCCCTTTTAAACCCAGACAAAGGCTTGACTCTTTGAGTGCTTTTAAAACCCAGGAGGCTTTCGGAAACAGTCCTACAGAGGGAGTTTTCATAAAAAAAAACACCTGCTGCTTTATTGTGACACTTGGACACAGCATCAAAAATAGCCAACATTGCTTACACAGGTAACTATTGACAGGTGAAAGTAAAACAGTTTAGGCTGGAAATATACTGTAGCCATGAATTTTGCTGATAGCAGCAAGTAATTACATTGCAGGAAGGAATAAGCCACCCACACGGCGGTACAGCGGCTTTGTTCTCTGTCTTCAAAGAATGAACCACTTGCATCTGGATCAAATGCTTTAAACAATACTCAGACACTCATCAAAGTGCCTTCCTTTCTTCTGTTATTTAATTTAATTAGCCCTAATGCAGACATGGATTTACACAGTGTATACTGCGTGAAAAGTAATCCCCAGAAACATATTCAAAAAAATAATCAATTTCATTTTTTAAAGGAATTCTCCCCCCTCCTTTCATACCTGACAGGAGCTCCTCTGCTCTGAGCCGGCTTCAGCAGAACTGTCAATGTGCTGTCAGTCTGATTCAAAGGTGTTTCCAGTTCATATGCTGGCATGGAGGGGGCTGTGAAATACAAACAGAAATTAACCAAAAAACACCTTTCCACTGCCTGAACTCCTACACGCTGGGTATGTACCCAGAGGACTCCGAAACATGCAGACAATGTTTGATAAACCACACTGAATATGTGAAACGTGATATTGACAAAGGTGTCCTGTGTGTTTATGCTGATATGTTAAATCATCAAAATAAAACCTAGCCGTATCCCGACACTAACTTCACAAACAAAAGATATAGCTCCTAACTGTTTGAGGCTGTTTGTGAAGTTAGTGTCGGGATGTCGGGATACGGCTAGGTTTTATTTTGTTGATTTCTTGTAAACCACTGTACAGCACCTGTGAATGCTCTTGTTAATATCACTAATAAACACTGCACTGTTTGCCACTACTCCCCTGGATTTGGTATCTGTGCCCAAGAGACTGCTTATTCCCAGGGGGCTTATGTGCCAGCTACCGATCGCCTGCTCACAATATATATCTATAGATATATCGATATATCTATACATAGATGTATCTATATATAGATATATTGATATATCTATATATAGATATATTGATATATCTATATATATTCCATTTGTTGGGTTCTTCTTGGTCTAATGTGAAATGAAGGCATGTGGTGACCTGATTATTGAGCTTGATCCACAAACGTAATGGATATTGTAGGAGAGAAGATTGTTTTGCTGCTAAGATGGTATTGGCTCTGGCTCTGCTCAGTACTGTTAAGTATTCAAGCGCCATCAAGAAGGAGTTCAAAACCACTACAGTTAGGTGCCATTAATCCAGACGCATAGAGTGGGAGCCTTGGCAGGAGAACCAAGGTGCTGGGTTTCACAAGCACCCCTAAATGTATTACTGACTCTTTGTATAATTGACTGCATATGATCAATTCTACAAAGTGGGAAAATATAACACTGCCTCTAGATTTTTTTCCAAGATGTCCAAAACAATGGATAACACTTCTTGCATTGTTTAGTGTCTCTATAGGAGTAGCACAACAACCATTATGCTACTGTACATAGAAGAAATAAGGATTTTCTTCACAAGAAAAATACTGTCAGAGATGGCACGATGAAAAGTAAAATGATTGCCACAAATCAAAGCAATACCTGAGATTTTGGTTGTAAACTGATTCGTAATAGGGGGACCGAATCCTTTGGCTGTGCTGGCTCTTATTGTGAAAGAGTAGGTTGTCCCAGGATACAGTCCAAAGAACAGGTAGTGTGTTTCATTGCCTTGTTTTAAAATACGTCCACTTTGATTGGATAAATCTATTTCAGGGTCAAAAGAGCTGACTGCCTTGTAAGAGATCTGTAAAAAGAAGTGAGCAGAATTAATAGAAACTCAATGGAAAGACTTCTATTGGCAGAGTCAGATTACATCTTTATCCGATAAACCCTCCTGATGTATGCACCGTCAGACGTTTTATGATAACAGATCATATTCCTCCAGCTCTTCAAAACCTGAATCCAATGAAGGAACTCAGCCAAAACTGTTACAAGCTATTACTTTTATAGATACAAGGACTTACAGGCAGATGGATTACAAACGTAGAAGATGGGTTCTAGCTTAACATAATACCTTTAAGTTGTTTGCCTTTACATTCCAAACATATATAGTACATTCTACTACCTCTTTCAATAATTAGATTGCCTTAAAAGATTATGTTATTCATGGTTACTAATACAATTTCTCAAGGTAAATTTTACTTAAAGGAGAACTATGGGGTCAGTGTTTTTCCCCATAGTTCTCCTTAGGGTAACGGGAGGACACAAACTAGCGTCCTCCCGTTACCCTAAGCTCAGTATACCGCGAGCTACAGCTCGCGGTATACTGAGACGCCGCACCTGGAGCGGATCCCGACGTAGATGATGGGATCCGCCCAGCTGCGTGAGTGACAGCTGGCTCTGCCTATCTAGAGGCAGAGCCAGCTGTACCCGCCCCATCCCCCGTCCATTCCGCCAGTCAGCGCTGGCAGATCGGAGCGGGGAGGGGGG
The DNA here is from genome assembly GCF_000935625.1 of Nanorana parkeri. NCBI lineage: Eukaryota > Metazoa > Chordata > Amphibia > Anura > Dicroglossidae > Nanorana > Nanorana parkeri. The sequence goes on along the minus strand of NW_017306275.1, from coordinate 3,906,937 downwards.
TATCCAGCCCCTCCCCCTGTCATGGCAGAGAGCCGTGACAGGATCGAGAGGTGAGGGAACCCGGTATGTTTTCCCTCACCTCCCGATCTACTGAGCCGACCTGTGACAGTCTCATTGTCACAGGTCGGCTTAGAACTATGAGGTGAGTAGAAATCACTCATAGTTCTCCTTTAAGTGCATGAAGCGATTTAAATGCAGTTTAACCTTCAGTGTTGTTGAAGAGCCACAAATTGCTTCTCAGATATATTAGAACAGTTTTAACAATCGGTGGGAAAAAAGGATGAACTCATTTCAGTGCTTGGGTTAAACAACCACTTTATCAGCTGCTGAGATTTCTTCAATCACCAACATGGGAATATAAGTACTCCCCTTGAGCCTTGTGGATGTATGGGCAAGTACCTAATGGAACTCTTACCGTTTCCAGTGTTTACTAAAAGCCAAATATCATCTATTCAACTTATAAACAGTTTACCTAAGCATTATCAATGACCATACACTCAGCTCCAGTCTCCCCTAGTTAGGCATCACTGCTCTCTGCAGGGTAGCATGCATACAAGGGGTAGTGGCTACAGATACAGGTGAAGGCTTAGCGGCTGATATTTGACCTACAAATTCCTGTGGCAGAAATCCCAAATATGCCATTCAGAAGCAGTCCTTTAAGTTAATGATTGGGTGACAGCGGCCACATTTGAAAGCGGAATGGGCTGGCTTAATGCAATGTATGTTAAAGTGGGTGCTTTACCATATCACACAAATATGAACACAACCCAAATCAGCCTACCTGCAGATGTGCAGGTTTTGCTATTGTTTTAAGTCAAAACCGTAGCAAAGCCTATTCATCTACAGGCTGAATCAAAGACTGCACTGTGCACAAAAATGACTATAATTATAGCTCAAATCATATTTGCCCTGTCTCCCCCCATATTGAAATTATACAAAAGGTTGGGTTGAAGTGCACTTTGGCATCTATGCCTTGGGTCCTAAAGGACCTTGCACAGGCAATGCAGACATTTTTCTTTCTGGCAGTCTTTAGGCATCAACAAAAAATACATGTTAGCATAACAGTCTATTGTTTCCAATCAGCAAAAAGGCAAAATGCTGAAAAATCTGCCCTCATGTACATAGATAATTATAAACTATACTAGAACGTGGAGATATAGGTATATATTATTACACACTAGTTTACATTAAAGTGACACTGAACTCAGGAGCTAAATCTTAAAAATGCATTTAGGTACCTTAACTATTAACAAAAATGTATCTTATTTGTGTATCACTCGGCTGTAGATCATCATATCATCTCTGAATTGGTGCTGACACTGTCCTTCCTTCTGGAGGGCTACTTTTGTTGCTCATGGTCCCTGTGTGTGTTGTATAGTAGCCACCACTCTAAGATCGCTCCCATGATGGACTATAATCTCAATACAAATTAGTGAACTAAACATGAGATTGTAGTTCATCATTGAAGCAAGCTTAGAGCAGTGGCTACTTTACAACACCACAGGGACCATGGTAAACAAAAGTAGCCACCCTGCAGAAGGAAGGACAGTGTCAGCACAAATTCAGAGATGATTTGAGGATCTACAGCCGAGTGATACACAAATAAGCTAAATTTTTGTTAATAGTTAAAGTACTTAAATGCATTTTTAAGATTTAACTACTGAATTTAGTGTCACTTTAAGATGATCTCTTTTCATCTGTTAAAAGAAGATATTTCCACTTTAAAATGGGTAAATCAGGATAGAAACATGGGATCTACCATTGCTGGCTTGATTTCGATGCATGCTCCAGGACTACAATCCTCATCCTTCACTACCTTGTGATTTGTTGACATGGACAAGCATATGTATTATCACGTGTTGGGGTTTGTGTGTGCTGGAACTTCAAAATGGAAATTCTTCTTCAGTTTTTATTTTGTTTGGAATGTCCATAATATAGATTCAAATAAAAAAGTAAAGCAAAATAGCAGCATTTGATAATTAACCACATTATGTCCCCATTATTTTATTTATTTATTTCCAACTGGGAAAAAGCGATATTGTTTGTAAAGTTTTTCATAATGCATATGTCAATCTAGGTTAAAAATCCTAGAAATTACTGCATCTCAAGCACATATTTGAGAGTTTATCGTTTTTTTTAACAGAGAATCTTGTTTTTAAAAGATGAAGTATTTGCTAGCATTTCAAGCTTAGCAGCTTAATGGCAATTATGTTTGGGAGCTATATTTGCTTCTTATCTTTTATTGAATATAATTGGTGCATAACTACAAATGGAACCATCAAAACAAATCAATCAGCTCCTGTCTGTCCATTTAATTACTGCACACTATGGAGATGGAGCCGGGTGGCTGATGAATCCAGTACAGACACTTGTTTTTTTTTCAACTACTCATCCTCTTCTGTAGCTATAGAAGATGCTACCTTTTCGAAGCAGAGCTGAAAAATCTGCTATAAAAATCCCAGTGCAATTTTTAGGACAATTACGGTCCATATATGCGGAGGGACAAAAGGAATACATATTTGAGTAACCTTTTGTTCCCTTTCTAACTGTCAAAAAATTGACAACTTTGACTTGGCAAAAGTGTATGGGACTTAGAATTTTCACCATCTGTCATGAGCGTGATTGACAGGTAAAAAAAAGAATGGATTTTTTTTTTTACTTTCAGCCTCTTCACACACTATACTAGTTCTTAATATAAATTCTATGTCTGCACAAAATGCATGCAAAATTTTGTTTTTTAAACCCAAATAGTTCCTATTAATAGATGTCTGCTTCACTATATTTAATTGATTCAAACGAACACCTTTTGAGGCAATACATGCAGTTGCATTCAGCAATATGGTAGTCAATATGAAAATATGTGCTGAACCATATGGAGAGACTCTAACTGCTGGCTTCCTTCTGACAATGTTAGTTGCCTAGTTGCCTGGCTGTTGTGCTGAACATAAGAATCAATGACCCACAACATGCCCATAGCTTGTGAAGTCAGAACAATACTTGCTTTGGGTCAGTGGCTTAAGCTGGCCATGCACTGCTAACATTTCCTGCTGATGTAGCCAAAAGCCTGTGTCACTGCCCACACTACCCTGCTTGACAAAAGTTAATTTTGTTGAAGGATCAGGGTGGAAAATTGCTGGCCGATCATGTATTCTGACAGTGGCGCATGTCGATTGTCATAATACAATAGTCCAAGCAGGGGGAATTCATCCATCCATGCTCTTTAGCATGGATGGAGGAATCTGTAAGAATATTTAGGCTGTCGGCTGCACCAAAGACATCTATATATGTTAGAAATTATTTAAACCACTATATCAGCGGGATAGTGAATAGTCATTACATAATAGTTTGATACTTTGATACCAGAGCCAGATCATTCGCAAGGCAACCTAGGCAGGAGCCTAGAGCCTGGTGGATGTCTAGGGGGCCCAGCTACAACATTTATGCTCCTGCAGTAAACCAGGAGGATAGCACAACTGGTCAAATCTGTGTACCTATCTGTCACTTCACAAGAAAGGATGCACTTGAAGGCACTTGGTGTCTGATGAGGTGGACCATGCCAGTACAGACACTGCAAATGGGCTGGCTCATTTGTGCCTATTGCAATCTGTATCAATGTAAGTCTAAGACATGGGTTACAAAGTGCCACTGGACCTTTTTTAACATTATATTGCTTGTACGGCATACAATCAGAGGCAAGAATTGAAATGCACTTATTAGGCCTTGCTCACACTCTTTTGTATGTGGAAGAATTTCTAAATCAATGTGTTGAATGGGAAACATTCTGCCTTCAACTGGTCTCCTCCCCATTGGGTGAAACCACAGAAAGAATACGTTGTAGACAGCAGTAGATTGAATACAAAATACAAAATATGAGCTGAGCTATACTACTAGCTACACACTTTTAAAGCAGTTAGAATGTGTGCTTAGCAGTGGTCAGAACCACCTGCCAAGCACCCATAGTCACTTGACACATTCCAATCTTCAATTAAATGTTCTACAGCACCATGTACACCACCATGTAAGTCTCTTTATATTGCATTTACTAACTAGGAGTGCACAGCTGTGTGCACTTCTAGTTCTGTGAATGTGCTGTGACTGGCAGGCACAAGCCTCAGACTAACGTTTGAGAAGCAATCATGATGGTTTACATCATGTGATCACCATGGTGGCTAATTATATTGGAAATTTGCACAATCATATGTAAAAATGCACAATCAACATGTAAAAATAACCAAAAAATGTATTTTTCCACAATTTTTCTGTTTGTCTGCTGATGCATACTAATGCTATTAAAGTTGGTCAGTACATCTCAGGCTTTATTGACCTATGGTTGCAAAGAGGGATAAACTACCACAATCTGAACAGGCCCTTAAGGTGAGCAGGCTCTCATATCAGAGGCAACTTAATCTGTGAACGTATAATCAGCAGGAAATAAAATACAAGCATAGAAAATGCCACTTTACGTGTAGTTTGATTCTTTGGCTTCGCATGAGTTTAGCATTGGAATGCCAATCTCTGCACATAAATAGGAAACAACAGCCAAATGGGTGGGGTCTTACACTGATTAGAGTTTGACAGTTTAGCCATTCAGTTCCCTCTTGGCCAGTTTACAATGTACTCATGTAAGGGTACCTTGTGAGACAGGAAAAAAGGTTTTTAGAGGCCCAGCAGCATATAATTGTGTAGAATTTACTTCCCAATGAAAGGTAGCTTACATTTGAAATTACACCTGTTTCTCTCTCTTATAATAGGCTTCATGGAAAGAAACACAGGTGAAATGCAATGAAAGTGACCATTATGCTATTTCTACCTCATTGTTCCTAAACAATCAACTCAGATTTGTCTCCATATCATTCATTGTGCTTACTGGCATCACTTCAGTCGCTATGTAAGGCAGAGGTAAATGTGAATATATGTTACAGATGAGAAATATAATAATGTGTTCCAGAGCATGCAATGATTCATGAATTAAGCTGAAAGCAATGTGCCAGGTCTACCCAGTACAATGCTTCTGTACATAAAATGTAATTTGGATGCCCGTCTTTTAATAATTTTTAGTTTTAGGCACTTGTGAAAAAAATGCTGTGAAGCGAGGATGCTTTCAAAAATAATTAAATTAATAGTTTATCAATTAACATACTAAAAATGCATAAACAGAAAAAATAAATAAATCGAATTAATATTTTTGCCTTCAAAACAGCATCAATTTTCCCAGGTACACTTGCACACAGTTAAGGATTTAGCAGGACTAATATATGGGTCACAAATATCTATTCCATTAAAATATATATTAAATCAAACAGAATTAGCTGTGTAGGAAGAATTAAAGTGACACTTAACTAAAGGGGTTAAATCTTAAAAATACATTCAAGTACCCTAACTATTAAGAAAAACGTACCTTATTTGTGTACCACTTAGCTGTAGATCCTCAAACCATCTCTGAATTTGGGCTGACACTGTCCTTCCCTCTGGAGGGTGACTACTTTTGTTCCCCATGGTCCCCCTGTGTGTTGTAAAGTAGTCACCACTCCAAGTTCGCTCCTATGAAGGACTATAATCTCAATACAAATTAGTAAACTTAACATGAGATTGTAGTCCATCACCAGAGTGAGCTTGGAGCAGTGGCTACTTTACAACACACACAGGGACCATGGGGAACAAAGGTAGCCACCATCCAGAAGAAAGCACAGTGTCAGCACCAATATAATATAAAATAGGTGTTATTCCAATTTGGCTGCAAAAGTGGATCTCTTAAGGAGAAGAAGCCCTGTGTAAGCTACAAATTGTGATCTGGAGCTTAAACAAGGCTTAGGACTCCCTGCCAAACCACCAATGCTGTGCCCCTAAGCAGCCAACGACCACGCATTAGCTCTGTACTATGAGAGAAAGGCGAGTGAGCCACATGCTCTTCCATACCTGGAAGTACTAGCCTTGACACTTCACTTTCCCGAACAAAGCGGTGGTGGAGCAAAGAGAAGGTAAGTGTAAGCATATGCAGGGGGATAGTATTAAAGAGTTCCTGTTGCTTTGCCCTACATGTAAATCTTCCTAGAAGATAAATATGTTATGTACGGTCCATAAGAACATTTGACTTACATTGCTTGTAGCATCTATAATATGTTATTTAAAGTAGAACGCTAGACATAGTTTTTTTCATTGTTGTTTTGGAACAGGGAAGAGCTAGAACCTCAGTCAGGTTTTATAGCTGTCTGTATTCCTTTTGTAGAGATTTCCTCTCCGTAGATAATGTGTAACCATGATAGGGAAAGGCGGGAGGAGTGAATCCCTTCAGCTGGGACACAGGTATCAACAACATATATTTTACTTTGTAGAGTGGAGAAGGGATATATTGTATTGCTGTCTCTGTCCCTCTTGCAGAGACTTTCCCTCTTAATGATGTGATATGAAGTGAAGGGAGTTCTACTTTAAGTTCTACTTTAAGTAGCTGGGACACAGGTATCAACAACATATATTTTACTTTGTAGAGTGGAGAAGGGATATATTGTATTGCTGTCTCTGTCCCTCTTGCAGAGACTTTCCCTCTTAATGATGTGATATGAAGTGAAGGGAGTTCTACTTTAAGTTCTACTTTAAGTAGCTGGGACACAGGTATCAACAACATATATTTTACTTTGTAGAGTGGAGAAGGGATATATTGTATTGCTGTCTCTGTCCCTCTTGCAGAGACTTTCCCTCTTAATGATGTGATATGAAGTGAAGGGAGTTCTACTTTAAGTTCTACTTTAAGTAGCTGGGACACAGGTATCAACAACATATATTTTACTTTGTAGAGTGGAGAAGGGATATATTGTATTGCTGTCTCTGTCCCTCTTGCAGAGACTTTCCCTCTTAATGATGTGATATGAAGTGAAGGGAGTTCTACTTTAAGTTCTACTTTAAGTAGCTGGGACACAGGTATCAACAACATATATTTTACTTTGTAGAGTGGAGAAGGGATATATTGTATTGCTGTCTCTGTCCCTCTTGCAGAGACTTTCCCTCTTAATGATGTGATATGAAGTGAAGGGAGTTCTACTTTAAGTATACTAAAGCATTATTTTTTACATGTAGAGTAAAATTAATGTCATATATTATAATATCATACCTCATATAAAGTAATGATGCCATATGTCTGAGCAGGTTCCCTCCACTGCAGAAAAATCTTCTCCTCAAATGTGCTGCTCTGGATTGATTCTAAAGGTACGGCACCCGGTACTGGTTTGGGCAACTGCTTCAGATTTTGTCTGATCCAGTTTTGATAAATTCCCTTCTCCGTATTTACCCTCTAGAGTAGTGTAGAGCTCAAACTTTCTGGATCAATATATGTGCTACAATTGTTTTTTAAACTACAGTAACCCAAAGCAATCAAATAGGTAACAGCATATGCTGATCTGATCATTAGTTGCTATGGGTTACTACGTTTTGGACACAGACACTACATATCGTGGTACTTTGTAAAATAAAAGTGTTAGTGTGCCTGTATTATACCCAGGATGATACAGCACATCACCAGCACAAATGTGTGCGTTTGATACCCTGTATCATCTTGGATTTGAGCAGCGCCATCCACAGTCACTTCAGCACCCATTTTTTAAACGGATATACTGGTAAGGAGTGTGGTTAGATATCCATTTGACTTATATTATACCCAAGGCCCTACAGACACGAGATGCTTGTATATCATTTTTCTAGTAAAATATATGAAATTTGAGTTACTTTTATACTGTAAGGCAAAGCCTGGTTACATACAGTGAATTTATATAGCTTTTAGAACAAGTTAAATATACTGTAT
>NW_017306275.1:3875189-3898990 GCF_000935625.1 Nanorana parkeri | reverse complement strand
ATATATATAAATTAATATATATTAAGGTTTAAATATATATACATTGTGAGGTCTCATTCCACTTGTCAACTTGAATTTAAAGTAGAACTCCAGCTTTTAAAATGTATATATACTTACAGTGGTCCAGTTTGGACCATTGTAAGTATGTATACTGTATATAATCATTGGCAGGGCCACGAGGATCCCCTTTACCCGTTAATGTTATATTCTGTTATAGAAAATGTAACAGGAGGAGGTAGAATAGGCAAAAGTGGACAAGAGCAACCAAAACATCAGGAACAGAATTGGATTTTATGGCAAGGAGATCTTAGTGCTGGAGTATCTAAGACAAAAAAAAAAGCCAGGCGCTAACCCAGTCCTCAGGCTTCACCCATAACTAAAATATCACTGTTGGTCAGACTGGCATTTTTTTTAGATATGTAAACACACACAATGAGCTTTAGATAAACAATGATTATATGTATAATAAAAACATTTCTACGTGTAGCTTATAAGTATACAGGAGCAGTCATTTTGCCTATTATGTATGCAGGCTGAAATTTGACATCAGTAGTGGTTGATTAGGGAGGCTCAGTTATTGCAAGGAAATGCTTGAATTGACTTTATATTCCTTCAAGAATATAGAGTAATGCAATGTTGAAATATATATCCACATGGATGCACAGCTAAGTAATAAATTATGAACACACAGCATCTGAATATTACCAGTGCACATATTAATGCGGAGAAGTACTGTTCTTCCTTGATATACTACTGTATATACATCATTGGTTTATTACAGACATTCAAGAAACTATTTTTACAATATGACATCTGCACTTTAGGAGAATTCTATTTAATTTAGTACATCTACAAAGCATGGATGACAAAAGAGTCAGGCAGGTGTTTTTTATAAGAAACGATTTGATGTCTAATTTATTTTGGCACTTATTGGTCACTGAAGTCCCTGCCAAAGCTCTCCTATAGGCACAATATGAGTGAGTTCCTGACTTGGGGGCCATAACAGCAAATTCTGCATTCAGAGACTCTGCCAAATGTAGTGCTACAATGGACACTCATCTTTTTAAGAAGAACATTTTTTTTTACTATGGTTTATATTTAGTTTGAACTGCTACTTTGACGTACAGTATAATATTTCCTAAAGGACATAGTTTATTGTGACACACCTTTCACATCTTTCAGCATCAGCTTCTTTTTCCTTTGTACCTCCAAAGCCACAAACAAGGCTGCGATGGCAGGTCTAGGAAGGGATCAGGTAACTTTATAACTTCCACCAATTGTCACTGACTGTGCTGAACAATGTCTGAATGTTGAAATATCTCCACAAGACCATTATTAGTACTGGCTGGAAGGTGCAGATGCTTCTTACCTCCCAGCCCCGTCCTACTCTGCAGCAAATGCAGGGTACACATTTTCAAACCTGGGGGTGCCCATACATGATGCGATCTTGCCAAGTAACAGATTCAGGTATAATTTTTGTCAATGGCAAAAAAAATTTTGCAGTGTGAGGGTTTCCTAAGAGGTGACAATTGCCTCCGACTATTAAATGCATTATTACACACAGAGGTTCTCTAAAATGTTATAAAATGTCTGTATGCAAAATTAAGAAGTTCAGTGTGCATCTTCATGATGTGGCAATGTACAAAAGGAAAGCAGCTTTCTTAGTGCTCTTTCTCTTCAAGATATCTGCTCATCCATGGCCAGTCTGAAAGAGATTTAAAGGGTACCTAAATTGAGAAAAATAGGTAGGGTGTGCTTGCTGTCAATCCTCAGGATAAAAACGGTAAAAATATCGAGAGCACAACTGAGATGGAATGTGGTAAGAGGAATGGATATGTTTAAACCCAATTTTAATATTGCAACAATTTTAAAACAATCTTAAAACAATGTTAAAACAATGCTACAACAATATGGGGTGAGCAAGCTTCTTATTCAGGGGGAGGAACCCTGTAGACATTGCTGTCAATCCTCCCCTTCTGAAAATTCTGAAAATGGCAGTTAGAAGGATTTGACAAGATACCCATGTATAGTAGGTACAGACTGGAAAGAGACTGCAGGGCCAAACTGAAAAAAATATGGCTGATAATAATAACAGAGCTCATTCAGTATTACAGTCCCTTAATACCTATTTGCTTCTTTTTCACAATGCTGGTAAAAAATACCCAGTGTAAAATTAATTTCTTGTTTTACCTGATATTTGAGATTCATTGAAAGGTATGTGCCAAGTACCTTTTAGGTTGGATACTCTAAGGTCTGGTACTTCAATGATTTAACACAATTGGTTCCACTCTTGATTTAATGTTGGGCAAATGACTGGAGTGGGGTGCACGTGAAAGATGCAACTAGGATGACACAAATCAAAGCACTGAAATGGACAGACAGGAATGAGCACACAATGGGCCATTTTGATGCTTAAAGTGTATATAAAACCAAAACTTTTTTTTCCTAGTTTTAAATAAAGTAGGGAAGGGTTAAAACCCTATAAGATTTTTTTTTTGCTGTTTGTGTCTCACTGGGAAGATTTTTTTTTTACTTCCTGACCTGAAAATGCAAAGGGAAATGAGTGGACATTTCTCCAAAGTGAACAGAACTTTCATCTTACAAGAGTTGTCAAGAGACGGGTGTCTCAGTTGCAAGATTTTCTTTCTCTTTGTGCTCTAACAGCTTTAAAATTTTGGAATTTCCATCACTGTCTGTCTCGTTGACAATGGTTACCAGGAAAAATAAAGGGGTAAATCTCCCCAGCTGGAACATAGGCAGCAATAAAAACCTGACAGATGAACCAACCCTTCTCCAATCTATCCAAAACTAAAAAAAAAAGCAATAAAAAATTGCCCATACGTACACTTTAATTTTTAACAGTATGTCAAAACTGCCACCTAAACTTAAAAATATACCGAATGCTGTAAATACTAGGTTTGCTCTATTTGATAAATTGTTTTCTTAATAGATGCTAGATGCACTAGGCTCCTCTTATCCACAGTATATTTTTTACCAGCCTCCTGTACACATTGGAAGGATTCAGGTACTTTATTGGTGTACTCCTTCCTCATATACAAAGGAACCTTGCCAGGAGCCATATGGCAAGGTGAAACCTCATTTAATGACCTCCTTCAGAAAGGTGCAGACTGCATTCAAAATTCACACATTGCCTCAAAACAAAAAAAGGACTGCATTCAGTTATTCCATCAATGAGAACTTACCATCTTCATCAGTCTGTACTATGAGTTCCTGACTCTCCTTCTTTCCCTCTGGATTCATAAGAACAAGCTTGACACTGACATTGGTAAATGGAGTCAGACTAATGATGGTGTGCTGGGGATGGGAGCTGTCTGTATCCCAGCTCACTTCCTCTCTGGCTTGTTCTTGACCTCCAATCTGGTATCTGTACAGAATTGTCAGATTGTAGCTGTGGCAGCGTGTAACATTGTATCCAAATGGCTCCCAGCGAATGGTTATTTGTCTGGACTGTATGTCAACCACTTGAAGTTTCCGTGGACCATGCATAGGATCTAAAGAGAAATGACAGATATGTTGGTATAGTACGAGCTTTACCATATTTAATGAAATACCAATCATAGCATATGAACACATATGTACAAAGAACTAATACATTACTGTTTCTGAAGTAAAAGCAACATAATATACCGCAGACGTTGATAGAAATGTAGGTGATACACTGAAGTATATTTGTGTTAATGTGATTTAGCATTTGCCCAAGAAGTGCCATCTCTTTTTCTAAAAGAGACCCTGTCACCAGACCATTCATTTAAACATAAATCTTCTCATACAGTAAGTATATAAAGTACGTGTATGTTGTACTTAATGCTGGTGAAATTTCCATTTATACTACATTTCCTGTTACACCCATATTCAGTGTGTAACATGAAACATGGTGACATTGCCACCACCCACCCCTCCATTTACCTGAATTGTGGGGTTCTTCTCCCAAAAAGGCTGCTGCTAGTTTTCGAACTTAGCATGGCTGTGCATGGCTCCGCCCACACCACATCCTTTGATGTCACTGCACTTGTAGTCCTTTCATTCATCCTCCTGTCCATGTTACTGAATGCCCATACTGCAGAACAGACAGGGGCAGGAGGAAGAGACTGCAGTAGCAAGAGCATTGCACCCACGGTCCACTGATCTGGTTTGCAACGCTTTATGGGATCCTATGCAAAAAAAAAAACCTATATATATTTACAGTATATATATATAATTATATAAATGGTTATATTTTTTTTTTTAAAGGTGGACCTTTACCTTTAAGTCTCACCGGGCAAAGTTAACTTTCTTTGGATGGCGACTGTGCCGTGAGGAATACATTTCTATCTGTTTTAACTTTTCTTATAGGTTACAAAGCTGTTTTAGTGTGCCCCAGTTAACTTGATAAAGTAGCAGTGTCTCCTACAGAATTATCACCATTTATGATAGGTCCCGGCAGCATGAATCATGAGGTCAGCGGAGTCACTCCAGGTCCGCTGATTCATGAGGAGACAGTTAGATTGCTTCCTTGCAGAATGGAATGTTTGTCACGTCTGAAGTTTAGTCAGGTAATGCCTATCAATTCCCCTGACTGTGCCTATAGCACTCGACATACACCAGTGCTCTTCTCCTGCCAGCGTACGCTGGGTATCAGGCAATGAAGCCTGACAGGTGCAGCTCTGACCCGAGGGAGTAACTGGCCCATATTTAGCCTGTGGCACTTCTGAATACTATTTAATCAGTGATTCTCGCTTCTTGTGCACTTGCTGTATGCTACAGGACTGACTGATAGAATCAATTTCCATTGCTGGTACAATTCATAGTTCATTTCTTTTGAATTTAGTGTTTAGCTCCTATTACAGTCGTGGCACTTTTCCCCCCTGAAACTCAATTTCAGCTTCTCTGAGACATTTAAGGTGTAATTTGAGGATACTGCCAATGATAATCAAAACCTGGCTTAGGAATAAAAGACCCTGCTGCAGGCCCTCTGCTCCTCTTTACTTTGTGTTCTGAGATATAAATATGCAAATGACGGATGTTTTGCATTTGTGCTTCCTCGTGCTCTTGAAATCTTTAATTCAGTTCCAGAAAAAAGATTTAATGACTGCCATCGCCCTTTCTCCGATAATTACCAAATTGTTAATGACTTGCTTCCTTTCAAAACAAACCTGGACAATTGTCTTTCCAAAGTTAAACTGGCTGCTGTGCCTCCCTACTGAAAGCCTTTATTTTTTACTGTGGTCCACCAAATGGATGTAATTATATACAAATGAGCGCATTTATAAGGTCTGGCAATGTGGCTTACTATACAATGCTGCCATACAACATAATAATGTAGGCATCGGTCACCACATGTCATGCAGCCAGTATAATATACCAAGCAGATAGCTACTCACAGAATCCTTACAAAGCAAGTGTTTTACAAAAGCAATTGATCATGAGGTAGTGTAACAGAGGTAGCAGTAAAATTGCATTTTGTGGCAGCTGCAAAAGTTTAAAGTGAACCTGTACTCCATTTCAAACTCTTAAAAAAAACCTCCACCCAAGAGCAGACACCCCAAGGTTCTTGCTATTTCCTTTATTAGCCAGAAAGTCTCTTCTTTGCCCCTCTGTGATTTGGTTTCTGTTTGTTACTGGAGTGTGTTCCCTGGCTCAATGGCTAAGCTTCGATTATCATCCCTCTATCAAATGAGATTGTCCTCGCTGACAACTACAGTAGTGTCATTGTACAGGCAATTGGCAGCTGTCAGTATTTAGCTATGAAGTCACAAAAAGTAAGACCCCAAGACCAAACTTAAACTAAATCAGAAAGGGGGCAGAAGGTAAAAAAGTAACAGGCAAAAAGTCTAGCTAGTATCAGTTGTAGGAACATTTAAAGTATACCTGTACTTTTAGTAAGTTATCCTTTGTATAACATCTCCACCTCAGCACTCAACCCAATACACTTACCCATCCCTGCTGCTCAGATCTTCAATAGCAGAAGATGTGTAGCAGGTGGGAGCTGCACAGCTTCGTCAGGAAAAAAGTCTCTTGTGCTGGCCACACACGTTCAGTATAATCCCCATTAGTTTCTATTGAAAGGCAATCCACCATATGGGCTAAAGTTCAACCTGGAGACTGTTTGTGAACTACAGTAATATACTTCCCCCCCAGCTCTCATAAATGTTATCTACACCAAAATCATCACCCCAACTACTCAATCTCCTTGTCTTCATGATCTCTTAGATGAAATTCTCTTCCCTCCCAGACTTGTATATAGCCATATTCTGGGTGTCTCCAGTCTCAGAATATGGCCCTATCCAAATCCTGAGCTAAATTACTGTTTTAAAATATCTGAGTGTGCTTACAGATACATCCTTCTTGGAATAAATAGGCAGTTACTAGGGACACCTGATGTAAAGGCTCCATTCAGAATTGTTTGGTGGCCTTACTATGCTCACCTGATGGGTAGGCTAGTGACTGACAACAGGGAAATGAATAAAACAACAGAGGCACTTCTCCTTCCTGCTCAATCCCAAACAAAATAAAAACTTTGGGCTGGAGCTGGGCTTTGAAAGCATTATAGACTTTACTATGTGAAAATTGTATGATATGTTGAGCACAGTATACTGACAGTATTAGGTAAAAAAGGATCCCTTTGGTATGGCAGGCAATAAAGATATATATAAGAGTAATACCATTTTGCAAAGTCTAGTCAGAGACATATTTCATTTTTTTTATTCCTTAAAACCTCCTTAATTCCATTCTTTTGGAGACTGAAATGAAAATGCTCAGCACTAAAAGCACACTGAATTCTACAATTTCAAGTCCCAACTAAGCACTCCTTTCATAATAGCGCAATTACAGGTAATGGTACCTGGGTCTCTGACCCGAAGGTTGATGAAACACCTGCAAGTTTCATACTGTTCTACATTCCTTAGCGCAGAAAACAAATTCTGTCATTCACAAAATGATCCACTTTCTTCCAGACACTTTATGAAGACTCACAGATTAAACATTCTCAGCCAATTTTATTACATCTTCACAGTCGCATCCAGACAATAAATAGAAATGATGTAAAACAAAACAACTGCTTACCAGAAAAAAAGTTGCCCGTTAAAATGACATACCTCTTCGTGCTGCAATCACTTTATAATAACCCCTTTCATTTTCAAATCTACTTAGACATCAGCTTGCGGTAGAGACAACGTTACTTGCTACAACTGCACATTAGGTTTGCATTCCTTGACAGGCTAATTCTAGAGAAGTCTAAAGACAGACAGCCATGTGCATAAGTAATTTTACTCTTTTTTTTCTATGGAGAGGCATGTTTTTAGCTGATAAATGAAAGTGGAAGAGTGCAAAGATACATTTTAATTTCAACCATCCTCTAGCAACAGTTTTTCAAAATCATACTGCAAGTGCCATCGACAGATATGTTAAACATTATTAACAGAAGAGGTA
This sequence comes from Nanorana parkeri, assembly GCF_000935625.1. NCBI lineage: Eukaryota > Metazoa > Chordata > Amphibia > Anura > Dicroglossidae > Nanorana > Nanorana parkeri. The sequence goes on along the minus strand of NW_017306275.1, from coordinate 3,891,562 downwards.
GTTAGACATTTCTTCTACCATCTCTGTGAATCTCCTGAAGCATTAACAGAAGAGGTAGTTAGACATTTCTTCTACTATCTCTGTGAAGCTCCTGAAGCTGAAAATACAATACTAAAAGACTTCAATTTACCATAAGATATATGGTAGCAGGCTTGAGAAACATGTCTTTTGATAGATTGATTGAAGATATTACCTGCCTGACACCAGTATTACTGATAAGGCAGTGTTCATGGAAATGTGGTTTTGCAGCATAAAAGAAAAGCTTAGGTGTCATGCATGAAGTTATTATCCAAGTCGTTAATCTCATGTTAGAACTAGACCATTCTGGAGTAGGGATAAACTTGAGTTCGGACCAAGTCTGAACTCATCCAAACCTGGAAGGAAGCTGCCAATAGCAATTTAATTCACCTAATATGGCCATTTTGCTATATATGGTCAATGATGTCACCAGCATCACGCCCCTTTATTCATGCGCAGGATCCCTGTATGGATGGCAGAGCCTATACTTTATAATAAAAAAACTATAAACTTTGTGACCAACGTGGATTTTGTGATGTGAAATCTAAACCTACTGCAAATAAGTCCTTTGGCTTAAAGAGGAACTGAAATCTGGAAGCTGTGCCAAAAAAAGGCAGGTTGGGGGAAAATGATTAGTCACCAGAATTGCCTGTTGTCCCCTGCAGCTATTGTCTAATTACTGACTTACTGCCCCTTATTCTAAACTGTCTTTCTGTATAGAGGTGGCTATCTTGGTACAGGTAGGGCTTTGCTTCCACATGTTAGAGCCTCCAGCAAGGAAAACCGTAAAGAGCACAGTAGTGACATCACAAAATCTCAATGCAAATCCACTGTAAAGCAGTGACCTACATCTCTCACTGTGTATGCACAGCTACGAGGCTCTAGACACAGGAGTGCCTAGTCACCGTCACATATCAGGAAGGGTACTTTTTTTCAGGAATTTGAAGGTTGCTTTTTAAAGTCACTGCTTAGTCACAATTAACATTTCCCTAATGTTCCCAATAGCTCAATTGCGCTTTAAGATAACTATCATCTGAATTTAGCCGATTGGGCAATGTGCATAATGTAAAAAAAACAAAAACAAAGGGAGACAGAGCCTTCTCCATTTATTATACATAGATAAAATTCAATCCACAGTAAGAAAACTACTCATATGTACAATGTGGAGTCATGCACTCTAAAGATATGCCAGGAAACATCTAAATTGCATTACATAACATCATCCAAATATAGGACGACCAAGAGATGTGGCTACCAGCTGACGCGTTTCTAGGATATGTTCCCTTCCTTAGGGCTAGCTCTGAGGAAGGGGGCATATCCCCAAACACGTTAGCTGGTAGCTGCATCCCTTGGTGGTCCTATAGGCGCTGTCTCCATTTGTGTTTTTTTGCATGTACCTTGAGGACATTTACCAGTGTCCTAGAGGACAGCAGTCCTCCTGTGTGTTGGTCATCTTCAAAGATCGTTACAGGGAATTCACTAATGGTCTTCTGAGTGCTGGAAGAGTGAGATTGTAATGTGCATAATGTATACAAACTAGTAGCAGACAGCCCTAGGCAATCATTCTAGCGTGAACCAGCAATACTATAAGCTATTTTTACTATTGTTTCCCCCAAAGTAAGAATGGCACCAACATCCAACCTCCTTCTTCCATTAACCTGCATGCTCCATTTACACAGATAAAACATTTGGCATGCCAAGAGGCTTTGAATAAATATGGTGCTACTTAAAAGCTAAGGAAGAGAATAGCAACTCTAGATGTAATGTTATTGCAAATTTACCATGAAAACAAGAGTATAACTTTTATAAAACACCCATGTTCAAGATTCAAATATCCTGGTCTGTTTAAAAAATGTTTGGCGATTCATTTATGAATTAAATACATTCTTATCTTTGAAAACAAAAGCTGAAAACAACAGATATAATCAGCAAACCATCCAACCCAATTGAAATATTCCCAATCAATACAGCCCAAACCTGCACTGCACTTAGGCTGCCTATTAATAATAGAGCACTGTGCCAATAAAAAATCAGAATGTCAAATTTTAAAAATGTGAAACTTTTGGAACTGTTTAAAGCACTCTGTGAAATAGTAATAAATAGAGGAAAATACAAATGATCTGCCTTTTTAATTCAGCCATAATTCAGACTGTTTTTGCTCACAATGTTCTTCCTGTTGAGAAACCTGTTTTGTAATTATCTTGCTCTTAGGAGGATATGCCATATTGATTGCAAACAGGGAGCAGAGAGAGCTTTCTAGAAAGCAGCAAAATAGCACAAGGAAAATCCAAAGCTTCTTTGCTCCTGACAAGGAATTAAGCATAAGGCTGAGGTTGATAATATATGTGAACCTCTCGAAAAACCTGTATGTGCAATCTTGCCCTCTTTACCTGATTTCCAAACACAATACCTGGTTAGGAATATTTGTTCAAAGCTAAACTTCGGGCACAAAAACTTTCATTTAAATATATTCCTCAATAGTCACAAAGGATATATATCCACCTTTTGTACACAAAATGCCATAATCACTGTGCTGCACAAAACTTGTGCAGAGAACAGAGCTATTGGAGTCACCCAGCAGGCCCCACCCACTACAGGCTGTCAGCAGAAAACTAGAGAAGGGGGCGGATACTACACCAGTCATTCTGCACAAGTGGAGAAAGCAGTAGTGATCAGTCTGTATTACAGGAAGCTACCACACAGAGGCAGTTTTATGCTGAATTACTGCACAGATCTAAAAGAAATACACCAGAATTCCAGTGGGAATATACATGCCTAATATACAATAATTGCTTATACGAGTTCGGCTGTAAGATTTTTTTCCACGACAAAATGGCTATAATTCTGACCTTGATGAACTTTCCATGTGTTTACCATATGAAGTGGCACTTTACTTGATCTGCTCATTACATGAATAATCCTTTCTTATACAAAAGAGAACATAGCCAATCAGAGATTTTGCAACATGTTGGACTAGCTCTGCAATGGATCCTGTGTGCTGTATTGGACATAATGGAGTTGATTTACTGAAATAGTAAAGATATTCACTTAACAAAGTGAATGTTTACTTTGTAAAGTGTATGTTCACTTTACAAAGTCAGCGCTAGTGCTATAAGTTGAAGCTGCGTTCCACTTTGAATACCCAATCATGTTATAGCAAATATATATATATATATATACAGGGCTTGAAAAATTTGGCAGTGTCTCACCAGTCAGTCAAAAATTTCACCAGTCAGCATGACCGGACTAAAGCCTTGCAATATATGTTAAAACATTTTGGAGACAGATAGAGCTTTATTTTGTGACCCCACGGGGTTATTTGTTTTTACTTTATAATGAAAAAAGTACCATAAATGTAAAAAAAATAAAAAAGTTTCCCTATGTTATAAAACATTTATTCTTACCCATATTTTTAGTACAACATAAAAGTCGGGGTCACGTCGTGTAAATAGACACCAAACATGTCAAGCCTTAAAATTGCGTGCACCCGCAAAATCGCAAAAAACGCCCATACGCGACGATTAAAATGCTTTTACTGCTCATCAGTTTAGTGTTATCAGTGATTGATGGCTCTAGAATTATTGCTCTCATTCCGACATTTGCGGCGATATGTAACATGTGCAGCACTATAGGCGCAATCGTCGTTTTCGCACGTAGGCGCACCCAACGCATATCTACGTGTGTATGTGGGGGGCGGGGGACTTAAATTTTTTTTCCTTTTTTATTTTTTTTTTTATGCTTCTTTATTTATTTTTTTATGATTCTTTAATTTTTATATTACTTTTTTTAACACTATTGCTATTACATGGGGGGCTAAGAAGCCACCTATGTGATAGCTAATTTACATGACAGGTCCTATAGATATATATAAATATATATATATATATAGTAGTGCAATATAAATGGGTAAGCCGTATTAGTCCAGTAGACAAGACGTCAAAAAAACAAAAACGCAGTATTGCAGTGTGCAATGATATCTTTTTTATTGGACTAACAAAATATATAAAAGACAAGCTGTTAGAGGAGGGGGGAGGGGGATGAGTGGGGTGTCATAAATGTTGGACCTGGGAGTACAAAATGCCTCCTGATAATCAAAAGACAGAAAAAATAGTAGTAAAGTATAATATTTAGTAAACCAGACCTCTTGCCTCTACTGAACAGAATGCTACAAATGCTCTGAACAGATGTTGTACCTGCCTTTAGCCAGTTAATTACCACATCTTTAAAGTCCTGATTTGATCATCATTAGCAAATGTTTTTCAAAACAGACTTTGGATATTTTTCTATATTTGCAAATGTTGCATGCCACACTTACTACAGCCTTTCTCAACCTTACCCAAGAGGAAACCTTGAAATAATTCTCAGGTCTCAGGGGAACTCCTGCTAAAATGAATTTCTCACGGGTCAGTGGGAAGATTGGTCCTTACATTGGTGGTAAGAGTGCCACCCTTACAGACAGCATGTTGTCAAGCTGCTGGCTCATTAAGTGGCATTGGATGAGGAACTATGCAGACACCAGATGGTAAGTCAATCAGATAAAGCTCAAGGAACCCCTAGTGATCTCTGGCGTAACTCTAGGCAATTCCTTGTTGAGAACAACTCCTCTAAAACATAATCTGTGTCCATGTATAATAATTTCTTATAATTACTCTTACTAAAACCAGCCCAGGCAATTTCAGTGTGGTTAAGATTTTAGAAAATGGTTGGCTTATAACAGTTTAGATTGACTTACAGCATTTTCAACTAGTATTTATAAATATTACCGATGTGGTACGAACTAAAACTGCTGCTCTACAATTGCCACCTGTTGTCTAAATGTCTGTGTATAATTATGCCCTATAATCAGGAATATAGATAATATAGCCTTTTTATCAGGATATGTAAAGAGAAGTATTGGCAAGGATGGTAACAGCATGGCTACGTCCATTAATATGTATCACATTACCTAATGTTTATTACACTGTTATTTCTGTGTCAATATTAGCTGTGTGCACAAAACAGCAGGAAAGCAGACCTAATTAGAGGAAACAGACCTTCCACATTCTGCATATTTACAGTTAGTCTGATCTGCATTTCATGAAAAAACATGGCAAAAAAGTAAGCAGTTTGTCATTGTGTGTCAGGTACACAAGAGCACCAAAACCTAAATTATAAGTGTTCACCAGTTAGTTGCATTATGGATTATGAGTCCATATATATAGCAGTAGTAATAGTTCTTGTGCATTGAATTTTTAGCACCATAGTATTATTGCCACTTCTATGGGTGAGGCAAACATTTTCTCTTTAGTAGTATCTAGAGAAAACAGATTATGGCTAACCTTGGGGTGTAGAGGGTAATGCTCGGGTGGGGTGTAGAGGGAAATGCTCGGGTTAAAGTTGAACTTTAGAGGTTTAGGGTAAGATTTAGGGTTTAGGTTGAAAGGAAGAGTTGGGGTTATGTTTATGTAAACCCTAAAAATAAACTTATCTGATAGTCCCTTCTTATAGCTTTAAAAGTGTTTTCTGTTCAAAGGGTTCATATCTGTTCAATGAGTGCAAAGCAATACCTGTTGGTCCTGCTAAAAATCTAGTGAGTTAATAACTCTGATAGATCCCTCCTATGTTAGGGAATTAAGGAAAGAGGGAAGTTTTCTGTGGTCCTATCACACTTCATGGCACCAGGTGAAAAAAAAAAAAAATGCAGCCACTACACCTAAGGTCTGGTAAGCTGCCGTATATCAAATTTTGCTCTTGGGTTTCAATACCCTTTAAAGTAGGAGGACAAGGGGAAGTAAGTTTGTTTTTGTTGCTCAGGTGTAATAAATGTAGACCAAAAATATAACACATAATAGAAGAGTCAGCTAAACAATACATAAATTACAAAAATGAACATTATTTTAGCGCCAAAAATCAACAGTATTGATTATATTGGGGGAATCAAAATTTGCATGTGAACACCTACCCTTAGTGATGTCACATGTCCAATACAGGAGGTGAAAAATATAACAAAACATCTAAAAATATATTATTGTTTGCTTAATGAGGAGTAACACTGCCCGTTGCCTCTAGAACAGGGGTGCCCATTAGGTAGATCGTGATCTACCAGTAGCTCTCAAAGCTGATGCTGGTAGATCACGAAGGGTGTGAATAGTGGCCCCTTTATTCCATTTTGGTATATTTATTTAGCTGTGCACACATGATTACCTATTAGCCTGAGTCTGCTGAGCCAAGCTCCCTGACACCTTTATTGGTGGATACTGGTGGTTGAAGTGCTATGTATTACATCAAAGAATATTAGTTTATACAGTCTGTTGCACTACACTGTTTGCAAAATACAGCAAGGTGAGCCAGGAGAGAGAGCGTGAGGAGAGACAGACAGGAGAGAGAGGAAAGACAACCAGGGGAGATAGCAAGGAGAGACAGCCAGGAGAGAAACGAGAAATGACAGCCAGGAGAGAGAGGAGAGAAAGCCAGGAGAGAGAGAGAGAGAGGGAGTTTTTTTTTTTTCATTGGTAGATCTCATGTAGCTCATCATTTGAAAAGTAGATCTTAACACAAAAATCGTGGGCACCCCTGCTCTAGAAGAGCATTAGTCCATCTTGAAATGCTGTCATGCAATGTTCTCAATTGTGGGATTTTGAACAGATCTTCAAGACAAGTCTCCAATACTTTGAAAGTTGAAGGGGGTGGAAAACTACTTTATTCTCTATGCTCCAAAGTGTCTAGGTATGTTGACTGGGAAAGTCAAAATGACAGATGTTATCTTGCTGTTTTATTTGTTTAGACATGTATGCTATCATCCTGGAACATCAGCACAGCATTTGCACTATAAGGTACCCTAGTCCTGTAACATTGCCTCATGGGTATTGTGTGAGCAAGCAGATTAGTCAGTCATAAAACCTTAATAATCCCATGAAATGGCTGCCCATGCTTAGATCATATTGGCAACTAAAAACGTAGGCTGGGTTCCCTGAATTTAATTTATTTTAAAATTAAATCTGTATTATTTTTTGCCTTCCCTGGTTCCCCTCCCCCCTCCATTAACATGCTAATTACATTTTTAAATCAAACCTCACCATTTACATTACATACCTTATTTGAGACATAATCAATGGGGCTCTGTGTTTCTGTATGCAATACTCGAGAGATTGAGCAAGGAAAGCAGGTTCACTAGAAGCCTGGTGTACTTTAATGGTACTCATACAACTTTATTAATTAAACATCAATTCTTCATTAAATTCAAAAATAACATTACAACATTGCATTTAAAACAGCACATCAAACGCCATAGAGCCTGGCCAACCTATTCAATGTGATCATATCAGTCTATCAACATAGAGCTTGTACGATTTGGATAATAACAGAGGCCCAAAAATGAGAACAATAACATCTCAATATGTTTTGCAATACCCAATCAATTGCTTCTTCAGAGAAGAAATTGAAGAAGCAGAGAAGAATTTAAAATCACTTTATATAAAAGGTTGTCAGGATAGAGGCAACAAATAAGCATATATGTTCTCATCAAATAATCTACAAAACCATCTTCCAATACAATAATGGAATGAGGGCTGACACTATTGAGAATATCGAATATCGGCTGAACCGAAGGGTTTCTCTAGGGGAAGTGAGTTGAAGGATTAGCCGAACATTCAACTAATTCCTTCGGCTCCTTAGTGAATAAACCCCTAAATGTGAGATTGTAGTCCATCACAGGAGCGAGCTTGGAGTGGTGGCTACATTACAACACACACAGGGACCATGGGGAAAAGTAGCCACCCTTCAGAAGGAAGGACAGTGTTGCCACCAATTCAGAGATTATTTGAGGCTCTACAGCCGAGTGATACCCAAATTAGATACATTCTGCCATTATGGCGTTGTCTGTATTCTCTTTGGAAGACTTCATCGCGAAATTAGTTTATATTCCTCTGTTTTACATGTTTATAGATTTTGTAACAACTGCACACAAAACATCTCCATGTCGGACTGACTTATAGCGAACAGGAGTTAGAAGCTGGAAAACAGAAGCATCAGGATCGCTCCATGGCCACAGAATAGCAGTACAGCAGACTGCTGTGCATCTGTAAAATGGGTTTGTACTTGCTATGCATTACCTTACATCTGCATGGTGCAATTACGGATAGATTACATGTTTGTAGAAGCTGCACACTACATTAACTAGTGCCAGCTACAAGCTACATAATAAACATTCACAGCTTGTTGGACTGCGGAGAAAAGAAACTTTTAAACTTGTTTGGAAACAAATATATTAAAACTCTAGTTACTACAAGAAACTTGAAAGGTCTACTTCAAAATGCACTCTACACAACACATTTGTCTACAGAGAGTGTACATTTGCTGGAAAGGGAAAATAATTTCTTAACATAATAATTAACTGATAAGCTCAAAATTATTTAGCCAAATATTTGAGTATTAAATTGATTTTATAGTGCATATTTATTAATTTATTTTTGCATTGGAGCCAGTAAAGCATTGCATCAACAATCAGTGGATCAAGGGTGCTATGCTCTGACTCCTGCAGAGTTTTCCTCCCATTCATGTCCATACCTCAGTACAGACATTCAGTAACAGGGACAGAAGAAAGAATGAATGGACAGCAGGTATGGTGACATCACCGAACTTGTATTCCATTAACAATTACAAGTCCCTCTGTCGAGGTTGCTGATCGGGCTTATAGTTTCTACATTCAGAGATCCTGCCAACGGATGCCGCTGTGTGGGCGGAACTTAGTTCAGAGAGAAGAGCACCCTTGATTCCAGTAAATGGGGTGAGGTGGGAGGGGGTTTGCCAAAGTAACCATGTTTCATGTTACACCCTCAATGGAACATGGTCCAAAAGGCGAACGTAACATTCAAACCTTTTGCTCCCAGAGCTGATTTGCGCACATGTTTAAATCTTCATTTTAGGCCTGAGAGTTACTTAAAAACCCCTGAAAGCAAAGACCCTGTAGAATAAAAAGGTGGCAAAGCCAAATTTTTATATGTCACATGATATTAGCTCAACTGTTTATCAAACACCAAATTTCAGTACAAAATAAAGTTAAGATATTTTAGTGCACAAAAACACAATATAATACAATTTTTTTTAAAATATAAAAGATGAGGTTGTACCGAGTAAAGAGATACCCAACATGCCAAGCTTAAAAATTGCGAGCGCCCATGAAATGTTGAAAAAGGATTGTACCCCAAATTGTCCGTAGGTGACACTGTGAGGGCCCCTTTACACCAATCGCGGTGAGTTCCAGAGCAGCAGCTGCTGTAATGTACAGCAATCGCTCACAAAACGTCCCCCTTTTTTCTGGGGCGGGAGGGGACATGGCAGTGCCTGAAGGTAATGGCACAGCAGAAACGCCCCCTGCCCGCAGTGCGATCGGATGCGTGGAAAAATATTGCTTGCGTTCTGGTCCACTGCAAACGCAAAAAATGTTGCATGCTCTATTTTTTGCATTTGCAGTAGACCGGAAAGCAGGCAATGTTTTGCCACGCATCCGATCACAATGCGTGTTGGGGACGTGGCTGCTGTGCCATTGACTTCAATGCACCGCAGCACCCCCTCCCGACACAGAATGAAGGGGGGAGTTTTGTGAGCGATTGCTGTGCATTCCAGTAGCTGCCGCTCTGGAATGCCCCGCAATTGGTGTGAATGGGCCCTAAAGTCATGTTCAGGTCATCAGTTTACAGTTAACAGTGGATTTTTGCCATAGAATTATTGCTCTCACTCAGGCGTATGTGATAATATCTGTGGCACAATTGTCATTTCTGTATGTAGGTGCACCCAACTAATGTTTGTGTTAGTATATACAGGTACGCAAGGGGCGTTCGGGTGTTTTTACATTTATTTTATTTAACTTTATTTTTAAAATGTTTTTGTTTTTTTTACTTAACTTTATTGCTATCACATAGGGGGCTCATTTGCCATCTATGTAATTGTACTTCAGTGATGACAGATTCTCTTTTAAGGAGATATGATAGGTCTATTAGACCCCTAATGTGACCTTTTCGGCCCACTGAAGCTGATCAATCATTGAAGCTACAATCTCACTATTAGTTTACTAATAAGTATTGAGATTGTAGTCAACGAAAAAAACAATACCGGCGCCCTTTTCTGAGATTGTAGTCCATCACAGGAGTGAGCTTGGAGCGGTGGTTACTTTACAACACACACAGGAACCATTGGGAATAAAAGTAGCCACCCTGAAGAAGACAGTGTCAGCACCAATTCAGAGATGATTTGAGGATCTACAGCTGAGTGAGACACAACATATATTTGTGTTAATAGTTGAATGCATTTAACTCCTGAGTTTAGTGTCACTTTAAAAGAAGTGAGTAGGTTACAAACAATAAATCATATACAGGGTTATTCACAGAAGAGTGAAGAGTTTGGAGAAAGCAATGAGAAGTGAACAATCTAGGCCAAAATAACAGATTTCGAAAAAGTCTCCAATTCAGCTCACTTTCCAGTTCAGCTATGTTGTCCTAGATTGTTCACTTCTCCTGCCTTCTCCAAACTCTTCACCCTTTTGTGAATAACCCTGATAGTCACTAACAACATTTGAAGCATCCATATCCAAACACTTGTACCACCCAATATTAAAAGTAGTTTTGAGTTGTGACTGGAAGATGGAACAATTGTTTTGATCAATTGTACAAAAAATTGAGAAATTTAGTATGTGTATTAACAGTAGTATCATTCTACACCTGAATGACCACAAACTGGAACAAGCACCTCCATAGGGGACTGCCAATGCATCTGTCAGATGAACATTGTCAAGTTCTAAAATCCTTGTGGTGGGACATCAGACATTTCCTATTTCTTAGCTGAACAGTCGCACCAAATCATATTATGGCGATTATACAATGTATGTGCCAACCAAGGCATAAACAAGAGGCAGTGTTTGATTGCGTCTGATAGCAATATTTGAGAATTGCTTGTGGTAGTCATGTAGCAGACTGCTCTGAAAGATTTTACAAATGAAATTTTGAAAGGACTTTAATGTAAACCACTCTATTAAAACAAACATTCAGCAGGCACTATTGTTCAGAGAAAATATAATCTTATTAAAGCAGCAATATAAAAGATATACTCACCTTGTAAGTCTTCGTGCTGCCAATGAAGCAGTGCCTGGGGGATTTGAGTGCATTTCAGCACCATATACAGTACTAATGTTCTCCACACTGCAATAGTCTGGGATATGATTAACTATTTATTTTCCAAGAGTCCTTTGTTAATCTGCTTATAATATGGTTTTTTTCCAACTCAACAGATACACATATTTTACGAAGTTGGATAAACATAATGATTGCTAAGGGGTTATCACGGTATATTGGACACCCAGTGCAGAACTTTTCATAAGGAAAATGTTGGCGGTTAAATTACATTTGCTTCAATTGTTAGCTTGGTGCTCTATGATAAGTAAACATGTATGTCTGTAGGATGCAAACATACATATTAATGTAAATATTGGTAGGGGAAAAGTTCAGGGTTTGTATTTCTCATTTACTAGGTTTGTTTGCAGTTTGAACTATTGACTGCCATTTCTGATAATTTAACAGTGACCAACACACTGGACCTTAGTAAATGATACAGTATGTGCCTATGCATGTGCATTGATTATGCTTGAACCAGCAAGTCGATAGCTCACAGAATTTAATATGTGTCCGCAACGTGTAAGTACAGGTTACAATGTATATGCAATAAGAGGAATTTTTCAAAACTGGTGCAAACAGAATTTGCCGATGACAACCAATCAGTTTCTATCTTTCATTTTCAAAGCTTAACTGAACAAACTGAAGAGAGACGCTGACTGGTTACTGCTCCAGATTCTGTCTGCTCGAGTTTTGATAAATTCCCCCCAAATACATTTACTAACAAATGTAGTTTGCTATCTAATATACGCACCAGTGTCTAAAGGTATCCCGGTAAAACAATGGCATGCTTATAATGAAAATGTAATTTTCTCTAATGCTTGTGGTATCTAACCACTGTTAGCATTTTTAAACGCAAATAGCTTATAGGAAGAAAAAAAACACATCAAGCATGCAGGGCTCTCGTCCAAGGAGACTGTAAAAAAACTTTCTTTGTAAAAAACCTGAATGAAAGGTACATAGATGGGTATTGTAGTGCACATGTGCATATCTTTGTGCATGTGCAGACTAGCCAGAATACAAGATTGCATGCGCCAGTGTGCGTAATAGAGTTTCCACTGATCAATACCTGTTTAACCTTGTGGACACTTGCAGGTGTGTAATCCAGAAATACTATAATGATTTATGCCTGCTCTTTTCCTTTTATTTTAGTAAATTAGGCCCACCGTCTTAGTTAAATCAAGCTGGCATTCCATCTCATTACATCCTCAAAATTATTTTAGTGTTCATCATTGCTGTATCTGTTAGAGCAGTGGTTCTCAACCTGTGTAACCTCAGGTCATTTGTCATTTAGTCGTGACCCAAGTTGCACTGCAATGGAACACATCACATCACGGTACCGCATGTTCTGATACATTTGCGTTTGGGGTGCCATTCAAATGGATGGCAATGCAATGCACCTCTCACACCAGAACGCCTGTTAGGTGCGGTTGCATGGTACAGTGCGTTAATCGCTAACTTCCCGATCTACTGAGCCGACCTGTGACAGTCTCATTGTCACAGGTCGGCTAGAACTATGAGGTGAGTGAAAAGCACTCACCTCATAGTTCTCCTTTAAGGACGCTGGCAGAAAGATGGCAATTTTTTAATGCTCAGTTCCAGGACAGGCACACTTTATGACTTCCTCAAGTATACCTATAAAGTTATGTAAAGTTGCACAATTACAGTATCTAATTATGGTAACCCCAAGCATATGTAATATATTACAACTGAATAAAGGTATATTGCGTCTTCCTCCTGTCAATGCAGTTTTCAAAAACCCCATGGAAGATGGTAATATTCTCAGTGAACTTGTTGAGAAGCAGTACAAAGCTAGTGGAGAAATGTTCCAAAGATTAAAACAATACAGAAACTGTGCCATGGTAAACAAAAACAAAAATCAGACTCAGTAAATATAACTGTATATCAGTATTTAACACATTTAATGTTATTATTTAATGTTCTAAGATATAAAAACGCAAACATGTTAAACACGGGGTACAGTATAATTAATTAACTGTTTTTTGCGATGGGAAATTCATTTTCTATATTATAAGCCACCATAAGATAGCATTTGCACTGTTTTTAGATTCAGAATTTCACTGTTTCTAGATTTATTGCAGAAATAGAGCAATCTGCCTGTCCTTTCTGTAGTATTTCTTTGCATATTTTGTAGGAGAAGGAATTACTAATCTATTTGCAGCAAATAGTGTAAAGCCTCCAAGCATCAAAGACACATGAAGCCCCCGTTGAGCTTGACACTTGTTTTTCATTTCCAGCCATTGATTTTTCTCAGTCCAGTCAACATATTTCATTGGAATAAACTGTTAGCACTATCAGCATCAAATATTGATTACTGCAAGTCTGAGATCCCCACCTGAGAATATGTAACCTTAATTTCCAGCAGGTTACATTGGTTATCGCCAGTCGGCTGGAAATGCTTGGGAATCATTATGTAGTCTAAAATGTTCACAGCCACAAAGTACCTTGAGTACACGGTGACAGTCAAATGTGTAATTATAGATTTTAGAACCTTGGGCAGTTTGTTATAAGTCCCCCAAACAGAAAGAGGACACACCCCATTTTAACTATGCCTATTCCTTTTGCAGAATACAACTGAATTATGTTACATACTGTATTACAGGACAATGGCAGTTCTTGTAAAAAGAATAAATAACTCAGTTAACTTGTCAACCTCCTGTATGGAGTATAAAACCTAAATCCAGGTAGTTATCTTATAGATGAACATTTGTTGTACCTTAATGGTTGTAATGTGAATTTTCTGTCAAAGGATTTGTAATTCTGTAAAGATAATATCTTACTCCAGACACAGCTGCCAGATATTTGGCCTCTACATGTTAGCAAGGAACACACCCACATCCTGCGGATTGGACAGTGAATAAATAATCCAATATGTGGTGCCTGATCCCAAAAGATTCCCTGTGATAATTGCAGACATACCAGGTAATGTAACCTCCACCGCTGTGCTCACCTATGTAACTCACCAGACCTAAAATAATCTAAAAATAATTTGAGGACAATATACACTTTAACGTTTGGAAACTTCAGGAGATAGTATTAGACTGGAACATCTCGCTCCTTTCATAAGTAGAACTACCGGCTCATCCAGCTGACAGGTCTGCCCCCGGGTTTGCACTTGTCTTCGGAACTCACTCCAGTATGATCTGAATACCACCGGGGCACTCTCATACAAAGGAAGAAAACTCTGAAATATGCTCAGTGGGTGAAACATTCTACTCCTTGTGGCACCTTCCCAGCACACCAAGGACACTATGCTAATAATATTGTCAGTGAAGTACAGTATAGGGGAGCAGCACAACAATCAATTATCACTAGGGATGTTCAGATACCAAGTAATGTACTTGGTACAAGTACAGATATTTTTCCAGCTACATTTTTAAGGAGCATACAGGGCTCTTGGGATTTGTGCATCCCTGTTTTAATATATGATTTGTTATATATATATATTAGGGACGCACCAATACCATTTTTTCCAGGCCAAGTACAAGTACTTGTCCAAGTACTTACAGATACAAGATACAAGTACTGATACATTTTTGTTTAGTGTAATGTGACAGTTTTTCTAAAACAATACAGACTAATGATTTCAGGACAGTGGTGGAGTGCCAACGCCCTATCACAGCTACAACTGCTGCGAACCTTGTTGTTCTCGTGAAAATGCCAAGTATCGGCACTCGTATCTGAACTGGAATCTGAACATCCCTAATTATCACCCTTCTCTTTCTTCCTGTCACCATGTTAACACATATTCTGCAGCAAAACCTGATTGGCTCCAATTGGCCCTAATGCTGGTCTTCCCTCTCCCAGACTCCTGCTATGCAGGGGATTACATAAGACTGATATAGGTAAAAATTAAGGCACTTCCGCTAGTTGCACTTATGATACATTTAATGATCTCAATGGACATATAACTTTTAAAGTTATGGGCCTTTCACTTCCTTATGATTACAAGCATTACAAACACTTTGGGTAAGATTGAATCAATTAAGTTTCTCTGGTCAAAATAGGGCATACATAGTTTATTACATGGGAATGTCAGCAGCAAATGGGGGGAGGGGGATCTACGGCAAGTGGGAAGGGCAGGCAACAACAAAAATCAAGCACACTATCCTACAGCCATAGGCTGCCCACACTTCCCGAAAGAAGGACCACCCCAAAAAATAAATGACCTGCAAGCATAAAAGTAGAGGTAGAGGTGCTGCAACATAAAGGTAGGTAAGCATTGCTACAGTGACCTCTTATTCATCCTCCCCTCCTCTTGCCCAAACACTGGGAGTTGTACAGGGGTGGAGTGAAATTGGGGGGAAAACCCAGGGTCTTTTTCGGCAGACAATTTGTAGCAAATGGGGTATTTCTTGCTCAAATCCACACAACATGGCCTTGTTTAGAAACTAAGGGGTCTATTCACTAAGCTGCTGTAGGCAGCCGAGTGAATAACCGACGTGAAGTGAGCCGAACACTGTTCGGGTATTTACTTCAGGCTGGTACGGCTGATTTCAGCCGTATATCGGCTGAAATAAGCCATACATCGGCTTGCTTCACATGGCTTCGGGTCGGCCAAACATGCTCAGCATGTTCGGCTGACCCGAAGTGCAGAAGGAGTTCGACTCAGCCGATCCAACATCTGGATCGGCTGAGCCGAACCTCCGGCAGGCTACACACTGCTGTTCGGCCTTTTCTTATAGATGCCGAACAGCAGTGAGTGAATAGCCGAATCCCTCAGAGGGACCAAGCAGAACAGAAAAATTGTTAAAAAAGTAAAAAAAAAGTAAATAAAAAACGATTGTGCGGAGCTAGCAATGACAGCTAGCTCTGCCCAACAGTTTTCTATTGTCCGGCGGTTCTGCTGCCATAAAAAAAAAACGGAAAAAAAAACCTCCCCCGGGCGCTCTGGGAGCCTCCTGCTCCCGGTCGCACAGGAGAGGAACACTGCTTTGTCATTTTTTTTCTTTATTCTGACACGGAGCAGTGTCAGAATAGAAAAAAAAAACAAAAAAAATGTTTTGCCTATTGGAATGCATTGCTAGATTCCTATTGGCTATTTCAATTTGCAATAGCCAAAAGTAAACTAGCATTGTACCCGCCCTCTGCTGTTGGACCTGATGGGGAACTGCAAAAGAGGGCGGGTACAATGCTAGTTTACTATTGGCTATTTCAATTTGCAATAGCCAATAGTAAACTCTCAATGCTTTT
>NW_017306275.1:3830760-3875047 GCF_000935625.1 Nanorana parkeri | reverse complement strand
TTTTTTACAGCAGCAGAGCCGCCGGACAATAGGAAACTATTGGGCGGAGCTAGCTGTCACTGCTAGCTCTGCACAATCGTTTTCTATTTACTTTTTTCTACTTTTTTCATTCTTTTTCTGTTCTGCTCGGTGCCTCTGAGGGACCGAGCAGAACAGCCGAGAATCTAGCAATGCATTCCAGTGGGCATTTTTTTTGTTTCTATTCTGACACGGCTCCGTGTCAGAATTAAAAAAAACTTACAGCACCCCTTCGGTTCTACTGAACCGAAGGGGTCTTGGGGCCAAAGCTAGCCGAAGGATTGGCCACAGCTTTGTGAATCGACCCCTAAGCATTCCATTCCAAGGACTGTATGAAGGACAAGGGGACATCCTTTTTTAAAAAAAGAGAATTTGCCATTAGTAAGTGTCCTTATTCTGTAGAATGCCCAACTACATGACAATGTAATGCCTACATCAGTAGTGCTATAGAAACACAGAAACAAACAATTTGTTTGAACCAATATTAACTAAACAGTTTGGAAATATTTGACCCAGGAAATTGCACTTTACTGCCTTTGTCTTGACCAAAACCACTGAAACTTAAATGGACAAATATTTTTTTAACCTACTCAACTATGCAATATCTAATTAGTGTGATACATAAACTGAATATACTTAAGGAAATGTAGCAGAACCTTTTTAACATTTTCTGTAAATAAGACATAGCTTATGATGAATTCTAATTCTGTCCATTATAGTTCGTTGTAGACAAGGTCATAGTTATTTGAAAACTGCATTATATTT
This sequence comes from Nanorana parkeri, assembly GCF_000935625.1. Taxonomy (NCBI): domain Eukaryota; kingdom Metazoa; phylum Chordata; class Amphibia; order Anura; family Dicroglossidae; genus Nanorana; species Nanorana parkeri. The sequence continues at coordinate 3,874,264 of NW_017306275.1, read as the reverse complement.
TAATAATCAAACACATCCTGTGATTGTTCTTCCACAACACCAGTGATTCAGTGAAAATAATGATGTAATTTAGATGAAGGTTTCATGTGTTCTCTACAAGTGGCAAAAAAGAAGCAGATGCCAGCTTTTGCCTGAAGGAGAATAAACTTAATGTACTGTAACAAATAGAGGCAAATAAAATAAAGCTACATTTCTCTATAACAGGCAAATGATTTCTCATGCTTCATTCATAGCTAGAATTGTTCACCTCTGCTTGCAATGCACACTGGAACTCGGAATCAGAGCCAGGTATAGCTTAACAATAAAAACCCATACATCTTAATACATGATGTGTTGTTGTATCCACTTATTGATCAAGCAATGGTAAAACTGGCACATTTATCAAGCAAACAGTAAGTTCAAGCTGAAAAATGAACACAATGCACTTAATGCCAGGAAAGCAAGGCCTGAAATGCCAACCTGCTATACAATTCAGTGTTTGTTATTTGCAGTACCATTTCCTATAAAGTGATACTAAACTCAGGAGCCAATTGTTAAAAATGCATTCAAGTAGCTTAACCATTAACACAAATGTAGCTTATTTGTGTATCACTCAGCTGTAGATCCTCCAATCATCTCTGAATTCATGCTGTCACTGTCCTTCCTTCTGGTGGGTGGCTACTTTTGTTCCTCATGGTTCCTGCATGTGTTGCAAAGTAGCCACCTCTTCAAGCTCGCTCCCATGATGGACTACAACCTCAATATAAATTAGTAAACTAAACGTGAGATTGTAGTCCATCACGGAAGAGAGCTTGGAGCAGTGACTACTTTACAACAAACACAGGGACTATGGGGAACAAAAGTAGCCACCCTCCAGAAGGAAGGGCAGTGTCAGCATGAATTCAGAGATCATTAGAAGATCTACAACTGAGTGATGCACAGATAAGGTCCGGTATTGTTAATAGTTAAGGTACTTGAATGTATTTTTAAGATTTTACTCCTGAGTTTAGTGTCACTTTAACTTCAACCATAGGACAGCCATATATCATGCAACTTTGAATAATGAATAGTTAAAGTAAACGCATCACAAACTTGGACCATTGAAACTTAGTAAATGATGAAAAAATTATATTGCTGAGATTACCTTCAATAAAAACTGCATTTCAAAAATATCAATAGTCGCAGAGAATTTCCTGTAAAAGTCAATCTTGGCCCCACCTATTCCTAGCTCCTAAGCTTCCTAATCAGCCGGTAGGAAAGACGATCACATGAAAAGACCAATAAGAAAATTCTAGAGGTAGGTAGAATGGGGGCAAGCAGAAAGAAACTTGCTCTTGTTACTTTTTTATTACTTGTCATGTTTTTTAACAGGTTTAAATAACTGAGATTAAAGAGCTTGAAGAGTCAAAAATATTATTATATTAAGGATAAACTATTCTTTGTGCTATCTTGCACACCAGAACTATGTCAGCCTTTACAGCAGACCAACATAATTCACAACACATAATGCTAAATACACAGTGACCACTGTACCCAAAAGCAACATTTCTAGTGTAAATAATAAAAATTTGCTAAAAAAAAAAACCCAATCTTTGTACCTCTTCTAAAATGTGTTAACATTCAGAATGAAATATGCAACAATTATGAATACTACAGTTTCTGTCTGTGTCTCTGTAGTGTCTGAACAGATTACATTCTGTAACCTTTATACCAAGAAAACAAAAAAGGTGAGAATTAGGCCAAGATCTGGGGGCAAGTAATACATTTTCTCAGTGACCTTAACCAGAGTAATGACTGCCTATAAACTAGAGACATTCTATAACCGTGTGAGGATCAAAGCACGCCAGTATCAATATTGTGCAGACCTATAATACATAATTATGGAAGTCTCCTCTGCACTGTATATATAATATTACACACTCTTGCAAGTAAGCAGGAAATCATAGTTTAGTATAGATAATACGGAAAGAGTAGGTTGGCTTGTGAAAAATATAACCACTTTCCACAAGAAATTAAGACAATGATTTAGGTTGCTCTTGAAGGAATATTGGGCATCTTTCCATCCTTTTCAGCCACACATTTTTATTCCATTCTAGACTGTGATTTGGTCAACCATGAACACACAACACATAAGCCTGGATATCTATAAATTAGGTGATTCCCATGGCTCACTGCACTCATCCTAGAAGATCTACCACTCACAGCCTACAGTCGCAGATTTAAAAGCAGAATGTATAGGACAGGGATAAACAAGACCTTTTCTCTTTAGAGCTAGTTGCCTACTAGAGCATGTTTGTGAATTCATTTAATTGACAAATGTTATCTGCACCTTTGGGAAATGGATTTTAAGGGTGAACAGTTTTTGCTTGGCATAGTGGGAATAGTCATCAAATCTACAATCAGGACAAGGCAGCTTAACAAGGCAACTTAAACAAGTGACACAAAAAGAAGCTTTCTTTTTTTTTGTTTTTTTTTAAATGAGCTTCATTTTAACTACATTTTTAATACACACATGTTTAAAAATAACTGTTTTACCTCTATTTTTCCCTCACCTAAATGTGCATCAAAGGATACATCTGATTTTACGTGCTGTAGTCTACAACAAGATCATATTTTTTAGGTGTTGTGCTTGCTAACACCTAGCACCCACATTTCTCTTACATGGCAAAGCAGTAAATCCAGGTAAACTCCAGAAGCCAATTGGATCCGCAATTGTGCTGGGCTTCAACACTTTTGGTCACACCAAGGCACAGCCCCATGCAACCCTGAAAAACCAGTACAGAGCTTTTTCTGGATTGTGGATTTTTTTTGACTTCTGGAATTTACTTGGCCGCCCTGCTCAGTCCTGCAAGTGAAATGCTATTGTGGATGAGCACCTTTTTAGGTGATCATACAGGCTGCTTATCTGGGACTCTAAAGGGTACTCTGTGGGACAGAACAAGCTATTGCAATCATTTTTATTAGTGTTAAAGGTTTAAAGGTCTAAAAGTTGTGCAACCCCTACAGAGAATGACCATAAACAAAATAATATACATAAACAACAACAATATGCCCGGCAACAAAAAAAAAATGCTTCCCAACCCCCCGACTCCCCCCCCCCCCATCTATGACCTACATACAGCTTTGCTGTAACCTTTTAACTGGGTTGTTTTAACTTGGCTGGCTGTGAAGGGCAGTTGTAAGAGAGACAGAGGAGAGAAAAGTTGAACAAAAGTAAAAAAGGAAAAGGATAGGGCAGGGGAATAGCTGTAACACTAGGAAAGGGGGGCTAAGTTAAAAAAGAGGTGTTGGGGAAACAGAATCACCTCCATACCTTGACCAGCATCGTGTTCCTTCAGCTCCTGTAAATAAACTTTTGTTTTTTTCCATGCTCTGCCTATGGTTTGTTTGGTGGCTAAAAATAAATAGGTGGTCAATTTTTGTTGGGAGGCAGGGAGCTCAGGAATGGTGTGATGCAGGAGAGCTATTCTTGGTTGCCTCCTAACAGTGATATAGAAAAGAGTGTGAAGGAGTCCAAATACTTTAGACCAGATAAGAATCAATTTCAGGCAGGACTACCAGGTATGTAAAACATCTCCCTGTTTGTCCCAAAGTCTGAAACATCTGTCACTATAAGATGGAATTGGGAGGGCACCCAGTACCATAGTAGGAGCACTTCTTAGGCAGACTATAAAATGGTAATCTTTAAGAAACATTTTGGCTATTTTGGAGCAGATCTTCCCTCAGTCCTCCGAGGAGAGTGATGCATTCAACTCCTTATACCAGTTAACAATACAGGTGAGAGGAGAATTATTCTGAAAGAGGAATACAGGAGGGAAATAAGTTTCAGGAATCCTAGCAAATGTAGGCAAACATGTTTAATTGCTGTTATAGCGTATAAAAACTCAGTTTCAGGTAAGTGTGGAAATCCAGTGTTCGATTTGAATGTATATGTAGTGCACCACAGACAGTGCTGCATTGTGTTCCTACAAAGTTAACCATTGCAGTAGATGGCGGGAGGTGAGAAAGTGAATGATATAGGAAAAAACACATGTGGTCCACCAGGAAAAAGAGTTAGGATGGTCCAGGCCAGCTGGGAAGTAAAAAAGTGCTTATTAAAAACGTGTTCACTTTCTTAGGCATTTATTTAAAAATATAACTAAAAGGGAGAATCCACTGGAATCCCTAATTAAATAATACCTCACTTGGATGCCTGCACATAACTTAATTATACTTCTAGTATATTTTGGAATTCCTAAAGCTCTGAGTACTCTGGAAATACTTATTATGTAAATACCACCCTACTAGTAGCCCATCTCTGTGATAGGCAGCCTCACTGTGAGGCATGTCAAGCAAGGAGGGGCGGGCCAAAGAAATGGCAGTCTACAGAAAATATGAAGCTGTATAAAGGCACCTGGAGGTACCTGATAATGAATACAAATTAGGGATTACTAAGTTTAACAATACTACAGGTTTGCTTTAAAACTGAACTTCAGACAAACCACTAAATGTACAGATGAAATACATAAAAGGGAGCTCTTTCACCTGCCACAGAATTTTCATTTCTGTCCACCTATTCCTGAGATTTACGCAGCTCTGCCACACAGCAAAGTTCTGTCTGGCAGGACGGGAGACCTGATTTTTCTGTGATGCAGATAAGTTACACTCACAGTTATTGCCCCTCCTCCAGTCTGTGACTGAACAGTGAAAGGGGAAGCAGTAGACTGTTTTTTTTTTCTTTCTGTCACTCTGCACTCTACTCCTATTAGCAATATGTTTGTCTTTTTTATCTGCCTGGAGGTCAACTTTAAAGAGGTGTTGGGTTTTTTTTTCTCCTACTAGTTAATCTAAGCAAAAACACCTATTGATTGCCTCATATTATCATTATTAGCACTGTGTTTCTTAAATAAGCTCCTTTGTTTAACCTCTGGCATTTGGAGGCTCTTCATATTTGTAGTGAGCTTTACAATAGCTCCAAGCCATCATATTTTCAATTAAAGATACATGTATGCCTGGAAACCACGCCAGTTTCAAAAAATGAATTCTTAAATATACACATGACTCAAATTTGGACAAAATTACAGCCATTCTATAAGTCTTTTCTATTATGTTGGGGATACATGGAGGAAAGAAAGATAATAGACAATTGATATAGCACTGATTCACCTGATGTAGTCTCACCCTGGTTGCCTGCAAGCTGACCTGAATTTAAACCACTGTATTATACAAAACTATTGCATTAGATATGTTTCTAGGTTATATATCTGAAATGCTATACAATTTTCAAAGCTTCTACACAAAAAAAATAAGACAGTAAATGGAATATAAAGTTCCACTCTAACTGCTTTCTTGGGTATACTTTTAGTGTTCACAATCGCATATTGTTAGCTTTCTCACTGTTGAGCTGACATTAATTCAAGAAGTTATTTTCCAGCAAGACAAACACTGCATTTTTGTCTGAATGTATGAGACATTATAATTGGGAAGTAAAGGCTTTAAAATGTTGTTTACTGCTGCAATTTTGCTTTCAGTTTTGATGTGGTAACATTGTCCCAGATAAACTTAGAGGTTGTGTTTGAAATAAAATTAGATTTATACTGCTGGTCCCTTATAGTGGAAAACTCTTTGTTCTGCTTTGGAATATGATAAGGTCAGAATGGTCTAGAGCAGTGGTCCTCAACCACCGATCTCCCTCCTGCTGGGCAGCTCTGCTGACTGCTTCAAGAGTAAGCATACATGGTGCAAAGGGGTGTGTTTGTACATTGAGGCGACTTCCATATTCAGTTTCCTCACAGTAAAACGTATTGCCCGTATCAGTGGCCGCCAACCAACATTAATTAGAATGGGTGGGACTATCCTTCATGACTGACATTTCTCCATTGACCGAGAGGAGCAGGAATGTAATTACTGGAAACCAGAACCAAGCATATCATCTTAAAGGAAGGTAGGAGAGGGAGATGGGAGTGTAGTGTGAATCCTTAGAGCAAGTTATGGGTAGGTGTAGTAAAGCATCTCATGGGGACAAAAAAGTGGAAAGCGGCAGTCCAGTATGTATATGAAGGGAAGATGAGTTCCCGTATTGTGGGAAATGGACCAGACTGAGCTAAATAGGGTAAGGCTGTGGCGGCTGGTAATAAGTATTGGGGTGCTGAAGGTGCGGTCACGCTAAAGGTGGATTGTAGTACATGGATGTGCTCAGGAGAGCGTGCTCAGGAGAGCTAAGGCCAGCCTGCTAACTGTGCAGTGTCGGAGAAGCTGATTGTCCTGGCATAGTGGCTGAAAGGTGGGTTCGGGAGGAGTACAGCCAGGTCACATAACCACAGTAGATGCAGTCTGGCCAGAGGTGCCAGTGGGTTCACATGCTGCTGTGCCATGCCATATAATCATCTACTATTAATGCCTGGGGAATGGAGGACTTCAGGCCACCAACAGCCAACTTTCTAATATCAGATGCTGCTGCTCATTCTTTGGGCTCGTTCATGCCAAGCCATGTACAAAATTGGTTAAAGCTAAAGTATTGTTTTAAGGGAAGGTGAGAGATGTGCTGCATAAAAATCCAGACATGCTGCACTTCTATGCAGCCCACCTCGATTACCCCTCACTTCAGCCTTTTGGTGTAAACAGGACACCTAGAAAACAATATGTCCTCAATACATGCGAGCATGATTCTCACATAAGGGGATGTTATTTATAAATAAACTTAAATCACCTTTGTCATTGTGCCTATTTAAATTACAGTACCTCATATTTTCAACTGATTGCTCCCTTTAATACATTTTAAAAACATATTTTGCATTCTTACTGTTTGGGCATGGTGTCACAAAGGTTGAGAATCGCAGATCTAGAGGGGAATCTAACCAGCCACAATACACAATGCATTTTAACACTGCTACCAGTAGAATTAGCCATAGTATAGTAGTGATCTTTTTTCCACATAAAAGCAAATGCAATGTAAAATGTAAATACAGGTCTTACCTAAGCGCTAACCTGTAAAAAGGGAAAAGTAAAAGGTTCATTTAATGCCCCCTTCCCAGACGCTCATGCTCACAACTCTTTCTCTCTTCCGCTGCTCTTTTCAGATACTGGGAACTAAGAAATTATCCAGTACTGCCGGGTATGGAAGAGAATGTTACTTTTATCTGACTATGCAGCCAAGCGTGTGCTGCTAGGGAGGAAGGCATTAACGTACTGTATACCTATTGGCTTGCCCTGAAGGTTTGCTTTAAATAATATCTATTGCACTACCATGAGTTTAAAAAAAATACACAGTATAGTCTAGCTTATGAAAAAAATAAGCATTTTCCAATTCTTAATAACTCTTCTGGGTAGCTCCACAGTTGAAACAATGAACTTTCCAATCCAACCTCATTTTCTTTCCCTTGATTTCATAGAAATGATTTACCAGCCACTCTACAATAATTTAACTGAGAGGTCATAAATGTTATTTATTAGTACATGCCATATGCATGTACTTACTTATATTAACTTACAGATATTAATAATTAAAGACCTTAATGACTTGTAATACAGTCCTGCATTCTATCACTGATTGCAATTTATGTGTTATGCACAAAGCCATAGTGTGCTGAATGCATTTATCACTTATGAATGCTTTTATGACTTCTATTACATTATTGTCCACAATCTTATTTCACATTGTGTGTCTTCATACACCAATATGCTTTGCTCTGCTTAATATTTCATCCTCATCCAATAAAAATATAATTTAAAAAGGAATAGGCATAACCCAGAGCAAAACAACAGTATACAATGCTAATTACCTGGCCGTAATAAATCATCTCTGTGCAAATTAAAATAGCTAGATAGATTAAAACTTTCCTTAGAAGCTATGGCTATAATCTAAATTAATTTCATGCTGACAGCTTCTTTCAGCTGAAACACCTCAACGCCTGATAAACAACTTGCAAGAAACTATTCATGAATTCATGTCAAACAATATCCATTTCTGTAAACAGATAATCAGCCAAATTAATATTAAATCAATATGCTTCTACAGAGTGAATTATTGAATAAGGAAGACAAACAATGGAGCTTTGACTTAATGCTATTTACTAATGCACACTTTATATTGGAAGAACATTAACTCGTAGATTATGGAGATCTGGATGCTGTTTAAAATTAATGTTTATATATTAGATATAGGCTGTTCAGAAGGAAATAAGTGTGTTTTCTGCATAGACCCTGTCCATTAAAGAATTTATGTAGGAAACCCTCTACACATTATTGCACGTGGAACTATAAACCCCCAAAAGGTCACTGCACAATCTAAATATTGTTATTCCACATCTGTAAAAGGGCTGCAGTCTGTATTCACTTAAAAAGGTCCTGAACTATGGAGGCTGTGATCAAAAAAGTTAAGCAGATGGCAAAAAACTAGTCATCAATATTGCCTGTAGGCTCCCTGACAATTATTTGTTATTTATTACTAAGTTGCCATGCTTTGTTCTGCACGGTTTTCTGCGTGGGGGCAGTCATCAAAGTAGAAAAAAAGGGACCTACTTCCTAATATCAGAGCAGTAAAGTAGCCACTGCTTTAAGCTCGCTCCCATGGTAGACTATACCTTCAATACAAATGACTAAACTCAACATAAGATTGCATCATGTAAAAGTATACATACATGTAAAACTATACATACCTTACTAGTAGTAAACTAGTTGTATGCCCCCTGACTACTCCATCACATTCAACAGCAATACGATCAACCCCTCCCGTCAAGCCAGGGTGGTCAGTTTTAATCTTTGATACTGAGCTCTCCTTTCAGCCCCACATCCAATCACTGTCCAAATCTTGCTGACTCAACCTCTGTATCATTTCCAAAATGTGCACCTTTTTAACAAATGACACCAGAAAGCTTCCAATTCACTCCCTTGTAATATCTCACCTCGACTACCGTAGCTCCCTCTTTGTTGGCCTACCACTCACAGGCTATACCCCCTTCAGTCTATCATGAATGCTGCTGCCAGACTCATCCACCTTACCAACCACTAAATGTCCAGCACCCCTCTCTGCCAATCCCTTCCACTTGCCCAAGGAATACAATTCAAAATACTAACAACACACAAAGCCATCTACAACTATGCCTCAAACTACATCACCAACCTCATCTCAAAATACTCAAACTGCCCTCTTCGCTCTTCCCAAGACCTCCAGTTCTCCAGCTCTCTTGTCACCTCCTCCAATGCTTGCCTCCAGGATTTGTCAGTAGTATCTTCCATCCTCTAGAACTGCCTACCCCAATCTGCCCACTTATATCCTACTCTGTCCACATTTAGGCAATCCTTGAAAACTCTCTTTCAAGGAATCTCTTCAGGGAAGCCTATTCTACCTCAACATAACCGTCCTTTCACTTCTTCCATTAAATCATCCCACACAATTATTACCTTTTCTATCACTTGCCCCTACTACTAGATTGTGAGCTGTCATGAGCAGGACCCTCCTAACCCTCCTGTATTGAAATTGTATTGTTAACTGTATTGCCTCCCTCCATTTTGTAAAGCAGTGCGCAAATTGTTGGCACTATATAAATCCTGTATAATAATAATAATACTGTGGACCCAAGATTGTTATATCACTCTGAATTAACATTTATATAATATATATGCCATTATTTACTGTATATCATATGTACAATATCATAGAAGTATGATGTGATTTAAAGGAAACATTTTTTACAAATTCAAAAATGAATCATAGACATATTTCAACAGTTTAGGCATCCCAATAAATAGAAATTCCTACAATTTCAAAATGCTTAGCACTATTTCAACTGGCAGCAATGTCAGGTTGCATCATTATAGAGATAACGTAATCTTTCCAGGTCAGTTAAATGTCAATAGATGTCAATGTCTTTAAACACTATAAAATGTCAATAGATTATGTCGTTTAACTTAATGTTTTCTCATATCTACTGTGCTGAGATAACAAGGCAGATTAAAATGGGCACATATCTGGATGTGTTATGATAATTGTTGCAGGAAATTGCAAATACATTTTTATTTCCGGTACATAAAGCAGGAAAGGTGAAAAGGACAAGTAATACTGTGAGAAAAGGTGATTGGAAAGATAAAATAAAATTACTTTAAGTGCCTGGAATGGACAACATTCTGCCAATTAAGAGCACATAAAGTATTATTACAATCAAGAAGAAAAGAACTGCATGAATACAAAAGCCATACGGGTTCAATATAGTGAAGTTAAAAATAATGTAACTTTAAGATAAATTCTACCTAACGTGAGAAAACATAATATGGGCCAGAATAAAAGTGGAATATGCCCTGTTCTAGATTGTTCTGTATATGTATTGTGCATACTGTCTTTTTTATATATTTAATTACCTAACTTATTGTTCTTCATGCTTTTTCCCTTTTCACAACTGTTGGCCCCTCTAACTGGTTCACATGGGTGATCTGTATCCACAGGGCATCAAGTGCCGCCACCTTTCCTAAGAAAAATCACTAGCTGAATGTGTGCTGCAGTAAATATATAGAGCTTTGCTTTTATGGATGTGGCCCACACAAACAAATGTACCTGACCCCAAAAATACCCCAGACTGAACCTAAAACCCGATTTAAAGAGGAACTGAACTTTGAAAGCTGGGCAAAAAAGGCAGGTAGGGGGCATATGACCAATTATCAGTATTATCTGTGGGCTGCCTTGAGCTGATCTGTTCACATCACTGACTTATACTGGTTCCACACTGTCTTTCACTGTGGAGGTGGCCATATTAGAAAGTTAACAGCATAGTTGCTATCACCAAATCACAATCCATATCTTCTAGAAAAGTAGCCTTTGATCTGTACTGAAGATATACAGCTTTATGGTGGTAGATACAGAAGAGCCTAAAGACTCTCACATACCAGGAAAAGCAGGACTATTTTAAGGTGGAATCCCAGAAAAAGAACATTCTTTAGGGTTCTGCTTAGGCTCAATAAACACTTCTAGATGTTCCTTATAACAGAGAAAAGCTACACTTAGTTCAGTTCCACAATACCTGCATACAGGCAAAAAAAAAACAAACACAGAAAAACCTAATTTCTGCTCAATTTTAAAAATACACTTACGGGTCTATTCACTAAGCTGCCGAGGGCAGCCGAGTGAACAACCAGCCCCAAAGGAAGTGAGCCGAACACTGTTCGGCTATTAACTTCAGGCTGGTACGGCTGATTTCAGCCGTACATCGGCTGAAATGATGCCAAACAGCAGTGAGTGAATAGCCGAATGCCGCTCAGCGGCATTCGGCTCGGCTGTTCTGCTCGGTCCCTAAGCATTCCATTCCAAGGACTGTATGAAGGACAAGGGGACATACTTTAAAAAAAAAGAGAATTTGCCATTTGTAAGTGTCCGAGGCTACGGCTAGATCCTTCGGCAGCTTTGTGAATAGACCACTTAGTTCAAGTATTCTACAGGTGTAGTCAGATATCAGACCAGATGAAGAGGTTTATATAGTGCACATGGACATCCATGAAAAACCACAAGAAAAATAATGAGACACTGCACTATTCTTCTGGTGCTCATTTTATTCATAGTTCTATTATGTCCACTTTAATGCTGTTGATGATTTTAAAAAAAGAGTAAAAAAATTGAGTTTTCGTTTAAAAGAGAAGTCAATCGAAGACTTTTTTTCGGCTAAGCTGTTCTTATTGGTCCCAGGAGTGCATTTTCTAACGTATTCCTGTAACCTAAAGCCAGCAGATAGTGGGCTGATACCTGCTTTCAGCTAACAAGGCATAGCCAAGAAGCAGTCAAGGAGGATCCTGCAATATTGTTAGGATCCTCCATAGCTGCCAGCAGTGCCCACCCTCTCCCGTTTGTCGTTCCAATCAGCGCGGGAGTAGCTGAGAGGCCGAGAGCTATCAGATCAGCCATCACGTGACCAGTCAGCTCTTGGTCTTAGAGCCGGCATGGACAGAGAGGTAAGTGTTTTTATTTTTTTATTATTCCAAACTTCTCCTTTAAATTCTTCCAGCCAACAAAGCAAGCATTATGTGATTTTCCTGGCATATCTTGCTAGTGGATGTGCCCTTTTCATGATTCATTTGTATCTCTTAGTAATGACCTTATAGATTCATGAGTTTCCCTAAATCTGTCTTGTTTGTGTTAGGCAATAAATAATAAAGAAAAAGGATGACATTGTTCCCAAAGTATCCTTACCATTATGTTTTGGCAGAATAGTTTTAATATCTGTAGTTATTATGCAAACATTCTGTCTTTTTTCCTTGGTTTTTCCTCAAAATTGTAATGACTGCCATTCTGTAAAAACGCTACAACCTCTTTGAAAGCTAAATGTGCCTTTGAAGTCAGCAGCAACTTTTACTGATAAAGCCTGAGCAAGAAATTATAGCTCTGTAATTCCCTGTTTCTATAGAATGGGACTCGTCACCACAGAGCTTTACATTTGTCAGAAAAGGAGACACAGGTTTCTTGATGGAAATGTAATTGTAGTGCCATTTTAAACAGTTGTCATTTGGCAGCAATGCTAATGATGCATAGGTCACAGAAAAATATTTTTTTTTGTCATTCGCTTGGTCAAACATGCCAGATATAATAAAGCAGAAGGTCACTCCATAAAATTAAACACTACAGGAGGAATTGATCAAACTTTTTTGCACAGTTCGCAGCCTGCTTAAATCATTCATGGTAATTTTACACTTTAAAGATATTCAATTGCAGCTCAAATGAGGAACACGGAGAGATACAAAACATTAGAAAATGGATCCAGTAATCATAAGGAAATAATGTTTATATCAAAGAGAATTTATTCCCTAAAAGAACAGCTGAACTTTAATTAAATACTTACATCCTGACCTTCACACGTCAATATAATTTCAAAAGGTAGAACAGTACTGTCAGATACAGGAACAGCTACCTGTCATGTGACCAAATGCTTAGGCATTTGGAGGGACTGTCCGTCATTTGGAACCATTTGGAGGGACTGTCCATTATTTGGAACCAAATCCCTCTGTCCCTTATTCCTCCTTAGTTGCCCCTCTTTTTGGTTTGATGTACGGACATCTATTAAAAGGTTTTTTTCACTACCAGAAATGGTAGTTAAATGGTATTCTGCACTAAAACCTTCATCTTTTCTCTTAATTATCGTTATTGCTATTTCTGCCATATAAATTGTTATTGGTCCGCATAACTGGGCGTGGCAGGGGAGTGCCTATTACCTTTATATAACTGGTGGCGTGGAAGGGGTGTGTCCAATGCATATATATAACTAGGGGCATGGCAGGGGTATGTCCATTGCCTAAATACATAGCTCTGGAAGGTCCCTCTTACTCATACCAGAAGTTTGGGATGTATGGCTTAGGCACTGGCCATGTGATCTCAACAGAAAGGGTCTAGGGAACCAATGATCAGCCTGATTCAGTCAGAAAACTGTACTTGTACAGGTCCAAGGAGGTGGAAACACTGCTGGGACTTACTTGTAGGCATGCTGGGACTGCCAGTGAGGACAGCTGGTACTTACAGCTCTATAAAGGCAGAGGAGATACCAGCACAAGTTATTCTGGTACTTACTACCGGTGGCCTGGTGGGCCACACTGTATCTTTATAAAGGAAGGCTATAAGGGTCACTGGGTCTTGTAATTCAACAGAGGCAGAAAAGATGTGATGGTAGATAGCTGATAGGTATTCTGTAGTGAGGTGTGAGTATTCTGGAAGTGCATGCTATTTATGAGAAAATTAGGATTCCAATAATCAAATGACCATGTAGAGCAAAAAAAAAATAATAGCAATTCCACACCAATGCTATTTTTATGTATGTGAATTGATCATCATGATGAGAAAATTATTATGAGATAAAAAATAAAATCATTGAAATTTACTCCATCATCTTTAAGTAACCTGTGTTTTTAGCAGCAAAGCAACAGATTTACTTTAATGCAGACCTCCCCATTCAGAGTATTAGAATGAACCCTAACAAGACAAGGCTCAGACAGGCTTGCAAAGTATTGTTAAATGGAGTTACAATGATGCAACTGTGACAATCAATAAATATCGGACATACTTGTCATTGGCCTCTACACAACACAAGGTTTACTATGGCATTCATTCATTACATTATAGCCACATTCTCACCTTGGAATACAGGAGGCACTGTATAATATAATGACAGTTGCATCAGCCCTCAGCTGTTCACATGCCATTCTCTGTGCTTACCTGCAGATGATCAGACTGCGTCCAAGTGCGATCGTCCACAGGTAATCACAGCCTTTGTGATTACATGCACGCAGGCTGCAAACAGTGGCAGCTGTCATTGGATTGTACAGCGCCTGCTGGCAAAAACAGCAGATCGCCATGAGTCTCTTGGAGAATTTGTGAGACTCATTAATCCGGCCCCAACCGCAGATGTGAATGGGCCCTTGATATAGTCAACTTGTTCCAACTATGTTCTTTGCTACTGATGTTGATAGTGAAATGCACTGAACTCTAAAACCATGAAAAATCAATAAACTATTAAGAATGTTTTTCTCGTGATGAAAGCTTGATTTGTTTTGTTTAATTATATCATGAATAAAATAGAGCAAGTAAATGGAATTGGGAGCATAAGGACTAAATTATATAAGCCTATTGATGGGAATGAAAGCAGATGCAAAATCTAAATGGATGGCATTGAGTTTTCTAAAGAACTTTGGATCATAAGGAGTTGCTTTTTACTTTTTATTTACTTTGTTTTCTTCTTTTTTTGCAAAATGCATTTTTCCACTTTTCTTTAATTCTAGCACTGCTGATCTCCTTCAGTTTTTTGCAGGCACTTTTGGTCAATGTTCATGTGATTTAGTGGCAAGTCCACATCATTTGGCTAGCTTGCTGATGGTTACATTGGCAGAACAAGCCTAAGCGATGTGCATCAGTAGTCACCATTAGGAGCATGTGTGACAGGGTGACAACATAGGAGAGCAATTGGCCCATAACAGGAACAAGGACCACCATGGCAGGATCACCAGAATTTATTTTGATTAAAGCTGCAGATATAAAAAGATTTTTAACGTCTTTTGAAATTACATGAACATGCTAAAGCTTATATGCGATTAGTAATTGGGTTTAGATCTTTTTTTAAGTGTTTACTCTTACAAATGGGCTTACTTTGAAGAACTCTGAAAGTGTCCTGTTAGAACTTTATGAGTGTTCCATAAGTCTTTTACCATTAAATAAAACATTAAATAAAACATTAAATAAAATATGCATGTGCCGGACCACGTTCTTCTAAGTGAGTGTGTCTTTTCATTTGCTGCTTCTCAACTCCTGCTCCACTGTACAAATCAAGGATCCAGAAGACAGGGCTACATCCATCACTTTTAATGTCACCAAAATGGCCATAAAATCATATATAATTTCAAAAGATGTGTATGCTGATTTTACAAAAGGCATGATTGCTCTCCCCTAGTGATGAGATTTCAACATTGCAACTTTGTAGCAGGTTACAAGGCGAAAAGCTGCAACCGGGGGCTGATCTGTTTTAAACATTTGTGAACACAACCACTGGATAGACACCAGAATTGGCATGATTGTGTCATCTCTAAGCTTACATTTCAGTCCACAAATTAGATACCAAGTCTGGATAATAACTCAACAAAGATTGCTCCAATCTATTCCTGGACTGCGGGTATGAGAGAAGATTTCCAAAGTCTCAGAATCACAACTCTGGCAGCCATAATGAAAAAGCGTATCAGGCCTTTTTTTAGCTGCTGAGATAGAACCAGGGAGTAGAGAGAGATGGGCGATTTTGGGTGTAGGTCATGTTTTAACATTAGTGGCTTACTCAAATATCAAAGACCAGTGACCAGAAGGCATATATAGATGGGCTTATCCAGTGGAGGCACCAAGGTAGGTGGCACCCGGTGTGGCTGCTTCACATGCGTTATGATGTCCATGGTGTGACGTCATTATGCATGCGCGGTGATGTACTTTACTGCTTGGTGATGGACAATGGCAAAGAGAGGAGGGGATATTGACCAGGTGGGATCAGGTACGCAGCCCGGTCCCCCCTTCTCCCTTGTGCCGCTGTCAGGCTCTAGGTCCATGAACGAGTGCCTGACTATTGAGAGGGGGTGACACCAAAATGACTGTCCAGATTGCACCACCTGCAGCAGTCCGATGTTGTTCTTTGTAGAGTCATGAGACTGTACCACCATGTAAGGATTTTATATGTTTTCTCTTGTGACAAGGAGGTGATATTAAAGTGATATTTAACACTCAAATGTTTTTCAATAATTAATCCAGATCAAACAAAGCAAAGCATTGCTTTACATTTTTTGCCCAAACACTTACAATAATCATGTTTCTGAACAGCTGCTTCCAAGTCTCTCAGCTCAGCTACCCTGAACTTCCTGTCCAGTACAAGATCACAAAGAACAGAGCAACATCCAGCAACTGTTCACCTACTATCTTGGAGAAGGGTGGAATTGGGAGAGGGGACCAGTGGGGAGGGAAGTAGCTTGATTTGCTGTGTCTGTGTGTTTGTGGAGACACCCACAGCTTACAAGCACACACAAGGGTGACTGCATATCACTTTGCTTGAGGAATATTAAACATAACTCAGACCATCATCTTCTACATGCTGCTCAACATACATTCACAGACTGCCTTGAAATACAACAGATGATTTAACCTCCCTTTTTTAGTTTCATTTTCAAGCCGCGTACAGCAGAGGACGCCGCTGGATCACAGGGACAAGGTGAGTGTCAGTTTTTTCTGCAGCCCCGAGTCTGGCTCGGGGTTACCGCTCCTAGCATTGAAAATTCACCCCGAGCCAGACTCGGGAATACCGCCAGGGAGGTTAAAGTAGAACTGAATCATTTTTTTTTTTTTAGTTTTGGATAGAGTAAATGATGCTTATAACCCCTGTCAACTTTTTTTTTCATTTTTTTCTGTGTCCCATTTAGGAGATTTATCTTTACTTCCTATCAGATAGCAACAACAGGAACTGAGAGGAAATCCCACCACAGTGAGGGAATCTTCTGGTAGGCAAGGCGGTCACCAGAAGTAGTATCACCATTGGAGGATTTTCCATATATTCCTGTTCTGGTAAAAACAACCAACAATTTGGGATTTTCCTTCACTTTGGCTTTCAGTGATAATGGTCACCAGGACAAACAGAGAGGGTTAACCTCCCTAAAAGGGGACAAAGACAGAGTTCTAGTCCCTCTCCACTCTACAAAAAACAAAACGTTTTGGCTTTAGTTGCACTTCAAAGTGCTATTAAAATCAAAAGGGTTTTAAGCTATTTCAAATGCTGATGGAATCATTTACAATGGATGCTGCTTCTTGATGTTTCAAAGTTTTAATTTCCTCAAGAATCAGCTGACCACTGGCCCTGATATCCTGTTTTAAGGTGGCTCCTTTCCCTTGCAGGGACCTTTGGAGCCACCCTTGTGCATCTGCGTGCGTTTCCACAAACCCACAGATTCAGCAAGGCAATCCACTTCCCCTTCCTCCATTCTCAAAGCTAGTAGATGGACAGTTGCTGGAGCCTGCTCCGTCTCTTGTGATCTTGTATGGAATGGAAGGTTCAGGGAAGCTGAGCTGAGAGAATTGGAGCTGTTCAGAAACATGATGACAGTAAGTGATAAATGTGGCAAAAATATAAAGAAATACCTTGCTGGGCAATGTATATTTGTTTTGTCTGGATTCACCATTGAAAGAAAAAAGTTTAGGAGTTTAATACTACTTTAACCCTTCCCACCTTCGGCAAGACTTCTCCTTTAAGAAATGTCCTAAACCTCAAAATATGTTTAACTAGTCCCTATAGTTTCCATACTGCAGTTAACAATTATTCTCATTAAACAGGTGTTCCGACTTCAAATCAGCTCCTGTTGTTAAATAAAAGAAGCACATCTATGGATGTCATTGTTTACTTCTACCTTTCTTAATTGGTTTGTCATTAGTTTATCAGCATTTACTAACCCCATTAGCCAGTGATTAGTATGTCGTTTAAAGCCTGCAAACTTCCAATTAAAGGTGTCAGGAAGGATCACTGAACACTGAAGTGACACTATCCTGTCACATCACTTCTGCAGTCACTCAATACTTCATATGTGCTATAAATAATACAAAACGGGAAACGCAATCCTTGGCAAAAACTGATGACGAGTCTCAAAATCTGAAAAAAATCATATGTACCCGGGTTAGAAACTGGCAACATTTGATCAATTTATTGGTTGGCCAAGGATGTGGGTTCTGATCTTACTGAAGGAAACAAGCTGAGACTGGACTGAGAAAAGGAGGCAGACATAATAAAACTGTAAAATGATGACTAAGAAGATTACATCTCAGTAGGGGATAAGTGCACCAAGTGCCACGCTTGTAGCGGGCTGACAATTACTTTCTCGTTTGCATATTTGAGAAAGTCATTGCTATGGAGAAATGAACACGGAAAAGTAATATTGTTCAATTAGGTGGATATTAGTATGGAAGCAGTTCCCAGCAGTAACCAGCAACCTCTAGCATACTTACATTGTTACATAGTTAGTCGAGGATGAAGAAAAGGCACACATCCATCAAGTTCAACCAATAGGGAAAAAAGGCTAATTAAATAGAAAATCTCCATATACATAGCCCTATATCATGAGGAAGGTATATTAAAAAAACCTTATAAAGCATTTGAAAAAATTGAAAAAAAAAACCCAATCCTTCCTGGTCCTCTAAGGCAACTGGATGTTCCCTGGACCAACAATTTCTAGTGTTATTACTTTTAAATACTAATATCCAGGTAAATTCTGCTCATTTAGGAATGCATCTGACTTAAAAAAACAAAAAAACAATTAACCCCTTCATGACCGAGGCCTTTTTTCCTTTTAATCCATATATAATCCATATTTTATGCCTGAAAATTACTTCAAACCCCCACATATTATATATTTTCTGAAAGCCAAGACCCTGTAGAATAAAATGGTGGCAGTTGCAAATTTGCTTATTATCTTGCACGATATTAACTCCTTATCAAACCCCTGAAATTTTGTGGAAAATGCACTTAAGTGCCCCAAAGCACAATGAAATACCCATGTTTTTCATAAAAAAATAAAAGATGAGGTTACAATGAGTAAATAGATACCCAACATGACCAGGTTAAAAATTGTGTGTGTCTGGCTAGAACTAGGGAACTAAATTCCACATTTTCACAGCTCATACTGTAAAGAAGTCTTTCCATTTATGGAGGTCAAACTTCTTTTCATGCAAAGAATGATTATTGTACTTTGAAGCAACAGAAAAGTGAACTTTGTACCAAGTTCACTACATAAACAGATTATGTATTTATACATGATGATTATATCCCCCCTAATCGCCCCTTCTCAAGCTGGGAAAAATTCAGTTCAGATAATCTTTCTTATAACTGAGGTTTGTACAGGGGCAAAATGATGCTCTCTCTGGAGTCTATACCTCTTCTAACATAAAAAAAAGTAATTTGCACGCTTGAGAAACTGCAGCTTGGCACTGCATGCTATGCAAGTCTATGATCTACCAGAAATGGTTCTCAGTTATTGACTCCCGTAGTTGTACTCCCCCTAGAGTGTATGATGCATGCATGTCCAAAAGTGCACAACTACATTTATCAACATGAAACCTCATTTGCCACATAGTGGCCCAATCAAACAGTGCATTAAGGTTTGTTTGTAAGTTGGAGACATCTTGTAGGGACTTTATTCCACTACATAGCTTGGTGTAATCTGCAAACAGAGAAATGGTACTTTTAATTTTAAAATCTATAACATTTATAAACAGGTTAAAAAGTAATGGTCCCAAGACGGAACCTTGGGGTGTGGTACACCACTGGCAACCTTAGACCATTCAGAGTGTGAATCATAAGTCACTACTTCCTGAATATGTTATGTTATATGTTATCCAGTTACAGACTGAATTTTCTGTCTATAGACCATAAATTATGCATTAGCCGTCTGGGGGAACTGCTTTTGAAAAAGAGGTCTTCTAGTGTGCTGGGGCTTCTTCATATAGGGTTGCAAAAGGAAAATAATACTTCAATGAAGCTCACTGGCTCTGGTTAGGCAGCTCACTCCAAAGAACAGGGATACCCTTCACTGGGTACTCAAGAAAGACATTCAAAGCATACACCAAAAGATGGAGCGTCAGACCAAATAGCTCACACATAAAAGACAACCATTGAATTTTGGGGGTTGAAAATACTCCCCACCCATCAGGATTAAAACTTTGAGAAACTTGATTGGACTCGAATAGGGCTTCCTATATTATTCTTTGTGAGAATAAGTGTAGAACAAAATAATTAGTTGCTAGTAAAGCCAGTGTTGATGACTTGTTTTTGCTTTCATTGTCATCAGTGTTGACATTAATAGCTACTGAACCCTTTGTTTCAGCAACATCATTCTCACGTGTAGAAACACAGCCAGCTTTTTATTTTACCCTGTCTCTCCACAAGAGATTATAGTCAGGAATATTAACCGCCCAATCATGTGAAGGATGAAGCAAAGATTCAGAAAAACAAATTAAATCATTGTACTCTTCATGTACCAAAAATTGCACCTTTCCTATTTTGCTTGGTAGACTTCTAGCATTGGTGAACAAACACTTCCATTGTTAAATTTGAACTTGTATTAACCATATATTTTTTGTAGTATAAATATTCCTGATATAGATAATGTTTGTTGATAACATGGGAATCTCCTCATAACCTGCCATACCCCTTCCCATATCTTCCCCATCAAACCCTCCAATAGCATCTGACCTTTGTCTGACTTTTCTGCCCCCATTATATTCTCTCTCTCTCTCCCCATCTCACACCTTTTACTAATCATCATGGGAAATGTAGTTTTATTGCTAAACACTGTGTAATTGTGCCTGCATCTTTCCAATAAACTAAATTAGTTTTCCAAGTAGACGCATTTTCAATAAGCTAAATTAGTTTACCAACTATGTGGTTGATTTAATAAAAACAGCTATTGCAGTCTAAGCAGTCAAAATAATCATTGAGGTGTTAACTGGGGGTAGCAGCATGCTAACCATCTGATTGTGCAAAATATTTTACAGTGCACTGACAGCTGTCATCCTAAGCACACTGGAAGCGAGAGGTTTTATGACATTTTGAGAACTATAGAAAAGGGGGAATCGGGCACCCAATGGCTTTATATATCTGTTCAAGATTCCAGCAGATAAATCTCTGCTAGTGTTGCAGAAATTACCTTATATTGTGTTCCTTTTACTTAACTGATATTGCCAAATAAAACATTGAAGAGGCCACAATGTGATGCTTTTCTAGTGGTTTTCATAGGGGTGCAGAGATGAATATGTCAAGTAAAGAGAGCTTGTGTCTGGAATCCTGAATGCTGGCCATACACATAATAGTTCTAAGGCAATTTTACACCACTTACACCAAGGGATGTAAGGGAAGACCAAGAAGATAAAGGGAACCTACCAACAACAGTTTCTTTACCCATATTCTTAAGTTACTGTATATTAAGATCCACCCTTAGCCCTCATTCACACCTACAATATAGGTGCGTTTAGGGATTCCTGCACCAGGAACTTGCGATTTCCTGCAGCAGGAAACCCTAATTTGCAATTTACAAGCGGCAGCTGACAACTGTTTACGTTAATGATTGGGTAACAGTGGCATGATCGATGTGTCCCAGGATAGTGATTGATTCCTAACCACATGCAATTGTATTACATACAGTACTTATGTCACACAAAAGCCCTGAACACTGTGCTCTAAGTTATATATTTCATACTGCTAATCATCACAGTAGCGTCATAATAATAGACAGACGTTATTCATACCACTAGCACTTTCAAATTCAACCCCATTTAATGAATGAGCACACTTTTGCTAGTATAAACTAAACGAAATACTATTTAAAAGTATAACTAAGGGGGTTATTCACAAAGCTGCCGTAGGTAACCAGGGACTCTGATCTGTCTCTGCAAGTGGCCCAGCTGTCAGTAGGAGGCTGTCAGCCGGCCAATGGCCGGCCGTTCGGCCAGCTTCGGATTTCACATGGGTTCAGTCGAGCCAAAGCATATGCCTTCGGCTCGACTGGGCCCCTTGGCCAACTTCGGGAGCTGTACGAGCTATAGTGGATAGCCCGTACAGCAGCCCTGAACCGAAGGGGTCCTGGGGTCGAAGCTAGCCGAAGGATTAGCCGAAGCTACGGCTAGATCCTTCGGCAGCTTTGTGAATAACCCCCTAAATATTTTCTGAAAAAAGTTGACCGTGGTTGCCTAACTGGTGACTGAAGGTTGCAGCTTCTGTGTACAAGCACAAGATGCTGAGAAAAAAAGCTGCTCAGGTGAATTGCTCACGGGGGCTCTGGGCAACACAGGCATCACATTCTACATGAGGCTGAATAAGTGACCCATCTCCTCTCTTGGCCATATCTCCCATTTCCTGCACCATGTATTTCAGACACTGTGGCCTGTATTTTCCATTGGGAGCAGTTTTGACAGGGTGACAATTGGAGCAAAATTAGGACAATGTTGACACCCCATAACAGGAAGTGCAGCAAAAAGGACCTTGAAAGAAGTATTATTATTATAAAAGCAGCAAATTTATAATGCCTATAAACAGCTTTTGACATGAAATTAACATTTTAAAATGTATTTGTAATTTTATTGACTGGGATTAGATCTACCTAAACTTAAAAAACAAAGGCTTAATATGTTTCAATTTGCTAGTTCTTAGTGGTGGCTGCATTCGTTAGATTTTTTTCCTACTTTTTTCCTTTATTTTCACCTTTGTAGCCCCCAAATTACACACTTCATGTCCTTCCGCTACTAAACTCACTTCTCCACTGTATCTATGGTGGGATCCATAGTCATCACACAGGCTCGGCTTCAAATGTGTCTTCCTCTTTTCATCTCCATTACATGATAGATGAAGGGATTAGTTTACATTAGAAATATAACATTCAGGTCATACGACAGGGAGTGACAAGGACGCTGCATTTCTGGCAAGATCGGGTATTTTCTGTACTTGCTGAAAATGTTCTTAGCCTGAAAAAAGAAAACTACTACAGCCACCAATCTAAGGATGGGCAAGCTACAATATATTAGATTTTTGTTCATGGGTTTAGATTCACTTTAGGTTGGAAAGAAGCAGTGAATGCACAAGGCCAGACTCTTCTTATTTTAAGCTGTGGGGACGGTAACAACTAAAAGCTATGCACTGAAAGTGTGATTACACCTATGAAGAAATTATATGGTCCCTAACTTTAGTCACACTTTAAATTTAACTATTAGACCCAATGTCAAAGACACAAATTACCACAGCTGGCCAGGTCCACACCAATGACTGTATGTTCAGTGTCCTAGCTATAATTGAAAATTTGACATCATAATACTATTAATTGCAATGTATCAAACAAACATTAGAACAAGGAATACAGAGGAAAAAAAAAGACATTTTGGACAAAGCAGGGAGAGCGAGTGGAAAAATATTAAAGGTTTAATGAGATGATGGCTTTGACTTCCAAATGGTATGTGATAACTGATCTATTACTATATTCACAAATTACATCACAAATCCACTCCTACACTATCTGCAGCCAATATAGTACTACACTATCTGCAGCCTATATACTGCCAGACTCAAATCCCCAGCCCCACAATAGAGGCTATTGCAATCATTTATCCCACTGACATGTCCTGAAAAGGTACATAATGCTCCAAAACTTTGGGCTTGTGCCTTGCTAAGGCTACATTTATTTCCAAACAGCAAATAAAAATTTAAACTGTGGGAACTGGAACTGGAATTTTCTGTGCATTATTATATAAAAAAGCTTTAAAATATTTTCATACCAAGACAAAATTAAAGCATGCAGTCACGTTTGCACTACTCTCATCACTTTGACTGTCTTTTTACATTCTCTGTGTATCAAACTTCCTGACAGTGGTGAAACACTTTGTTAAGTCCATTCAGTTCTAAAGTGACAGTTCAATGATTGCACGTTGACCTTGTGGTGACTAATACTTGCTGGTCCTTGAGATTAATCTACTGGTTGAGCTGCTGGGCTAGGACGGTGATATGGATGCAGCTTGAGGGTGTTTGAACTGAGTAAGCTGGGCAAAGACAAAATGTTCTACATTGCTTTCCTAATGGTTTCTGTGTTTTAATTACATTACAATGCCCTGCTTAACTTACATCAATAGCAGTGA
Organism: Nanorana parkeri; assembly: GCF_000935625.1. Lineage (NCBI taxonomy): Eukaryota > Metazoa > Chordata > Amphibia > Anura > Dicroglossidae > Nanorana > Nanorana parkeri. The sequence goes on along the minus strand of NW_017306275.1, from coordinate 3,850,161 downwards.
AAAATATTGTGTTAGAGCATTAAGGTGCCTATTCATAGCTGAACATTCCAAACAGATGCAAACTGACATTAAATGTAGAAACAAATCTGACTATTGGGGAGATGCTGAATGCCATATGGACTGTTTTGTGGGGAGTTTATTTGTCATGCATTAATCAGTGGACACGCATGCCAAGTTTAAAAAAAATAAGTTGCTTGAGGGTCTGGTCATTCTTAATTATCAAAAGCCCTTGTAAGTGATCAGCTTTAGTATGGGGGGAAGGCCTTTATGAGTAATTAACATCTCAGTCTGTACTTAATGTCCTCAGCCTTAGCTGAAAAGTTTTACTACTTACAGATACTGTCAAATGCTGTCACTGCGTAATAAAGAATTTATAGCGTACATCTTCTGTAAAATTATTTAAGAATCTGTCATCGACCTCTTCTGTCAGGACAATCAATGACATACAAAATATTTTCCTTTGTCTACAAAGAAACCATGTCCCTGTGATATCTTATTTGTCATCTTAAAGTGACATTAAACTCAGGTGTTAAATCTGAAAAAATTATTTGAGTACTGTAACTATTAACAAAACTGTATCTTATTTGTGTATCACTTGGCTGTAGACCCTCAAATAATCTCTGAATTTGTGCTAACACTGTCCTTCCATCTGGAGGGTGGTTACTTTTGTTCTCCATGGTCTCTGTGTGTATTGTAAAGTAGTCACTGCTCCAAACTCGCTCCCGTGATAGACTACAATCTCAAGTTCAGCTTACTAATTTGTATTGAAACTGTAGTACATCACGGAATAGATCTTGTAGTGGTGGCTACTTTACAACACACAAGGAAGGACAGTGTCAGCACCAATTCAGAGATGATTTGAGGATCTACAGCTGAGTGATACGCAAATAAGATACATTTGTGTTAATAGTTAAGGTACTTGGATTCATTTTTAAGATCTAACTCCTGAGTTTAGTGTCACTTTAAGGCAATATTACTGAAGAGAATACAGTAGAAAGTGGCAAAATTGGGTTGTATTATTCCCAGCCATGTTTGCTAAATCTACACTAAATATGCATTCATTTACAAACAGACTTATTCATTAAAATTCACACTGCCTGTTGACTGGAGAGCTCTGACTCAAGAAGAGGGCGCATCAAACATCAGAGTGACCACTGCTTCCCCCACAAAAAGGAAGATTCCTACTCTGCTGCTGACAGTGGAGAGGCTTTTTTACTTAAGCAGTCCCTGCTTTAGTAGGAAAATGGACTGTAAGACATTTACAATTTTGTTTTGATGTAGTTGGAATGCATTTAGGTAATTTGAACTGAAAGTTCAATAGGCTTTAAGTAATCCTCTAATTCATTTAAAATGGAAGACATTAAATGCCAGTTTCCCACAGTTATAATAAACCAAAACCCAGGATGTGAGTGAGAGGTAGCTTCGCTCATATGTTTACTTTCAACAGGGTCAGCATTGGGAGGGTCAGGGAAGTAATGTGCAGGAAGTTGGTGGATCTTTATGTTATAAAGAAACCTGGAAAAATTAAACCTGCTGTCCAGGATGTGTAGATGAGTCTGAAGCCAGACAGGTGTCTGTCTGGTATTTTACTGCTGGGAGATCTAGGGAGGATATGAGATATGATATACTGTATGTGCTGAGTATATCTGGGTGCATAGTTGAGCATGCTAAGTGTATTGGCAGGATGACCTCTCCATACATGTGACAGACTACCGACTGACCCATTCTGTATGCTGCGCAGAATGTTGCATACTACACACTATCCCACTCTGAACGCTGTGGGTAAAGTTGTATTATCCTTATCGTTAATTATCACATTATTAATGCATTAACACACAGAAATTATTTATACCACAAAGTTAAACTACAAATTGTTACCCCCATCAGTGAACAAGCACACTTTTGCTAGTGTTATGGTAAACTTAAGATTTAGTCCAAAGTCCATTTGTTAAGCCAGTCACACATGGGATGAGACGATCACATGGTGCACATATAGTTAATGTAGTTCTGAGCTTATCTCACCATTTACTACATGTATGTGATCCTAGGAGATCCTAGAACCCAAGCTATTTAGGATTTCTCACTCAACAGGCACTGAACAGCACATTTGGTGAAAACAGGCTCATAATAAGGCCTAAATACTTGTTACTGCAAGATAGAACTATATATTGTATGAATACATAAACTGCATCACCTGTCTCCTGTTATTATAAACAGAGGTGACTCCATCATATGTCAGATTTCAAAACTGGATGAAAATTGTTGTTTTTTTGTGTTTTATTTTACAAATAGAAAATAATAATAACAAAAATAATAATTCATTCAATAGCAATTAAGTCACAGCAGAAATTATGTTTGGCACGATCAGGAGGCACTGCAATAACCTCGTCTGCAGGAGTTAAGTTATGCACTGGACAAAACACAGAATGAATGGCTGGGAAGATCTATGAGCAATGCCAGCTGCACCTTTTTCTGCTTACAGTATATAAAAAGAGACAGTAAAACACTGTGCAAGAGATATAATTTAAGGCTGTATCCATTTAGAACATATTCTTCCTGTAAGTCAACTTTGCATTTGTATGTCTTCTCACCTTGCCTTTTCCCGTAAAGCAGGCATAGAACAATTGGAAGGATTCAAATTATACAGCCTAACACACATAATGCACAATTTAAAACTCTACTGCTTAGCACATCATTTGAAGATATGCATCCTGTGATTAAATATGTCAGGACACTGCAGGGCTTCAAGGTCGAAGCGTTCAAATATTGATGACATGGAAAGAATCTGGCTTCTGTTTAACTACATCATTTATTGAAATCATATTTTTTTGTACTTACCAGCACATTTTGTCCTTGTTCTCAGGGCTGGTCCAGGTGAACCTGTGCCACCTTCTCCTGGTCGTGTTAATAGAACACTTATCTCATATTCAGTATCAGGGTCAAGATGCCCAATCTTATAACTTGAAGAGTCCACTGGCTGGATATCATACCAACTTCCACTGGTAGTACGATACTCCACTTCTCTTTGAATGATAGGCCCATCACCATTTATTGAATTGGCATTTAGCTGTATCCACAGATAGGTTGCCCCAACAGAAGAAAGTTGGGGTGGTGCAATGGGCACAGGTGGCTCTGAAAAATAAAATAAAAAATAAAATATCAAATTAGGAAAAAATACACAATGTTCCATAACTGATATCTTATTCTATGTTTATTATTGGTACCTTATGTTATATTTTTTCTATATGCCATAACTGGTAAATATGTGTAAATTTAAATTGGGTACCTGGGGGCAAAGAGACTTGAAGACCTAGACCAAGTGTACACTTCTTCCCACCCTTCAATAGGTGGACTCCACCTGAAGCCATGCTGACACAATACCATATGGTAGGACTAGCACTAGTGGCTTATTTACACAGAAGGGCAATATGTTTTAACCAATAGTAACCATTTAACTATCCACTTTTACAAGTTTTCACATGTCAGGGCAATGCATGATGATTTGAATTGGTTAATTCGGTTGTTACACTTTGCCATTTGCATGCTGTAGAAAATGCATTATTCTAATGTACACAATTTAATATACAAAAAAGAATGACCAGGAATATATTCCAGGAGCCCCCTTAAAACACTTTTACAATTTACAATGCCTTTCCTATGACCCCCAAATTAAATAATAGGTAGCTTGCTGTCCCTTAAGACTTTAGGTCCTTGGTGGCCTTAGCACATAACCTGACCTGCATTATAACTTTTACATGCAGGCTGTGCAGCAAGCATGCTAAAAAGCCATACTGTCAATCTGCATTATAATTTGCAGCTGTAGGAATACATTTCTAGTATCTTGTGAATACTATTACAGAATATTATGGTTTTATTTGGATCACCTATCTATTAGCTTTTGAATTATTTTTGCAGAGTATTAAAATGAAGGGAAACTCCAAAACAGTTTTTAATCTGCAACAGAAATCAGCTAGTATGATATCCTGTTAGCCACAGGCTGCTGTGTTAGTAATGATTGAATGAATGCTGTGTGTAGAAAGCATGTGTTGTAAACACTTCCAAACCAACTCAAAATCATTTAACATTAATTTATGTGATTAAGCTATTTCTTGAACCAGGACGTGATACAATGCCTTCATGGAGAATCCTAAAGCATGAGTGAAGCCATGCTGAAATAAACACATAATTACTTTCAAGTTTCTCCAATATATTAAGCACTGCTGAACGTAAATGCAAATTGAATAGCAAGGTCAAACGGGTCATAAGATATAGCATTTAGGTAACAGCTTTTCCGGTATTTCAAATCCACTGCCTTCAATTAATTTGTAAAACCCCAGAGCTATTTGCAGCAACTTGTGCATAGTGGGTAAAACAGAAGCAATGAGCCAGTGCTATCCTGAAGGCTAAACAAAGCATAGGGACAGCTGATTCTTAAACAAAATGTATTATAGTACAGAGATCTGCCTCTCGTTTTCTCAAGCTAGTAAAGCTGCTAAACTTTAAATAGGGTTTCTACTTGTCATGTACATTTATCTAATCCCAGTTTTAATTTTTTCATGATTAAAAAATAATAGTGTCTAATTCTGCAGGGTTAAGGTTTTCATGTTTTCTGTATCATACTCTCCTCACACAGTTAACCATTTTTGCTGCATGTAGTAAGTATCCGATACAGAACAGCATGTTTTCTGTTCTCAGTATAATATGATTGGGTTTTTGGTGCAGAAATTGTGTTCTAGCTCACTAAAGCACTTCTCAACTTTGTCTTTCCAACTTTAGAGAGGCTCCTGCTGAGGGTCAGAGATGTGCAGTCCTAAAACTGGTTGGGTTCCTGGTGTGCAGCTTACACGTTATGGGCATTACGATGTTATAGTTTTGGAAATTTTGTGTTTGAAATACAGTAAGTTGGAATGAACCTTTAAGTAGTCCATTAATTAGTCGATATCGGGGGTTCCTACGATATTTATTTTGAGGACCCAAATAAGAAGATTGTTACCATAATGGGCCCCATTAAGAAAATTATTACCAAAATGTCAGCAAAAGCCAAAGACAAATACCATTGGTTGCATAACCCATTGCAGTTGCTCTTGATTTATGTAAGCTTTATTAATGTAGAGAGAAATCCATTCCATTCTCTGTGTAATTCCCTCTGCCCACCCCCTTGCACATGCTCTTTTCCCCCATACATGTCTCTGCTATCAATGATATTAGTTTAGATGGGGTGGTGGTGTCATGGGCAGGAATATTTATTACATTTTCATTTTGTAGAAACAAACATTCTCTGTGAAACATTTAACGTATTGTTTATAGACTACATTTTGGATTGTAGTACTATACAATTTTGATCATCAACAAATGGGGTTATTTTACCGGCAAATAGTCTGTTCACATTGCATGGAATTTTAACTTAGTGAAAATTCACTTTACAAAGACTACCCAATCACTTGCAAGGAAAATAAAAACAACAGAATTTTTGTTTACATATGACTGGATGATGGAAGTCAGCAGAGCTTCACCTCATTCACTAAGCTAAGGGAAATTTTCATTGCAAATTAAATTTGCCTTTAGTAAATTAACATCATAGTGTGCAATATCACTTGACACTGATTTCTGACTTGGACAAACTAGGCTTTTTTTATGTCATGTGGTGACCCATTAAAAACATGTCCGCCACCCAATGTGTATTCCAAAAAACACTTGTCTACATACATAAAAATGTCCTCCAGTTCTGTTACTGTGCGCTACATTTACTTCATATTGACCAGAGCTGCTTTATTTGAGAACGAAAATGAGAATGACATTACGTGTACTCATTTATGTACCAAAAATAGGTAGGAAATATAGTGCACTTGATAAAGAGGTATATAAATGTAAAAATATAAAATTCAGCAGAAATAGTTCAAACAATACCCTATAGGCAGATGAGACCATTTTACACACCTGTTTACTATGTTGATTTTGTCCTACAGTTACAAATAGTGTCTTCCTTCTCCACATCCTCCCCCCCCCCAAAAAAACAACACTCCAGCACACCAAGACCATAAACAATAAATAAATACATAGCAAGACACATATTAGACTGTCAGTATTGTGCCAGGATTTCTAGAGGGCAGGGTCTAAAAAAAACCTCATAACCTAGTCTTGAATGTGCAGCACGCTTCCAGTTTGGCAAGGGGGAGGTTATGGGGAACCTATGCTTACCTGGTTGGTTCCTTCTTGATCCCAACCAAAATGCTACAGGTGTCTTTTGACTGGACTGCACTACCACCTCAGTTTCCACACTTAGTTGAGACACTTTAGGCACAGAATGTGCGTTAAGATCCTTTATTACTATTTATTTTTTTTGGGGGGAAGGGAACCATAATTATTTTTATGGAATGTTTCTTCTGTAAATACTGGTCTGATAATGATGGGTATACTGTATAGGCTGGCATCAGTAAAGCAGGATGCAGATTTTACTTATGATACTGGCTTAATACCTAATCTGTCAGGTATTTTCTCTCCTTCCACAACTTGGTTCTATTATACTCTATAAAGTGAATGAAATGAAAAGTTGCAGTTGGGAATTGCCCAACACATCTTAACCAATTCTTGACAATGTTCCTCCACATGAACTTCATGTCATGAATACGACAGGCAAGGTATTGTAAAAAGTATATATGACAAAATGATGGTGGAGATTTTTTTCTTTGATGTCAGATGCAGGCTATCGAATGATTTAATTGATTGTAAACTTTATGAAATCCTGTTGAATTTACTTGTACACAGTGAAAAGTTACTGTATTGCCTGTAACATCCAATCAGATCCTGATAACTCTATCTATATATTCTGAAATTAGTGAAGTAAGCTATATGATTTTATTTAAAGACTGGTGGTGGTATCACTTCTACTAAATGTGCCGGAAAATGAATACATGACTCGTTCTGAAAGCCTGCTAGGAATAAAGTATAATACATAGCTTTATTTTTTCTTTTTAATATGTTACTTTTAACAAACAATATCCTCTCGTTGTCCTTTTATTATGGGATTCAAAAAATTATAATCTTCATGATAACGAAGAAAACGGAAAAGTAAAATTGCTTACTAATTACAAGAGGGTGTTCCAAGCTTTGGTAAATGCCATGATGTCTTTAAATAATACAAATAAACGTCAGCATAAATACTGCAGGCACATTAGGCGCATAAGTGCAAATTAGAGACATCATCTATCAAGTTTTCTCTATTCACAACGTAGCAATTTAACAAAAATTTTATCATGCAAGGCTTGAAGGGAATGGACTGGGCTTTTGGTTAACATGTTATTTTTGCTTAAAATCAAGCACAGCCTTTCCCCCATGTCTTTTGACTGTGTGTCCTTTAATGTTTTTAGAGGACAATTTCACTGACATTTCACTAATACTTCTGCAGAATGAGAGATATTATACTGCAGCACAGTCCTAGCAGAAGCTTTATCTTTTAATGTCATAATATTTTTCATGTTTGTGATAAGTAAAACATTTTATCACTAAATAAGGCTTATTCGGTTCTTTAACAAATACAAGAATACATTTAATGGCTTTCTTTCAAAAACACAAAGAATACTGCAGATCTTACTATTTCAAAGAACATATAAGAAGCCAATATTTCAATAAATGCCTCGCTTGCTTTAAAAATGTGTTCCGATACAATCTTGAATCCTCCTGCTGGCTTAAAATGAAAACGACTAAGCTGCAGAATAAATGTGAGGGTTTTTTTTTTTTAATTCTTCACACAAGCAACAAAGTTAAGTTCTTGCAGAAGGAGCCAAGGCTTGAATAGAAGTGGGTCAGGGATGCTACAGATGGCTTCCCCTACATGCCCTCTGTTAAATGCTGCAAACCAACTTCTGAAAGCTGAAAGACATCTTGCTTTTCCTTGTGTGAACTCAATAAGCAGGTTGAACCCTGCAATAATCGGATGTCTTTTCAGACAGAACCATTAGAATGTTCTTTGTCTGGTTAATAATGCACCTGTGACCAGACTGATATTAGAAAAAGTTTAAGCAGTGAACCATATGCAGGAGATTAATATGATTTTCCAAACACATCAAATCAATATTGCCCTGCTGCTTGCCTTTGTACATATGTATTTTAATAACAACCAAGGTCTCTGGTAGCATAGGCACAATTGGATTGTATAACATGACGTAGGATTGACATGCACAGAAGGTGCTGGTAAATCAATGTAGCTCATAACCAGCAATATTTGTAGCCCCCAAAACTCGTAAAATGTGACAATTGTTTGTTTTTTAAATTCGGCTGTCAGTAACGTGACTTTACTGTTCCTTCTCCTGTCGAATCAAATTATATTTAGAAGCAATGCTACAATACATGATATAAAGCAAAACCCCAGGAAAAGCTAAATAGACAGTTTATAGACATACAGACGTGGAAAAGTTTGTTGATACCCTTCCAGGAGAAAATTAGAACCCAGAACATTCTGTGAAATGGCTTAGAACCGACAAAAGTAATTGGCATTCATCATTGTTTGCATATTTAATAGAAATCAGATTTTGCGTCTGAAGTTTGATTCGGAGTATTCCAAATAATAAAATAAATAAAAATGGCATGGCCAAAAATGAGGGGACTCTCTTAACTGAATAATTTGTTGTTCAACCTTTAGAGGCAATCACTGCAAACAAGTGATTTCTATAGCACTTAATGAGACTTCTGCACCTGCCAACAGTTAGTTTGGCCCACTCTTTTTGAGAAAACTGTTCCAGCTGTCTCAGAACTGAAGGGTGCCTTCTCCAGACTGCATGTTTCAGCCCTTTGAATAAATGTTCAATAGATGGACCACTTCAGAATAGTCCAATGTTTTGTGCTTAGCCATTATTGGGTGCATTTAGCAGTATGTTTTGCTCCAGATTTCCTTGCCAGCCTTGAGATTTAATTGTGCCCTGTACAGATTTGAGGCACCCATACCAGGTGCAGAAAAACAGTCACAAAGCCTCCTCTGTGTTTCACAGTAGGTATGGTGTTCTTTTCATTGAAAGTTTGGACTTACATGCCCAATAAGTTGAACTTACACGCAATAGGTTGGACTTACACGCAATTGGTTGGACTTGATGGACTTATGTCTTTATTCAACCTCAAATACTATGTAACTAAGACTTTTTTTGTCTGTGAATATATACAGTAGCTGATGTGATTTGCCATAAACCTCCAGCTTTGTCAAGGACATTCTCCCAGAAGCATTTTGAATTGTCAATATACATTTATTCCAAGTCCATTTTTTTTAAGTTTTTCTCACTTGAAATGCACGTATGTGCGATCAGACTCTGATGTACTTTGATCTTGGAGTTCAGCTTGTATCTCTTTGGAAGTTTTCCTTGGCTCTTTGTCTACCATTCCCACCATCCTTCTGTTGATGTGTGGTGCATACAGTGATAGCAAAAAGCAGACTGACTACTTTTCTCAATTTAAATAGGCTGACCGACTGCGATAAATTATGGAAAACTGTTAGTATGAAATAGCCATTTCTGGATATGATCCAATTATTAATAATCTTTTCCAGGGATACCAACAAATCTGTCCAGGTCATTTTAGAATATCTTGGTCAAGTAAGCGATATTTTATTTATTTTCACTCTTTCTTTGATTTACTCTACCAGATATCAAAGGCATGCAGGTATAAATTAGACAATTGCTTTTAAGTTTAATAACTTTTCTGGAGGAATGAAGGCATTGTTTTGGTTAAATAGATGTAAGGGTACTAAACAATTTGGCGACATCTGTATATGCTAATGGTTTACCTGTTAAGGGATTTTTAATTTTGTCCAGACACAGCAATTTCAGTGTATCAACTGAGTAAACCCCAAAACACCACAGCTTCTGATCATTCTTTTTTTTTTTTTTATTGATCAGAGGTATTGTAAGAAACCAGAACAATGAACATATTACCTTGCAGCATACCATCTCCTGCACATAATGTCTAGCTTCCAGGAACTGCAGGGAGTGAGGGATATGACTTGAGCAGTGAATTGCTCCGATTACATGACCCACCCCTCCTCACTAACCTGTCTATTGACCAAATACCTTGTATTTTTTCAAAGAATACAACACATTCTGTGATTGAGGGAGGAGAGATGATGTCACATCCCCACCTCTTCCTCTGCTCCTTTAACCACAGAATGCCTGATGCATTATGTGCAGGAGATGGCATTCTGCATGGTAAGTTTTTTAAATACTTTTCAGCAGTTTTACAATAGGGTACCATACACAATCTAAAGGATAACAGTAGTAGTATCAAAGGCACACTGGTACAGTCTGGTTCAGGTGAAGAAAAGCCAACATAGTGAAAGAAACCCTAAAGCTAATTAACTGGTCATAAAAAAAAGTATAATGGTACAAGAGTAATAACTGGTGGTCTAACTACCAATAAAGGCCAAGGGGGGAAAAAATACAGAATGACCAATAGGGTGACAAACACATATATTTTTAATGATGCAGTGTATGAATTATAATTTTTCCTGCAGTCTGGCTTTAAAGTGTCACTCCATCCAAAACTGACATTTAAGTTCCTGGGTCTGCACAGCTTTTGTAGGGGATCCCATGATCCCATTCAACTTCTTGGATTTAAAAAAAATGTATCATGGAGAAGGCAAAAGGAAGTTCTGGTACACAAACATAGTGGGGTGGATCACTGAAAACTCCTGGGAAACTAGAAAAAGATGTGGAAATTGTGGCAGTGAGTGCTCACTGTAGGATTAACCAAGACATACAAGAAGCCAGGGATTGACTAAGTCCCCCTGGATCTATCTATAACTGAGGACATTTACTGGAAAAGACAAAGTACTGCAGGGGGCAGCTTTGGATTTTGGGTGACTTTTTAGCAGTTTTTTTACTATTTAATTGGCTGTTATTTTTATTTATTATTCTTGACTGGTGTTCTGCTTTATATTACTTAATTCCATGCACATTTAGTTTTAGTTTTGGATTAGTGGGGAAGGTTTGATGCAATTTCATTGCTTCAGTTGACACAAGAGTAAAGGTGATTATGGTAGTTGTGCAATTAGTTGAAATTATTAATAATAATATTGATGATAATAATAATAATAATAATAATAATAATATATTTAAAAAAGCATTGAACCCTAATTATAATGTTTTAAAATGTTCATGAAACCACACAATATTGTCCTTTCTTTTTTAGTGTATGTATGCCTAGCAGGGCCCTGCTATTGCTCTGGTGCTCCGGTAATTGTATTTCATTTACATGCAGCAGAACACGTAATTACAATACTAATGGGATTTTAAATGTACATCGATATTCTTATCACTCACAATACTACGGCCAATGCATTGTGAGTGATAAGACAATTGAAGTACTTTTAAAATGCCATTAGTATTGTAATTAAGTTTTCTGTTGGGTATTCTGGGGATGTTTTACCGGTTCAATTGGCCGGTCAATACATCTAGCAATAGATATATATATCATTTACACACAACATGAACTCTGCATGCAAAAAGTCATGTTGCATTAAAAGATTCTTCCTGTCCAAATGACACAACAAAAAGCTGGGAAGATCTTCCCAGGAGCGACACAGAGAGCAATAAAATCCTGACAGAGGCTTCTGTAACTAACCCTTGAGTTCACCATACACATAGCACTCTGGCTGTACAATCTCATTTACATCTATCAGCAACTATGTAGTACACTGATCCGCCTGATTTGATTGGATACAGTCTAAATGGATTGTTAATGTAGGTCCTCACGATATATATATATAGTTTTATTAAATTTAGAGAAGTACAAATCAATTGTAAGGTGTATAGTCAGCTTAAGACTTTGCAGTAGGCCCACTATGGTACATGGTCAACTTTTACTACACCCCCTACAAAGATGGAAAGCACGGCTGTACCTGGTCACATGGGAAGCAGGAAAGTATCTTACAACACTTCTGAATAAAAAAAATGAATCCATGTAAGCTAATCAATGGAATATTAATCTGCAATTATTTGTGGAAGATCTGCAGAGATCCCAAACCCACTCTGTGTACAGACTCATGTGGGGTGGCAGTATAGCCAGCCTTATACATCTGCATCAGGGTGTACCGCTGTTTCCACCTTCAAAGTGTTTTGGACCTGCTCACAAATTTAGATCGGATCAAAAGGTTCCGTACTTATATCTGCCGCCTGGCCTGATTCAATAGAGTATACTCCCACAGAGAGAAAATGAAAATCACACCAACTCCAATGTGTGTAAAATCACTTCTTTATTATTGTTTCGCACGGTTGTGTTTTATATAGGCAGCTGATAGTGTATATGTAAACATAGCGTTTGCGATAGCTTTCTAGGTTATAATTGGACTGATTCATTAAAGCGTAACCTCCTTCCAGGATGCTGACGTCTCGTCTTGGGTGTTGTTTCTCCTGGAGGCGCCATCTTGGTTTCTATTTCTACTGTGTACTTCTCATGGGGGGGGAGGGGTGCTAAGTTGAGCAACTAACTAGGCAGCCATTTTGATTAAGAATTAATATGAACAGGAGCAATAACATATATATATTATAATATATATTGAAATAGGCATTTTTATCATAGTCACTTAACCCGTCCATTACAAAAGCATGCTACATGGATCCACTTGAGGCGGTATATTACTGTATATGCCAGGCATGAAGTGCTGCAGCCTCTATTTTTGGAGCACGTGATTCATTTGTGTTGAGGTACATTAACATTAACTCTGTATGTTCATAGCAGGCACGTACTGTTATATAGGTTTGCAACATGTCTGATGAAAGCTGATAAAAGTGGGTTCATGGATCTTTCATAATGCTGCTGTAGAAGTAGTATTTTCTTGTAATAGGGTAACAGCAGACTCCTATATTTTAGCACTGGGTTTTCCATGTGTGTGTCTTTATGGATGTTACAACAATTGAAGTTGTAGATTTACCTGTGTCACTTTAAAGAACTACAGTTGGAGTGGTTCACCTCTTTGGGCTAGGCTAATGTGTTAGACACAAATCATCAGCGCACATTGAGCTGAGTTCTTATCTCCCTGGAATTCTAGCTCATTAGTTTAGGACCGAACCCAACCTCATCGTAATCTGGAAGGAAGCTGTCAGTGCTACCCAATCAGCTGTGGCTGGGTAATTCCCTACCCCACAGCTGAAAGTAAGGGGCAGGATGCTGGTTACATCATTAACCCTATAGGGCCATTAAGTCAATGACATTGACGTAATATTGCCAAGTGGCCATATAAAGTCAATTAAGTCACCAGCATCCTGCCTCTCTGATAACGTGCAGCTGATTGGGCTGGCACTGACAGATTCCTTCTAGGTTTAGATGAGCTGGGGTTTGGTCCGAACCCGAGCGCATCTCTAATGCTATTTGAAACTTGCTATTGCTTTATCTGTAAATTTCATGTGTGGTCACAGTAATGTTCCTCTATTTTCATTTCAGTGAACTTGAAGTTCTCACACAGGGTTTGACATCCTGAATAATAGCATGTTACACATAGCATGCAAGTCATGGGCACATGATACAGTTATTTCAGGATTACATTTTAATGTACTGGTGTGCATTTTATCCTAGTCTAGGGATCTGTGTAGAAGAGTTTATATATCTCATCCAACCATGTTAATTCACTCTGACATTTTTTTGGGAGAAAGGATTTCTATTCAATTTTGCAATATATGAGATTGGTAATAAAGGACCTTTTTTCAGCATTTTTCATACACTGTTTCCTCCATTGTTTGCTGAATTTGACAATACTGCTATCCTGTTTGGTGATTCTAGACTGTGGAAATACTCTTAACAAACACTAGAAGGTAAAATATAAAGAAGGCCTAGATTGAAGGGCTAACTTTCAAAAGTTTTACAATTGCCACAATCTAAACAATACATAGTGGATCTTTCGCAGTGAATAAAAAGCCTACATTAATTTTTAGAAAAAATGAGAATTCCATTAAAAAATTGCCAACCAATACATATAATGCCAAGTTACATCACAGCAAGGTGGCTTAGTGGTTGGAACTGCAGAACTAGGGTCAACAGTCCAAATCCGGACAAGTCACTATCTGCATGCGTCTGCATATTCTCCCTGTGCTGCTGTAGCTTTCCTTCCACGCTACAGACATGCCAGTAGGTTAACTGGTTCCTGTCTAAATTGGCCCTGTATGTATGCATGTGAAATAGGGACCTTAGAGTGTTAGTTCTTTGAGGACAGGGACTGATGTGAATGTACAGTATGTAAAAGGTTGCATAAAATTGTTGGGACTACAGAAATACCTGTAATAACTACATTTCTTTTTTCTAACTGTGATCTTTATTAGAGCATTTACTGAATGTTGGCAATTAAAATTTAATAGCATGCCTCAACATACCCCCCTCTCTGAAACTAACTTTACAATCTACATTCCCTTATCCATGGGCGGACACATTTATTACAAAAACTGATTCTCCGTTGTATATGGCAAAATAGGAAACCTAGATGCTCCTCACAAATCCTGTATAAACACAAATCCATGGGGGGTCTCGCCCTTCCTGATATTGCTAAATACCACACGGCCACTATTCTAGCCCAACTACAGCATTGGTGTCAACACACGCAAGATAAAGTATGGGCTCAAATGGAGCTGGCTACACTGCCCTGTACCTCCATTGTGAATCTCCTCTTGTCACTTAAGGTAACCCCGGCCTCCCTCTCCTCGCCCTTTCCAACCATACAATCCACGCTGACGGCCTGGAAGGCTTTACCTCTCTCCTTCCCATCTACCAAAGCCTCTCACACATTTCTCACCCCTCTGGATTTTGTAGAGCACTGCATCCCCCAACTAAACTTGGTATGCTGGAGAAACTTAGGAATAACACACGCACAAGACCTCTATACCCAAAGTACACTTAAAACTCTACAAGACTTGTACGATCAATATGACCTTCCTAAAAATGAATAGTTTCGGTACTTACAGGTGACAAATTTCCTGAGTTCACATCCTCTACCGCTTTCAATTCCTGTGGACGCCAACCTCTATAAATTCCTATTCAGCACCGCCCCCACCAAAAGAAGTATCTCTCTGTTTTACGCTTTACTAGGTCTTTATTGCCACTTTCAAAAAACGCCACCTATGCTGAAATGGGAACGGGAGATTGGCAAATCTTTCTCAGAGTCACAGTGGAAACTCGCACTTCAATTGTCCCACAAAGCATCCCACTGCTCCAACCACTGGGAACTTCTACAAAAAACTGTACATAGGTGGTACCACACTCCATACAAACTGTCGAAATTCTCTAACTCCAACTCTCCGCTCTGCTGGAGACTATGTGGAAGCATTGGGTCACTCTCACACATTCTTTGGCATTGTAGGTCCCTCCGTGGGTTTTGGAACAAAGTCTTTCGTATAATCTCCCATTTTACCCCATCGCCCCATGTCCAGAACTCGCCATCCTACATATCGACATTGATAATTTCCTACCTGATATTCGCACTATCATCATACATATCCTATATGCAGCCAAATTGTTAATTACTCGGAGATGGTTACAACCAACTCCCCCAAACATCAGAGACCTGATTATGCTGATTAATACCCAATACTCTTATGAGAAAATGTTTGCAATGAAGAGTAACACTTATCCTGCATTCTTTTCGGCATGGAAAAAATGGATTATACACCCCTATTGCAATGTCTGATTTCCTCTATTTGAAAGTACACAACTGGTACATACTTTACTTTACCCCTCTTTGTCTTCTCTCCCCTCTACCCCCCTCATGTTTCCCCATTTCCAAGTTTATTAGAAAGAAATACGTATTGAATACTTAGCTTGATACGGCATAATAATCTATATATGTTCATTTTACTGTTAACACTACTGACTGGTTAATGTTTCATACACCTGTGAGTATTTTTATTACCAAATGTCATCTTTCTGTATTACATGACTTGACTTTAATAAAGACATTTGGGGAAAAAAAAAAAATTAATAGCATGTATGCAGGCCACAGACAACATTATGTGTAATGGCTAATGAGTTGTCCAAAGGTTCACAAAAGCAGGATTTTTATTCCTATTAAACAGTGCATCCAAAAATAAAGGCAAACATAAGTAAAGTATTAATTTCATACATTTAACAGTATAAGTTCATTTTTACTAGTAGTTTGACTGCAGAAATGCCCTTTTAAAGTGTCAGAATTATTGTTTCTCAAGGACAAATATGAAGTAATAATACCTTTTCAAAGGTGAGTGGAAATAAAAAAATAATAATAATTTAAGGACACATAAAAGGAAGGAAAACAAGCATACTGTCTACTTTAAATATCTCCATTTATTTTTCTGGGGAAACTGGGGACACTCAGAGACTCTACGTATGGATACATGTAAATTATGTGTTTTTCAAAGTACTGTTACATTTATGATTGCTGTTGTACTGCTGTTCTTTTTTCCTTTGTTCCCAATGGAGAATCTTTGATTTGTTTTTTGCAAAAACAGTATGAGGGAGATGAAGTATTGTCTTTTTTAAAGGCAAGAGAAAGCTGAATATTCTACAAGTGGCTCATCTCTACAAAATAAAGCAATGTACATCATATCCAGAGCGTCATTTTTGAAAACAAATAAGGCAAACGCCTTCTTTATTTTATTATGTTCTCTTCCAAGGTGAACCATTCTAAGAACAAGCAAAATAAGCTGCACGTGCACAAAAAAACAGCTAACTATAAACAAATAAACTGCAACGTAAAGTACCTTTAACAACCAATTCTGCATAGTTTGAGACCGCAACTCCCCCTTCGGTGCGGATCATACATCGGTAATTGCCGGCATCTCTCTTTGTTGTGTTTACTACATTAAACACGGCCACGAATCGCCGATCATTATGCACTTTTATCTCCTTTAAAGGAGCATCTCTTCCATTTGCACCCTAGAAAGAAAAGAGAGAGAAGAAAAGCATATTCAATTTTTCTATTTTCCATAACTGCTCACTGAATATTCATTTTTTTCTGTTCTCTGAAACAGATGTTGTTGCAAGAAAGAATAGCTGATTGATTGCTTTGTTGTTATTATGTTTGCCCTGTTTTACAGACATCCAGCTGGTGATGCACTGAAGAAGAGGGACAGATTTATAAAAATTCAAAGAAAAGATGCATTTGCTAACTGTGACACTCTCTGTCCAGTGATATGAAAACCATTTATAATGCATTACATGCCCCGAATGCAAGATTCTTAATGTAAAAGAACTACTGAGAATGTGCATAACAGTTTGTACAGAAAGTTTAACAAAGTTAATAAAATTGAGATATGACATAATGTACTTATAAAATACAGGAGCACTAATATGGGCCCTGTGGACCTCGACAAGTGTATGTATAGCCAACACTTTAGTTTTTATTTAGATAGAGTACAGAAGGATTAGAACTTCTGGCAGGTTTGTACTGCTGTTTGTGGTTTGACGAGATACATTCCTCTTCTGTACTGCTGTTTGTGGTTTGACGAGATACATTCCTCTTCTGTACTGCTGTTTGTGGTTTGACGAGATACATTCCTCTTCTGTACTGCTGTTTGTGGTTTGACGAGATACATTCCTCTTCTGTGTTTGCCACAAGACAAAAAGTGATGGGAAATCCAAACATTTACAGTTATTTGCTGGAAGAAAAATCCAGATATTTAAAGATCTAGGCCTCACACGGAGAACATGCAAGTATGCCATATTAGCAGGACAAAGACTGGAATCATAGTGCAAAATCTCTCATTTGCAGATATAAATGATAAATGTGCTAAAAAAAAGTCCAGGAAATTGACCCAGGCACACAAGACAAAACTGTTAATATTGAATGCAGGAAATCCAATACGTGTGGACCTGCCAACAACAGTCAGGCCAAACATAGAGAGTCTAGTGTCTATCTACTGTTGTGCCATTTTAATTAGTGACAAAAAAGAGCATGGCGCTGGGTTCAGAAGAACATTCTAACCATCAGATGATGATTATTTATATATTTACAGTAGGGATGCACCGATACCACTTTTTTGAGTCTGAGTACGAGTACCGATACTTTTTTTTAAGTACTCGCCGATACCAATTACCGATACTTTTTCCTAAAGGGGCAGATATAACTTTTTTGTATGCCATCCTGTGCCCAGCCCACACCTGTAGTGTGGCACAGTTATATCTAATTCTGCATACCTGGCTGTATAGTATACATTAAAAAATTTATGATCTCTTTACAATTGCCAATGTAAGAGCACCTTATGTTGATAAAGCGACTTTCTGATTATACTGGTTATGTGAGTGCCAGAATCAACCAATGTTATGAAGTCTAATGTTGCCCATACAAAGCTCAGTGGGTACAATCATTTCAAAGACTGGTTTGAACTTTATATGTGACAGTCATGGGATCAAATAACCTTGTAGTAGCTAACTATGGATACTTACAAACATTAAGTGCCCTCATCACACAAGTTTTTCACTATTTTTGAAAATCTCTGTATAGAAGAAGAAACACGTTTTTCATTACTTGTATGCCACATCGAGCTATCAGAAGAGTCAAGATAAAGAATGCATGTCCAGGCACTCTGGGAATGTTATAAAGTTTGGGCAGACGTTTTACCACCTATTGCTCTGGCTGAGGTATCTACCTCTCCAAACTAACTATAGGTAAAAGAAAGTACCAGAAGATAATTAAGTTTAAACTTTTGTCATTCCCTGTTGAATCCCCATTAGAGGTGGTGATTCATAAGGAAAATACAATGCAATGTACTGGGTAATCTAAAGAGTTACTTTAATGGGTGGTTACTACCCATCAATGTGTCCTGCATTTAAATGCCATCATGGACACTACCTGCAAAGAGTCTGTATGATCTCGTTGTGTTGGAAGAGTTTCTCACAGACACTCTGGGCTACAAACAAAAACGTACGGATAGGCCAACTAGCATCCGATAAAATGGACCCTAGAATGCGTGTGTTCCATTTGAGGGTGGTGGAGGGGGGCGGGAATACAGGAACTGATGGAAATGTATCTATGTGCTCAGTAACCAGTTGCATAGTAGTAGGTTGGCACTATACAAATATAGGAAATAAGTAAATAATTTTCTCCATTAGAGTAGTTTTATTTATTGTAAAACACGAGAGGTTGTGCCGGTCAGGTGAGAATAGAAAAAAGGTCTTAAAAAGACAAGATAATTTGTAAAGAAACATTCAAAAGCATGCATGTGTCAAGCAAAAAACAAATTGGTGTTGATTTTCTAAAGGGAATACATTATGTTTCAATTGAAAAATTAATGTTTAGTTTAGCTTAGCAAACAAGGTGAATCTGTGTTCTCTTCAAACATCGCATCATATGCAAGCAAAATCCATTTTTTCCTCTCATCAATGATTGGATAATTGCATTGTATGTACTAAATTCAACAAACCTAATGCAAAATGCAATGTGCACTAAATATATATATATATATA
>NW_017306275.1:3774861-3830545 GCF_000935625.1 Nanorana parkeri | reverse complement strand
TATATATATATATATATATTT
Source organism: Nanorana parkeri (assembly GCF_000935625.1). NCBI lineage: Eukaryota > Metazoa > Chordata > Amphibia > Anura > Dicroglossidae > Nanorana > Nanorana parkeri. Next base: position 3,830,524 of record NW_017306275.1, on the reverse strand, counting down.
TACATTTGCTTCTCTCCGTATTCAACTGCATTGTGTAGTTACAGGGCCAACAAATCGTATCCTTGTATATTATAGACTCTACCTTTTTATTTAAATTAGTACTAAAGGCTAGGCACTTTTTACCTAAATGCATTCTCTGGATTAGAATAAAGAATGCCCAGTACATTTCTATGTTCCCCTGTACCACCCATATTTACCTGTGGTCTCTTGTCACCTCTGCTGGGTTTGGGAAGTTACTTGGTGTTCCCTAAACTTCCTGGTTTTGGGGGGGAGGGTACTGAGGACAGAGGAGTGATTGGCTCCTTCCGCCATCAATCAATCTGTTGGGAGGAGAGTGATGGTGGGAGCAGGGGCATGGCACAGCTGGGATTCTAGCACACACAGGGGTGTCCTCAGCACCCAGCTAGCTGATGGAGACACCCACAAACAGGTTGGGGGGGGGGAGAGAGCCTTTTGGAGACCAACTAGAAACTAAGAAAATACAAAAGTTGAAAGAAGAAGAATAGTGGATTTATGCAAGTGTGGGCCTCTTATTCATAAAAAGAAAAACAAATTAAGGTTTCATATCACCTTAAACCCACCTTAACTGCCAGCATATCACAGTTTATTTCCTTTGTCCTTTCATGGTAACATCTGTATACATCATCCAAACATATTTATTATGAAGAAACAGCTAATAATTGTGCTTATTCAAGTGTACTGCATACACCAGGAAACACATTTATTATGATATATTTGGTTGTATTTGACAATCCAAGCATTTCCAGGACCAGTATTTTTTCTTAAACTATATTTATTGTTAATTCCCTATCTGGACTACAGCAATGAGTATAATGTGGCCATTTAAAATACAGCAGTTATCTAACTAAACCAGGCAGCAGACCTGCCGAGAGCAGACAAGTTTAGATTGGCGTTAGATCATAAGAACGTTGTGATAGCTTCAGCACTGTCAGTGACACCAGAGGGGAGAAAAGCTGGAGCTGCAAAAATACGTCTCCCCATCATAGTTTCATTGTCCAGTGGCCAACTGAGATGTCGCTTCTTTTATCATAGAATTGCAGAACTTATTAACATAGGTATGCCTGCCTTATGCTGTAGCAACAGTAAAGATATATCAGTTATTTACATAACAATATAAGCAGCACTTTCCTATTTATAGAAAAATGTGTAGGTATTAGAAAAAAAATCAGTGTATGGTTTGCTCCCAAAGAAAATAATAGGTTCAGTATTACCCAGTAAATAATATTACAGGTAATAAGGACTGACATTAATTATCTCTGGATTATTCCCAAAAAGTCTATCCAAATTCAGAAACAGAAATTGAATATATTGAAACTTGTCAGTAGTAGATGTGGTGGTTGCCTTAGTTTCTTTTTATAGTGATATTTATCACTTTATTTTATAGTGATATGTATCCCTTTATTTTCACCTGCAGGACGTTACAAGGACATCCTAAGGTACGTTTTTGTAATTGCAGAAAATGCCCTTAGCCTGAAAAAAGAACTAATGCTGCCATCGGGTCTAAGAAATGGCAATCTGCAATCAGGGCCATCCCTATAATGAGGCAGCCTGGAGTTTGCAGTGTGCCTGCCACCCCCTTTTCCAGCCACAGCATACCAGGTAGTTAAGAGCCGGGTGGGGAGATGTGTAAGAGTCATATACATCTCTCCATCCAGCTCTTAGCAACCTGGGACAATCTTGCCGGCGTCCCACCGAGCTCCCTTTCAACCAGTGACATCATTGGTTGCCAGGAACTCCTCACCACCTCAGGCAGCAAAAAAGCTAGGGATGCCCCTGGCTGCAATCTATTAAATGTTTTGTTCTTGAGTTTAGATATACATTAACGACATACAGTACTGTATATTGCAACACAGTTTGGCAAATATGTTCATTATTGTGGGGCACTCTGACCTCTGTGTTAATGGTAGAATATCCTGAAACATTACACTTGTTTACAAGACTGTAGTGCAATATGTGGCATAATTCTGGAAAAGAGTTAGAGCTCTGAATTTCCAATGTGAACATGTACATAAATGGTGGACTCCTATGTAACCACACAGAAAGTGACAATAGCCCCAGAGCATATTGTTTGCTAATGACAGCTAATGGCTATCAGAGTGACAAATCCAATAGACTTCACGCCATGAATAATTATATATAAAAATGAAAAATGTATTGGTTTGTCACAAACAACTTTATAAAAGAACATTGGACAATGTGGTTAGAATAAAAAGATTTGCCCTTAGAAGGAACCTCCTAGTAACCCCCTCGGAGTCCCACGAATGAGGTTCAAATAGACAAAAGCAAGATGTATAGATAACATATGCAGTACTTCCGTCAATACATCTCTAGTATACAACAATGAACCCTCTAGTGGAACAAGCAAGGTGGGTAACAATATGGCAATCCACAAGTTTTGAGACAGTTTTGAGGCAATCCACACGTTTTTGTTTTGAGTCTTCATATTCGGGGTCTGGAGGTAATTTGCCTACCGGGTCCCATTCTTTGATGGATTGCCCCAATACAATGGCCCCTGGACCATGCATGTTTCATTACATTTAATCAATTGTTACTAGAAGTCAATTAAATAATTAGGCTTGGTCTACGACGATTGGATATATACGTTTAAGGGCCACACAATTTGAGTTAAGATTAGAACATTAATGCCAATCATCTAACAGGATATAAAAAACAATATACAAGTTTGCAAAGATGAGATGTAATCTCCAATTACCATATATGTTGAATCAAAATGTTCATGTCTATGTCAAATATGAAAAGACTATGTATTTCAAAAAATAAGGTATAAGCCTACAAAAAAGAGTGACAAATTATCTGATTATCATATATGTTGAACTAAATTGGGATTGATCATGCAAAACATGCAATACGATGTATTATGGAAAGATGATGTTTAAGTTTTTAATGATTGGATATATGTTTTATAATTGTTATATAGTTTAAACGTTAATGAAACTGACCTTGCTAAAGCATTGAATATCCTCCAAAAACATTGCATTGTGCCCAGTGGAAATAGGACTATGTTAAATTCATTGAGCACATATGACAGTTTTGGTTTTGCAATTAATTGTACAGTATATTAGACATGGTTTTCTGTTCAAGAGTTGTCCGCCGCGACGGCAGCTGATCCGCTCCTAGATTATAACGGGGGATGGTTTCCCTGGTTGCCCAGGTAGCGGCGGGTGAGGCTTGAGAGGCGCGTATGTGCTGGATTGGCACATGCGCAGTTTGAAGTCCACACCGCTGAATGGATGACCGGTACTCATCAATATCCAGTTAATCTCCATCCAGCGGTGGGGGTTATATAAGGGGAGGGGTAACAATGTGGGTCATATTACCGAATGGGCATATATTTATTGAATGTTTAATTTATGAGATCCAATTTTACCTTATTTATTCACAATTTTTTGTATGTCTAATAAATTTTGATCTAATTTTTATACAAGCAATGGTTGTATCTATCTCTCCACAAACCCTTTTTCCCCATTCTTTTGTTGTAACTAACAATATGGCAATGACAGTAGGAGTCAAGCGATGCTGGTGAGGCTCAACGCGTTTCGTGCCAAAGGGCGATTCGTCAGGAGCATGAGGTAGTCCTCTCAGTGCGTACTCAGCAGATGCTTAGCACAAGCAACAACCAATAGGATGGAACAGCCCGTAGTCCCAAGGTGGAGGATGGTGTAGGCACATCAGAGGCGCCTGTAGATGCTAGAGGAGAAACCCAAAAAAAAGGGGGTTTGTAAGGACCTCAACGCGTTGAGCCTCACCAGCATCGCTTGACTCCTACTGTCATTGCCATATTGTTACCCACCTTGCTTGTTCCACTAGAGGGTTCATTGTTGTATACTAGAGATGTATTGACGGAAGTACTCCATATGTTATCTATACATCTTCATCTTGCTATACATCTTGTCTATTTGAACCTCATTTGTGGGACTCCAAGGGGGTTACTAGGAGGTTCCTTCTAAGAGCGAATCTTTTTATTCTAACCACATTGTCAAATGTTCATTTATAACGTTGTTTTTGATAAACCAATACATTTTTCATTTTTATATATAATTATTCATGACGTGAAGTCTATTGGATTTGTCACTCTGATAGCCAACAAAAACCCTAATTTTCTCATCTCTATTGTGTCATTACTAATCCACTAGGGGTTGGCTCCCAGAGATCTTGGATCTGTGCACCCCAAACCAATTTTGTTTCATATTGTTTGCTAAGCAACATTAAGAACCTACCCTTACCAACATGTTTGGAAGTGATTCACGGGAACGGGAACAGTATCAGGTCTCATTTATGAAAACATCTGAAAGAAGAACCCTATGTAGCCGACAGCTAAACCAATTCAATCTTTTATTCTTCCAGTTCAGGTTTGAAAATTGAGGACATATGTGGTTGGTTTCAGACAGTATGACATATGAGACACACTAGTTGTGTTGTTCTGTTCACATAAATATACTACATGTTGCCATTTTGTTATGGTTTCCATTGTAAACTTTTAATATTTTGTTTCTGAACTTTTTTTACTGATAATTATTTTAGATGAGGTTTTACTAATACTTTGTACCAAGGCAAGAGTATGCCTCTTTGTCTAGAGTCTACACATCTTTTTATACAAGAAAGTATCTTGATCACTCTAGACCTTTCAGATTGGCAGGACATGCTGTTATGAAATCTATGGTCTACCAAAACGCTCAGATCCTACTCCAGCATTGTCTTCCCAAGGTGTACTCCCTCTAGAGTATTATATATCATGCATGTTTTTAGCCCCTAAGTGCATAACTTTGCTGTTATCAACATTAAATCATGAAGCTGGACAATCAAACAGTGCAGAGAACGTTTATTTGAACCCTTTAGACAATGATAACTCCTGCAGCTTTCAAGGCCAACAGATACCTATAGACACTAAATGGCAGTTATGGAACATGAAATTGTTTAAAGGTCTGCAACAGTGAATGTATGCGATGTGGGGATTCACCACCAACCTGAACCACATGTATCTGCCAGATTTGTTCATCACCATGGATGGTCATGTCAGTTGGAATTTTATTGTTGGAATAGATGAAGATCAGATACATTTTTAGCATTCTGGAGTAATCCAGATAGGTATTAAGGGTGCAAAACTTGTTCAGCTAAAGCTGGGTATACATGCTTATATTTTCTTTATTAAACCTGCCGGCTTAACATACAAAGTATAACAGATAACAAATCCCCCCGTTGTTGCCTTTGTATTCTGACAGTGTCCAATGGCTGTCAGAATATCCGAACAGAGTTTGCCGCTGATTGGCTGCTAGCTCCATTCAGAAGAGAATTTTCCAACCGCTTTCTTAAATCAGATGATCAATAGATGCCAGATGGAAGGATGTCGACAGAAGTCCATCAGAAACCAGACGAAATTTGATACATGCATACCCGGGTTTACAACAAAACTCCTGGCAGCTCCATGTACAAGCAATAACTAGCCTAAGTTCAGAAAAAAAACATGACATTTGGAAGTATCTGGAAGCTAGAAAAAGAATGAATAAAATAAAACTGCATGCCAACTGTAACAGGGACAATGTCTTGATTTATTCTGGATGTAAAACTAATGAGAATATTGTAATGTAAATGAATTGTAACCACCTAAGTGGAACACTTTACAGAGAAAACTAAAAATATAACTCCAGCTAGAGCTGCTGTTTTTTTAAATATATAATATTTATTCATGGGACTAATTTCACTTTATTTTTCTAAGTAGTAAAAAAAAAATTATACTGAGTCTAATAACTCAAAGCACTAAAAGGCAAAATCCCAGTTGCCAATAGTAACAAGTATTTTGTATTATGTGATTTAGAGACAAATAAAGTAAAACTTGAGCCGCGACAATTTACTATTCCACTTGGATTTTACAGAGCACAGAGCAAGTTAGAAACATCAGGCAATTATAACCAGGACAACAAAGACTGCAAGCAATGCTAGATTTGGTGAATAATAGGGAAAACAGGCCACATGAACCCAAATCTATAACTCTATATAACCAGTGAGAAATAATATATGGAAAAACTCCAATACTGTTTAAAGTGGCACTAAACTCAGGAGTTAAATCTGAAAAAATGCATTCAAGTACCTTAATTATGAACAATACTGGGGGGAATTTATTAAAACTGGAGCAGACAAAATCTGGAGCAGTTGCCCATGACAACCAATCAGCTTCTCTCTTTAGTTTGTTCATTTAAGATTTAAAAATGAAAGAAGCTGATTGGCTGCCGTGCACAGCTACTCCAGATTTTGTCTGCTCCAGTTTTGATAAATCTTTAAATTGGTGCTGACACTGTTCTTCCTTCTGGAGGGTAACTGCTTTTGTTCTCCATGGTCCCAGCGTTCAGCCAGCTTCGGCTTTCACCTCGGCTCAGTCGAGCCGAAGCATATGCCTTCGGCTCGACCGAGCTACTCGGCCAACTTCGGGAGCTGTACGGGCTATAGGGAATGGCCCGTACAGCAGCCCTTCGGTTCTACTGAACTAAAGGGCAAAGGGCACAGGCGGCTGAAGCTAGCCGAAGGATCAGCCGGAGCTACAGCTGATCCTTCGGCTAGCTTTGTGAATAACCCAATATGAAATAATATGAAACCAACAAAAAATGTTTACAGCACTAAACCTTTTATCCAAATTTTAACTCATTTGCATAAAAAAAGCATAAAAGGAAAAGTAGCAGTAAAAAAGTACTATTTGCAGTTAATCAGTAATTTTTTGTGTATTATTCTTCACAGTCCATGTAATGGGGGTGTGGATGGGTGTGTCTTTTGACTATATACTTTTTTCAATAGGTGTCCCTCTTTCCCATCTCAGAAAGTGTGCACAGACATACCCCCTATATGCACACACACTACACACACACATTTCAGCTCTCCGCTCTCTGATTCTATTCTCATGAGATGAAATCCTGTCTTCTAAACCACTTACATTATTAAGTTTATGACTTAAGCATTTGCCATATTTCATCATCAAAATGACTATAATCCTCAAAGTAAATCCCCAGGTTACAATTGATAACCAGCTTTTACTTATATGTCAGCAACTAGGGAATTTGGAGGTTTTAATATTTGCAATTTCCAAAATGCAAAGCTAAACTCTGAGGAAGCATTTGGCCAAGATATTAAATTATAGTGCAATTCAAATTATACAAATGTATTCAACCAAATTACTTCTGAGAACAGATGACATCATTAAACATTTCACTGGCATCAACTAGGTAATAATTTAAGAAACAGCATTCCTCAAAGTAAGATAATGCAGAGTAATAGAGAAGTGAATGGTTCTTTAATCTATACAGATGGACGGTAATAAGACAATTGACCCAGACTTTATATAAACCAGCGGTCACAAAGCAGATGAGTGCTAGAGTGCCCAAAGACTTATACAATTATTGAAAATGCTGCTTTTGGTGTTTCTTTAAATTATGACGATTATTGTGACCAGTATTGCTGAAACTGCATAATACTTTTTTTTCCTAACAAATTCCTACTCACGTGTTCAGATTTTAGGACTTTTGTGCAGACTGCACAAAAGTAGCTATAAGTCTGATTTGCATGAAAATAATCTAATTCCAGTACAGCCTACCCAATTTCAGATAATGCAATGCTTTAAAGCTACATGATCGATTACACAGCATGAATGCTTTAACCCTTGTGATTATAGGCAGTTGGCATTGGTCCTACTGACATACGGTAGCAAATATTGTGCACTAAAAATCAATAGAGACTTTCTGCACATCGATAAAGCAAATATGGGAAGTCTCTAGATTTATTTGTCACAGGCTTGTTTGACAGTAATCTAAGGAGGCATGGGGGTTAATTTACTAAAGGAAAAGGCAAGTTCACTTTGTTAAAGCAGAACTCCAAGCAAATCAAATCTTAACTCTTGCAGTGGGGCTACCCCCCAGCACTGCAAGGGTTAAGTGGTCCTTTTGTCTAGCGAGCTAAAATAACAAAGTTATACTCACTCAAACCACAATTCTGGCTTGCTCTTAGACCAGTCCCTTTAGCCTTTCTCTCCCTTCACTCCAGTGGTCTAAGGTCCTGTAAGGCATAACGTTCTATACAATGTTGAGGAGACAGGCTGGCGGGAGCAGTGCAGTTATTTTAGCTCCCTACACAAAACCCTTGCAGTGTGGGGGTAGCCCTACTGCAAGGGTTAAGATTTGATTTGCCCTGAGTTCTGTTTTAAGTGTATTGTCACTTTCCAAAGGTAGAGTTCACCCAGCTTAATAAATGAGGTGGAGACTTGTTCACTTTAATTATCCAATCATTTGAATTGTTTTTTTGTAATTTTTCTTGAACTTGGTATTTAAAGTGAACACAGTTTTACCAATTTATTTGTAAAGAGTGGGATCACTTAGCTTACTAAGCTAGGTGAACAAACTTTTTACAAAGTGAATATCCACTTTGCTAAGTGAACAGCCCCATCGGTTCCTATCTAATAAATGGCTAAATGCAGGAGTGTCTCTCTTGCCTGCAGAAGCTTGGTGACTTTAAAGAGTATTAACTAATCTAGGTTTACCAGGGTACTTACTAGGGTACTTACTAGGGTACTTAAACTAGCTTTAATACTTTTCATATAACCCCTCGGCTCACAGACCCGAATGGCATTTGGGAGCTCACGAATAGCATCTGGGAGCTCCCGAATGCTATGTGGTATACTATTTGACAGCTGACAATGTCAAATCGGCGGAGCGAGCCCCATTACGTCACGGCTCACTCCGCCCATCTGTTTACTTTCAGGCAGGAGATGTCATTTTGCGACGAGTTTTCGTAGGGTTCGGGTGGTCGTCGTGCAGCGGGACTTTTTTATTTCGGCGGTTGGGCGGGTGTTGTGCATCGTGATTGATGCTTGATTACATCGATGGAGAAATTTTTTTTTAAATTAAAGGGATAGTAAAAAATGGAATTTTTTTTTTTTCAATTAAAGGATTTTTTCTAAAAGTGTGGCTTGTTTATTCACATAGAATTGTAACCCTTTAGTGAATGAGTAGGGGTACAAGTACCCCTTACTCATTCACAAGTAGAGGGGGTGGCATCTGGGTGCCCCCTTAATTAAAGACCCCCTGCCAGCAGACCCCCACAACCACCGGGTCAGAGTTGTGGGGGAGGAGGCCCTTGTCCCCATCGGCATGGGGACACCCTCCCAATGCCTAGGGGGTGTGGCCTGGTAGGGCGCAGGGAGGGGGGGAGCGCTCGATCACACCCCCTCTCCCGTCTCTCAAGAGGCAGAGCCAGCTGTGCTTGCCCTCTACCCCCTCTGTCCCTCCAGCGAGCGCTGGAGGAACAGAGAGGGGAGGGGGGGGGATCCCTTTGGGAGTGATGACTGTGTTAGGGAACCAAGAAACCAGACTGAAACCTAAAGTGCAGGTTTAAAAATAAAAAGGAGTTTATTGAAAACAACAATAAACATAAATGGCAAAACTCAATAAAGAAAGTCTAGAACGTCGTCAGTGCCAAGCCAGGGGTCAGATGCCAAAACCAGGTCAGGGAGCACGGAAAGCAGGATGAACATGGACATTAGCCGGAGTCAGGAACCAGAAGATCAGTCAGCCAGAACCAGGGTCATACACGGAGAACAGGAACTGGAGAGCACTTGGTACATCAGAACAAATGCAGGGACAGTGACTGAATGGACAAGGTGAAGGTTAAATAGTGAACTGGTGCTTGCATCATCATTCTGAGACAGAATTTGCCAGGAGCCTTGCTACTAGCAGCACAGTGATGATGTTTGCGGGTTTGGAGATAAGAGGGCACCAAGGGGAAAAGCAGTGTCAGAAACACTACACCCATGCTGCAAGTACTGAACAAGGAAGGGTAAGAAACCCTGACAGTCACTGCTCTCTGCAGGGAGATCATAAAATAAGTGATCAGCGGTATGTGATTGCTAAGTTCTCGATCAATAGAGATGAAGTGTGACAGTTGCAGTGTCACACATCGGCTCTAACTATGGGAATGAGTGCATTTCACTCTCCCCATAATCCTTTAAATTATAGGGAACTTTTCACCTGTGCAAATGTCATATTCACCACTATAAAAAAAGTCCCACAATGTTGCTTTTTAATAATAATAATTATATTAATAATAATGCTTTAAGTGATGCAAGAAAGGCAATAAATTATGAATGCAACTCCACCTCCAGGGACCATGAGCCTGGCGTAATTTACTTCCTCTGTCTATCCCCTGTTATAACACTGCTGAAAGTCAAATCTCATTGTGTGCCACCAGTGTATAAAACATTTTGAATATTTTATGCATGATGGTCACCCAAAGAAAAAAAGCGGCACAATTTTTGTTGTGATTTTTATTTCCTGAAATAAAAGTTGACAGAAAGAATGACTTTGCTTAGGATGCAGAGAATGTAAAAAACAAGTTTCATAGGGGACAAAGTAAACTGCAGCGTAATCTCCCTCAACTTTCGTTAATTACTTTTTGGCTTGTAAATGACGATGTCTGATCTTCCGCAAACAGAACGCCGCAGTCAAATTTCCATGGTGACAAGCCTCTGCTAATACCCAGGCTTTTTCTTTGCCCGCAGCATAACTGCATACTACAAGTGAGATATAAACACTTCTATCAACATATGTATTATAATTATTTTTTCTTGTTTAGTAAGTCAATACAAAAGAAATATTATGCCCATTTTGGTGCTGGCGTGTGCTGTCAGCAGATGTGACAAAGAAAATCCAAGCAGATGGGATACATCTGTTAATCATAAACATCCTTTCATTAGTGCCGTTGTCACATTTATTTGGAGGTATGTTTATTTTTTAGTGTATCAGCTAATGAGAGCCCTGAATTTACATTGCCGTTCGTATGGGTAATGTCTGTTCTTAGCAATATGCTTGTTTATATTTGGCAAAGAACACATGCAAATGAGGATTTACCTATCTGAAACTATCATCTAACATTACATTTGTATACATACATTGATTAATATGTTGCATACTTTTGTTTTTAGGTATGCACTACATTTTAGATTTCTAATTAGGTATGACAGGTGTTTTGGTCACACTTGTGACGTGCTTCTGCTTTTGACACTCAAACACTGCCACATCTCCAACAGGTAGAGGGGGCACAGAGAGCTCTTCTCTAATGCAGCACACAGACATTTAATTTCTCAATGGATACCATGCTTTTATTGAGCGCACATATAAATGGTATAAGGCAACATGGTACCCGTGAAACATGCCACATGGCAAAATATGACATCATGGCATCTCAGTAACATTATATATAGCAAATTGGCACTTGTTTAATAAGCATTACAGTATATTAACATGGCATCTGCTGTTATTAGGCCAAACAAATTACGTTTACCACGCAATATATAACTGGCCAGTAAAGGTAGAATTCCAGGATGCCAGCAGAAAAAGATAAGGACGTGTGGTAATAGGAAGCACAGTAGCCTAAAAAAAGGATTATAGAGGTGTAACACTGTCTATATTTTTGATATTGAAACATTTACCATTAATTCAGTGAAAAACTTACACTCTAACAATAAACTAATTTTAATGGTCTTCCACTTCCATGTGTGTACTTCACATGTGACAGTTCTTTCTTCCTCCCTCTAACCAGGATGGCAGGGAGAATAGATTAGGAGGTTACAATGTAGAGGAAGGTTTTAGCTTTTGCTATTAACTTATCATGAACTTTGCTAACCCTATGAGCTCTTAAAGGTGCAGAACTGTCCTTTATGAAATATTACTGCAACTATAATAAATGTAAATATTCATCACAGTTTTTGGCATTGCCCTTGGAGAAATTAAAACCAAATGATTAGGGTTAAGGGACTGGCTCTCTGGATAATTAGAAAACAATGTTGTTATATTAGAATCTAACTAATGATCTAATTAATAGATTATTAACTATTACTGGTATCAATATGGATTGGATATGAATCAACCAATCAGATCACTCTTCATATCTCATCATACACTATATTACCAAAAGTATTGGGACGCCTGCCGCACATGAACTTTAATGGCATCCCAGTCTTAGTCCGTAGGTTTCAATATTGAGTTGGCCCACCCTTTGCGGCTATAACAGCTTCAACTTTTCTGGGAAGGCTGTCCACAAGGTTTAAAAGTGTGTCTATGGGAATGTTTGACCATTCTTCCAGAAGCGCATTTGTGAGGTCAGGTACTGATGATGGAAGAGAAGGCCTGGCTCGCAGTCTCCGCTCTAATTCATCCCAAAGGTGTTCTATCGGGTTGAGGTCAGGACTCTGTGCAGGCCAGTCAAGTTCCTCCACCCCAAACTCGCTCATTCATGTCTTTATGGACCTTGCTTTGGGCTCTGGTGCGCAGTCATGTTGGAACAGGAAGGGGCCATCCCCAAACTGTTCCCACAAAGAATCAAGAAATTGTCCAAAATGTCTTGGTATGCTGATGCCTTAAGAGTTCCCTTCACTGGAAGTAAGGGGCCAAGCCCAACCCCTGAAAAACAACCCCAAACCATAATCCGCCCTCCACCAAACTTTGCACTTGGCACAATGCATTCAGGCAAGTACCGTTCCACTGGCAACCGCCAAACCCAGACACGTCCATCGGATTGCCAGACAGAGAAGTGTGATTCTTCATTACAAGGAACACGTCTCCACTTCTCTAGAGTCCAGTGGCAGTGTGCTTTACACCACTGCATCCGACGCTTTGCATTGCACTTGGGTATGTAAGGCTTGGATGCAGCTGCCCGGTAATGGAAACCCATTCCATGAAGCTCTCTACGCACTCTTGTTGTGCCAATCTGAAGGCTACACGAAGTTTGGAGGTCTGTAGCTATTGATTCTGCAGACAGTTGGTGACTTCAGCATGCGCTGACCCCGCTGTATTACAGCACCCCTTCGGTTCAGTAGGCCGAAGCTAGCCGAAGGATCGGCCAAAGCTACGGCCAGATCCTTCGGCAGCTTCGTGAATAGACCCCATAGTGTTTCTTCCTACCTCCCAATATTGCTTATTAATATGTTGGCATGGTCAGAGTTAGATGACTCCATCTGTTCAGCCCTTAAGCACACCTCTCTTTTGATCAAACATGAGTGCCACATTTAAAATAATATTTCTGGGATCCTGTTAGTTTATGAAAACAGTTGTTATTGTAAATTTGAATTCCTTTTTTTCGCTTATTCATTTTTAAAATATTTTTTGACAGATGTGTTGCAAAATTATGCTATTGAGTCACAGAAGGTTTATTTGTGATTTGCTGTTTTTACGTAAATATGATACACATTTAAAATAATATTTCTGGGATCCTGTTAGTTTATGAAAACAGTTGTTATTGTAAATTTGAATTCCTTTTTTTCGCTTATTCATTTTTAAAATATTTTTTGACAGATGTGTTGCAAAATTATGCTATTGAGTCACAGAAGGTTTATTTGTGATTTGCTGTTTTTACGTAAATATGATACACATTTAAAATAATATTTCTGGGATCCTGTTAGTTTATGAAAACAGTTGTTATTGTAAATTTGAATTCCTTTTTTTCGCTTATTCATTTTTAAAATATTTTTTGACAGATGTGTTGCAAAATTATGAATTGAGTCACAGAAGGTTTATTTGTGATTTGCTGTTTTTACGTAAATATGATACAATTCCAAGCTATCCATATGCAAAGTAAAGCCAACCTATTGGAATTGTTTGAAGTCAAATGGGAATTTAACAGGGCTGGTGAAAATCCTAATTTGGTAAGTCTGGCAATGGGTATGGGGACACTTCAATGAGTGTTTGCAATCATAAAAAAAACATTAGTTCATAGGGGATGAAGAAAGGTTGGTCCACTAAAACTTAGCACATAGCAAAATTTAGACAGCCACGGTCAAAACTATTAAATCTACACTTCTTTTGCCAACCTCCTTCAGTTTAGACTTAGAAAGAAAGAAATGGTTTAACCACCTTAGAGCTTCTGTTCCTTAAATTGGAATGTTAAGTTCAGGAAGCAAAGCATCCTTGAGATGCACTTAGTCACTAGTTTGTTGCCAAGATTCTATTGACAAATACAATACAAGATTTCAGATATTTGATGCTCACTGAAAAGCACAGTGTTTGATCAAACATAGACAATAGGATCACAGGCTGTTCATTTTACATATCTGGACCAGATAAACCAGGATAAAAAAGTCAATTCAGTTGAAATCAATAGAGCTGGCGGTGCTTTGGTTTTAGGTTAATTATTGACAGTTTTATCTGTACCATCTGCCAAATTGTCCAGGGAGTGATTATAAGTTCAAAGGATTTTAGAGCTTCTTTTTTGCAACATACATAATATATTCTATACCTTAAATAACCTACACAATGAACCAAAGCAAAAAAGAAAAGAATAAAGCCTCATAATTTGTAATGATAGTATTATCTGCATACCTTGTTATCTGTGTAATAAAGACTTTATTCAAAACTTACATAAGACAAATAGTAAAGTATTTACCTGTAACCAAAGTCTGTCATTTGCTGCTGTTTTTCCATTTGCCATACATGTGAAGGTGGCAAACTGACCAGCATTAACATCCTCTATTTTAACCCGTACAAAATGTGGTGTTTTACCTGAAAAAATACAATTGGAAAGCACAATCATTTTTTAAAGTTCACCACATACAAATGTATACCATGACCATTATGTGTGAGGTGAAATAACCAATAAAACCGATGTGTCTAATAAATTACATTATAATTTTGTTGTCACCACTATTTCTGCTAGGAAGCAGAATAATCTCTATAGCATCCTGTATAGTCACAAGTGGGTTCAGGGACAAGTAAGGCCCAATAAAGTATCCTTCTCCATTATTCAGCTTAAAACCTAGGACTGATTGCCCAGATGGTGTTGTCTGCAATCAATGTAACAAGTCTCAGTACTGCAGGCTTTGCTAATATCTTTGGGGTTTGTAAGCTGTGACCACAACCTCTTCCCAGCAGCCTGGGGTGATCAAACTGTTACCATCCCTGTCTGTCTTACTTTAGGGTGACTTTAGAAATAAAGTCTTTATTATTTTGATCTTTGATTGTTGGTGAATATATACGGATTCAGAACCCACATTCTGTTTAACTGAGGGTTTAGCTAAGGGTTTCAATGGGCCCATAGTATGGAGAATGGTTTTCAGAGACAGATTTGCTTCAAGTGGGAATTAGATGATGTCGAGGGAGTTCAACTATGTTTGAGAAGGCAGATATGTTGCTTTACATGTGGGTGAGATAACGGAGGTGAGAGGGGCTGTTTTACAAGGTTATAAAATGTGTAAGGGTAAGGTGGTGGGGAATTAAAGTTAAATAACTTCTAGAGCAGAACTTGAGAACCTCTGATTTAATAAATGCTGACTAGAGAAATAAAGGAAAACAAGACTTACTGCAGGGGTGTCCTAGAACTTTCACTTCATCTATTGCAATGTATCCGTGTTGATCTGAGGTAATATCTTCAAAATAAACCTAAAAATAAAAAGATCAGATACGTCACAATATAATATTTTCAAAATATGCACTGAAAATACAAGACATAACGTCACAAAAATCCTTTTTACATGTATGCTATCGCACTATTTACAATCAGTAGTAAAAGTTCAGAATTTCCAAATTACATTAATAGAACTGAAATACATTATCTAGTTCAATTTTGCCTGGAGTTCAGCTTTAATTATTTGTTATTGTATTATACATTTATAGAATATAGCACTGTTTGTAATCTGGTATATGTCCATGTTAAGTGGAGCATCGATGTTGAGCAGGCATACCTGAGATTTTTCCACAGGCCAAAGTACAATGTTATGAATGATGGCATTCTCTGAAATATATTAAGGTGACAACAAACTTAAATCTTAAAGCGTTAAATCTTAAAAATGCATTCAAATACCCCAACTACTAATAAAAATGTAACTTATTTGTGTATCACTCGGCTGTCGATCCTCAAGTCATGTCTAAATTCATGCTGACACTGTCCTTCCTTCTGGAGGGTGGCTACTTTTGTTCCCTATGGTCCCTGTGTGTGTTGTAAAGTAGTCACCGCTCCAAGCTCACTCCCGTGATGTACTACAATTTCAATACAAATTAGTAAACTAAACAATTGTAGCCTATCACAGGAGTGAGCTTGGAGCGGTGTCTACTTTACAACGCACACAGGGACCATTGGGAACAAAAGTAGCCACCCTCCAGAAGAAAGGACAGTGTTAGCATGAATTCAGAGATGATTTGAGGATCTACGGCTGAGTGAAGATACATTTCTGTTAATAGTTAAGGTACATGAATGTGTTTTTAAGATGTAACTCCTAAGTTTAGTGTCACCTTAATTACATTATGTAAATTATATAGATGACGCTAAATCATCATACAGATTGATGATGTGTAACGTGACTATCAGTTTCCTTGGCTTTGTTGCATGCACAGCACCTGTTTGGGCATAATTGTTGCTTATGTTTGTTTTAAATGCAGCAGAAATGATTACACTGATTATAAGTAAGGGACTTCCCTAATTAGATCAGAATCATCACATCCAAATGTTGAACACCACATTGGCACAACACTGAAACAGATGTAATCTGCTTGTTCTACTCTATTCCAAACTTTGCAGGATTAACATGGGTAACCTCCATGCAAGCAATGACGTGCTATTGTAGATTGTTTCTGATCAATAAATGGTGTTGTGTTGATAATTGAAGTGTCTATAATGGCCATGTCACCCATCTGTCTTCATAAACCGCAGTTAACTATTTGAGAGTGCAACTAAATGGTAGCTCGTCAATAACAGAAAGAGGATTTGTTCACGCTTATAGCATGCTAGAGCAATCAACTTAATTTTTCCAGAGCTGTTAACAAAATCATCAGTTCATAATTTGGATGTTTTTGCTGGCATAATGGTAATAAATATGAGGATAGAGTGACAGACACATTGTATGACCTAGGCTTGAGATTACTATTAGTGGTATTTGCAATACAACTTGTATTATGACTAAGCTTGTAGACATGGATGTTGATTGGGGTTAATTAGTGAGCACTCCTTCCAAGTGCCCTCTAGCTGAAAGAGAGTGTGTACTGGACTGCACAGTAGTAAACTGGTTGTAGTTTAGCCTTGTGTGACCAAAAATGCTGCATGCAATGTTTGGGCCACATACAGTATGTAGGCTACATCCCCCGGTGGGCCATTCTGCCAAGAAAGTGTTTGCTATGCAGGTAGAATGTTGCCTGAGTTCATGTGAACCAGTAAAGGCTATCTTATGGAACACTAAGATGCCTTCTGTAAGAAATGCTTGTAATCACATAAAGAGGTCAACTACTGGAAAGTCTACATGCTATGGGGCAATTCAGTAATGTAAACACAGCGCCAGGGATATCAGGTTATGTCATTGACCAAATATTGTCATGACCATAATTGGGCAATAACATCACCTGGGATTCCCAGCGCTGTGTTTACATTACCACAGCTCCATCATTGACTATATTAGGTTATGGAATCTCTGGCATGATGTCTGCATTACAGCAGTGTCAGGAATTTTAGTGGGTGAACTGGCTTCAACAGTTTGGCAGGTCGGAGAACAGACTGAGTTCACCTCAAAGCCAGGTCCAACCTGAACTCGAATCTTGTCCCTTGATGGCAGCTGTGGTCTGCAACTACATTGCTGCATCATGCATGCCCTGGAAGCCCTTTGCCCTTTTGGAAAGGGTTGTTTGCATTTGATGTATGCCTAAACGAGAAGTATTGGGAAAGTAGAATATACTCTTCCCAATACTTAGAGCTGGCATATGACACTGCCGGTATCACATGCTGGTTCTATAGATCGAGAATTAGCAATCACTGACCGCTGATCACTCAGCTTACAGTCTTCTCCCTGCAGCACCCTTCTCTGTTAGCTCATTGGAGAGACAGACAGGGGAGGGGGCGGGCACAGCTGGCTCTGGCTGTAGAGAGGCAGAGCCAGCTGTCAATCAGGCAGCAGGGTGGATGCTGACAATATTGTTGGCATCTTCCCCAACTTCAGCTCAGCTCTGCTCTGTCAGCAGTAGCCTGCCAAATGCTGATGTTGGGCCCCAGGAGGACATTAGTAAATGCACTCCTTTGTCCCAAAAGAGGACAAAAGCCCAAAAAGAAGGTTTGTCTTTAGTTATCTTTTAAAGAAATTAAAAATATTCAAACTGTATAGTATTTGAGACAAATAAACGTCACAGTTTAAGATATACACGGATAAATAACTCTGCTAAAGAGGTGAACAAATTACAAGTGGCCTTCGATTAAAAGCGCATACACCACATCTTTAGCTGTCCTAGTTAACTAGCAAAGCATTGACACCAATCAGCTGTCACAACAGGGGATGGCAGATCAACTCCGTGACAAAGAAGGAGAAAGCCAGCGTACTAGATAAAAGTGCTTTCTGCTCTGTTTCTCTTAAAAAAAAAAAATCAGTGTTTGCCAAGTATTCTCTAATGAAAGCCCAGGGTGAAATTAAGAGTGTTGAGAGGCTCTAAAGAGACATTGTTTTTTTCCAGGAACATTAATACAGTATTGCCAATGTACTGTTATGCACAAATGTAACACACCTCAGTGTTCAAGGACTCTTGTTTGCATGGTGATTTTATCAATACTTGCAATATTTAATGCTCCATCTGCCTGTTATAAAACACGGCAGCCATGTGGGTATGAATGTCGCTGCTCTCTGACAGGACTTCAATGGAGTGAGGTGTAGCTAGCATGTGATCTCCTATCATAGCGGAAATCAACATCATAGATTGTTCTGCCTGGCTGGATCCTGGTACTGCTTTTCTCATGGGCTGTCATCCAAGTGCAAAGTCTATTTTAAGCTGCGATGCAGTTTTTGTAACAGGTAAACGTTAAGCTTCAATAAGAAGCAGAGGGACAGTAGGCAAAAGCAAACATCCGCCTGTGGTTCCCCATTCGGTCCAAAACCTGATTCCTGCTACCTAGTGGCTGTCATTTGTCCTTTTCTATTTCTATGGACCCTTTCCATTTCTATGGACGCTGTTAGATTTTGGAGATATGCCCTGGCAAATATTCAAATTCTGAACTTTTCTCTTTAAACCTGGTTCTGAAAAGCATTTTAATGAAATCTCTTTGTTTTTGGAAAATGCATCTCATATATCAGCATTACACCATGGTCTTGCTGACAGCGTTGTCAGAACCCAACTATTGTAGAATAATTAAAGTAGAACTGAAGACAAAACTTTTTTTTTTTTTTTTTAGTTTTGGATAGAGTAAGGGAACATTATAACTCCTGCCAGCCTTTTTTGCTATCTGTGTTCCATTGGAGTTCCCTTCCCTAGCCACAACGGGAAGTGAGAGGAAACCCCTCCAAGGAGATGAAAATCCCTGGTGGTCAACAGGGTCACCAGAACTGTCCCCATTGAAAGACTTCCAATTTATTGCTGTTCTAAAAAAAAACAAAATTTGTGATTTTCACTAAAAGTTCACTTTCGGTGATAATGGTCACCAGGAGAAAGAGAGGGTAAATCTCCCTATTAACCGCTTGAAGACCAGGTGTTTAGACCCCCTTCCTGGCCAGGCCATTTTTCAGTATTCAGCGCTGCAGTACTTTGACTGACATTTATTCCGTCATGCAACGCTGTACTGAAATTAATTTTATACCATTTTTTGGGGACACAAAGAGCTTTCTTTTGGCGGTATTTAATCACCACTTTTATTTTTTACTATATTTTGGGAAAATTACTGAACATTTTGAAAAAAAAATGTTTTTTTTTTACATTATGTTATGAAACATTTATTATTACCCTATTTTTTGGGTGAAATATACAAGATGGGGTGACACCGGGTAAATTGACACCAAATATGTCAAGCTTAAAAATTGTGCGTACCCACGAAATCGCAAAAAACTACCATACCCAAAATTGACTATACGTGACGCTTTAAAAGCTTTTACCGCTCATCAATGTCGTGTTATCAGTGATTAATGGCCCAAAAATTATTGCTCTCACTGCAACGTTCGCGGCGATATGTAACATGTGCAGCGTAATGGGTGCAATCGTCGTTTACGCAGGTATGCGGACCCGATGCATGTTTGCATGCGTGTATGTATGGGTGGGGACCTATGTCCCCACCCATAATGTCACCTAGGACCCCCGAAGAAGCTGATGAAGCAGAGATCTGCTTCATCAGCTTCTCTCCAGCTTCTGAAGCTGGAGAGTGGCACAAGAATGCGGAAGTGATGTAAAATACATCACTTCCGCATTCTTACAGAGGAGAGGGGACCGGAGGGAGATCGCGTGCGATTGGGAGATCTCCCTCTGATCCCCTGTCAGAGAGGCACTATGCTGGTCCCGGGCTCGCACCGGGCACAGCGGAGCCCGGGATCATCGTGACAACGGGAGAGGGGGCTGCGGAGGGAGGTGTGGGACACGGGTTGGCAGTTCATACAAACAATCCGCCGGCTCTATAGCTGGCAGATCGCTTGTATGTTATCAAGCATCGCTGCCTGTTTTTAAATTGTCGGTATTTCCCGCTCGCACGCGCCGCACGGTCGCGCACAAGTGGGCGTGGCTGAGAGGACGTCTAAAGACGCCCGCTCAGATCTAACTGTTTATTTCAGTTACATAAGAAACATAAAGATATGTAACTTAACATAAATAACAACTTCATAAAAAATAAACTTACAGTGTAGTTAAAGGAGAACTATGGGGTTAAGGCTTTTCCCCATAGTTCTCCTTAGGGTAACGGGAGGACACAAACTAGCATCCTCCCGTCACCCTAGGCTCAGTATACCGCGAGCTGTAGCTCAGTATACCGCGAGCTTATGTCTGGATCCGCCCAGCTGCATGACTGACTAGAGGCAGAGCCAGCTTTACCCGCCCCCTCCCCCGTCCGTTCCGCCAGTTAGAGCTTGCTCACCTCCCGATCTACTAAGCCGACCTGTGACAGTCTCATTGTCACAGTTCGGCTAGAACTATGAGGTGAGTGAAAAGCACTCACCTCATAGTTCTCCTTTAAGGACACAGACAGCAATAAAAACCTGACAGGTGTTCTAATCCCTCTCCACTCTATCCACAACTAAAAGGAAAATGTGGCTCGAGTTGCACTTTAGATAACATAGTGTCACTGCAATATTTAAAATGACTCTCATATGTGAGGTTAAATCATGGCATTGAAGGGCTTTCTTAAAAAAAAATGGAGACTATACTTTTATTTTGTTGGAACTATAAAACTGAACTGCAGGCTAACAGCTAAATGTATGGCTAAAATGCATACAGAGCAGCTGCTCTATCTGCCAAAGATTTGTATTGCTGTCCATCTAGTCATAAGATTTGCACAGCCCTGACAGACAGCAGAGCCAAGCTGGTCACTTGACTCTCATAAACCACAGCAAAACAGACAGGTCGCCACCCCACCCCCAGCTTGTAAATGGACCATAGAGGAGAAGCAACAGACTGATGAGGTCATTCTTCTGCTCTCTCCTCTTGCCATGATGTTCTTTATTAACACATAACAATGCAGCACATTGAAATTGACTTTTACCCACTTACACTAAAAATCCCATCAGCATGCAGCTCTGCATGCTGATATGAAATCATCTTACATTCATTAGTTGAAAAAACATATTTTCCTTTTTGCTTACAATTACTGTTTTTATACTTCCTGGTTCTCTTGGGCATTAGTGATGTAATTTGTCCAAACATTGCATCCTGGGAAGGTTACATCAGCAGAGCACTGCTGGGAAATCTCATCTGTAATCTCAGGAGATCTCAGGGAAAGGCATTTTCCTACCCTGAGAATGATGTGCATGGTCACATGTTCTGGTCACATGTGCCAGAGTTCCAGGAAGTAATGGGAGATGTATTAATCTGCCCTTAGTAAACATGGCCACTGTCTGAGGACTGGGGAAGAAGAGAGAAGTAAAGTATGCAAAGAATACGAAGCCGGCAATTATCTAGGTGTGTGTAGATTGTCATCACTAAACATTTCTAAAGGTGTGTTTGTTGTTATTTTAAAGATATGGGTAAAGGTTCGCTTTAAATTGGCTCTCAGTGTTGTAGCCCCCCAATCTGAGTATTTCTGATTGCAAGATTACAGGAGGCTCATACCAAGTCACATTTGGGTACTTAAAGAGTTACAACCCAAGAGTAAGCAAACTCAAGAAAAAAAAATGTAATACATTGCCGTTTACCAATGATAAGATGTGGTGGTTGTGGGCTTCCTTTATTTTCAACTGGTGATTCTGTCATGGAAGCTCAACTTCAGCCTTATCTTCAGTCTTGTACAGTTGTAGATGCTAACTCTAAATTCACTGTACACCGTGAGTGTCCTATTGCGTGTATTTAAAACTGCAGCAAGTAAGTCAGATAGATCTCACCTCATTTCCTGGCTAAAGGATGTCTAGCGTCATCTAGCACTTTCCTCCCCAGCCATGCTGTTCATTGCCCGCCCCTTTCATTCAATGGATGCTTACATGTGGACATTAACTAGGGTGGTCTGCATGCAATTGCAGTCTGCTTAGGAATGCTCACTTCTTCAGACTGAGATTCATCAATCAAGGCATTGTGATATTTACATGACTCCTCCCAAGAGCCAGCCCACTGCTTGCCTCAGGGCTCTTGAAAGGAGTTGTGAGGTAGGATGCTGTGATGTTTTCAGGATGCTGTGTACAATACCCTGCTGGCCCCTCCCACCAGCCATGATCTGCCTACATTGCATAGAACTCTGTGAAGGTTCTCATTCATCCAGGTCATGGTATATCTGTAAAAAATAAATCAAGGCAACTGCACTTGCTGTATTTTTCTTGAAGACGTTTTTCTAGTCATCCGACCAGCTTTCTCAATTCTGAATTGAAAAAACTAGTTAGATGACCAGCAGAACATCTTCAAGGAAAACACAGCAAGTTTAGTTGCCTTGATTTTTTTCCCCAAATATACATTGCCTAGAGAAGCACAGAGACCCGGCAAGGACATCACAAGAAATAAAATAAGGTATGTAATGAAAAGAGATTTTTAAAAATTTCAATAGCATGTTCTTGAGGGGGTAGAAAGGAATCAGGTAAAAGGTAAGAATCAGGTAAAATGTAAGAAGAATAAACGTCACCTTGAACACACTTTCTGTTCTATGGTGACAACACTCACTCATTGCATTTTACATATGGACGAGCTGCGTTATTACCCTTAGAAAGAAAATGGACTTGGACAACAGAACAACTCCCTCTCTCCTAATTTTCATAACATAGGGGGAAGGTGATCTGCAGTTCACAGAGATGAACCAAACTGAGCTGGTAGCAATGTTAGAGACTTCAGTACAGCACTGTCAGATCACTACAGGAAGCTCACTGGATTTCTGGCAGGATCTACTTGTATTTTTTTTTGCACTTATCAAACAGATATAACCACACTTTATCAAGGGCACATTTAACAGACCAAACGGGAGCAAATATGAGAAATTCATGGTTGGAGTTTACATACACTAATGATTTTTTTCCACTTGTATATGTATTTATTAGGGATGCACCGATATATAGCCTGCCGAAACATATCAGTTGAAAATGGCACTTTTGGCTAAATGCCGAAAGTGCAATTTTCCTACGGATACATCGGCGCATCCCTACTTTCTTTCCTCACCGCTGGGCGCTGCTCTGTGTCCCAGCGGGGAAGAGAGAAAGTGTCAAAGGCGGCCGAGCGCTGCTGGAGGAGAGCGCTGTGAGTGGCCGGCGTCTCTCCTCCCACACTGCTCAGCCGCTTATCAAAGTCCAGCAGAGCGGTGTGGGAGCGGAGAAAGCCCATGCTGTCACAGGAGGCTGAGCTCTCCTCCCGCACAGCTCGCTCAGCCTTCTGTAATGGCGTGTCAGAGAGGAGAGCGAGGTACAAACACAGTGATCAGTGATCGCTGAGTGTTTGTAGACAATTGAAGACATGGTATGGTTACTATATCCTCAATTATGAATGAATGGGAAGTGATCTACTTCATCTCCTGTTCATTCATGATTGTGGTTATAGTAAACATACTCCTCATGTCCTCATGTTATCAATGAAAAGGAACACTCATAGAGGAATCCTGTTCATTGATAACAGGGGCTGCAGAAAAAGAGATAGAGGACCCTGTGTCCTCAATCTCTTTTTCTATTTTAAAAGGGAAATATCAGTGATCTGTTTAGAGCCCCTAATATTTCTCCGAAGCCCCATGAGAGTAAAGTAAAAAATATTTAATAAAACATGAATAAATAAAAATAAATATAAACAAATGTAAAAGTTTATAAAAAATAAATAAAATATTTGAAACATTTGAAAAAATTAAAATAAAATAAAATTTCGGTTTCGGTTTCGGCCTCACATTTTTTCTTATTTCGGTTTTGTTTCGGTTTTGAAATTTCCATTTCAGTGCACCTCTAGTATTGTATATTATAATTGTTATATAATAATAACTATACATAATACATGCCCATGGACTGGAATGGGGCACTCTGGACACTGCAGTTAACTATTTCAAATAGATGCACAAAACATTATATTTAGCTTTGCAGCCTGATATCATCATCGCTGTGTGCCTGTACAAGGGCCAGATAGTAAATATATACACCTCTGCAGGGCAAGATAAAGTACCTGTTAATAAAGATCCTACCGAATAACTAGCTAATGAACTAGTTCTATTAAAGCAAAGATCAGAGTTTACAAATTAATCTTGCAGATAATTAGCTAAGGATTTCTGATTTTATACCAATATTCCTGAAATATGCAATTTATTAGGTATATCTGCATTATCAAATATATAATAGTTCAGTATTAATATACCAGACTCCCTAGAAAGGGTAAATGATTAATTTAGTAGGTCATGGGAGGAAATGGTATAACTCATTTTTATTTAAAAAATGATTGCGTTTCTGACATTCATTTCTGCATTTCACCTTTCCCATATGCTTTATCATATAAGAAGTGCGTGCCATTTTCTCAGGTCAACATCTTAGTGCAATCACAGTAGGTGAGAGCCTGCTGAGCTTTTTATTAAGTCACTATGAAGCCCAACCTGGTCGGCTTCGAAAATAAGAAGAAAGGGCTGATCGAATCCACATCATCTTAACACACATTAGAATTAAGAAACTGATTGACAAATGGATGAAACCATAACTGTTTAAGCCACAGTTCTCAAACCTGTCCTGAAGCCTGGCAAGCAAAGCATGTTTTCTAGACTTTCTTTTCTGGTACACAAGTCATTTAATCTTTGACTTACTGAAGTAGCTTTGTGCACTTATGAGAAAATCCTTAAAACGTATCTATACCCAAAAAACAAAAATGTAATTTATTGCAGATTACCAATCCTTAAATGTGGTGGCTGCATTTGTTTAATTTTTTTAGGCATTTGTTCCTTTATTTTCACCTGATGATCCGGCCAGTAACACACTTCCTGTCTTGGAGCCTATTCACACCAGACAGTGCGTTCCGGCCTAATTCTGGCTGGAACGCACTGGATCGCATTGCGGCCGGCTCACTTTGTTGTGGGGCAGGAGGGGGCGAGGCGGTGCATTGAAGTGAATGGCACCGCAGCCACACCCTCCAGGCGCTGGACGATCAGCTGCATGGGAATGTGTGGCACATCCATGCCAGCGTTCCAGTTCGTTAGGAGAAATAATGCTTGCAGCATTTTTTTCTGACCAGACCACATGCATTGATGTGCCTTGCGTTCCCATGCGACCAATCGCACTGCAACCGGAGGGCGTGGCTACGATGCCATTGAGGTCAATGCACCGCCATGCCCCCTCCCTCCCCTCAACAAAGTGAGGTGGCCGCAATACAATCCAGTGCGTTCCGGTCAGAATCAGGCTGGAAAGCACTGTGTCTGGTGTGAACGGGCCCTTAGGGTGGCTCCACTATGGAGGAGCAATGAAGTCACCATCGGAGAGCAGCATTGTCACCCTGTGGGGAAGTTAGTGTTACATGCACTAGCAGATTTAGATAAGACTTTACTAACAACTCCAGGCAAATAAAATCTTAACCCTTGCAGTATGGCTACACCCGAATTGCAAGGGTTAAGTGCTAATTTTCATAAAGGGTGCACCCAGATGCCACCCTGCCATGTGAATGAGTAAGGGGTAGTTGTACCCTACTCATTCATAAGTAAAGTTAAATAGTAAATAGTAAATCGTGATATCCCGATGCACAATGACCCCCCAAAAAAACCCATCTGCTGCTCACCGGCAACAGAATGTTTACATCGGGCAGAAATAAACAAATGAAACAGCCAATAGCAGGCTGGCTATTTCTCCGCCCACTGCCTTCTGTCAGTCAGCAGAGGAGCGGACCTGAGAGAGAACTTTTTTTAATTTAATAATTGGAATTGTCAAAAACATGGGTTGTGTTTTTATTTACTATTTACTTAGTGAATGAGTAGGGGTACAACTATCCCTTACTCATTCATGTAGGGGGGCAGCATCTGGGTGCCCCTTTATGAAAGGGGCACTCAGATTCCTATAAGCCTCACTGCTCGCAGACCCCCACAACCACCAGGCCAGGGTTGTAGGGAAGAGGCCCTTGTCCTCATCAACATGGGGACAAGTTGATGAGGAAAAGCACCCTCCCAATGTCGAGGGCATGTGGCCTGGTATGTTGCAGGAAGGGGGGCCATGCGATCTCCCCCTCCCCCCCCCTTTTCCTGCCCTGCCAGGCTGCTGCTCGGATCAAGCGTCTGGTAAGGGATTTTAACCCAACACCCAAAAAAAAAAAAGAAATGCATGGAGTCCCCCCGAAAATTCCTACCAGAGCGTTTTTTATTTTTATTGTTTTTGTGAATTTCTAAAAGCTAAAAACTCTTCTGCATTATTTGACAGTTGCCAACTTGTTTGTTGGCATTAGGGATGTGAGTCCCAAATGTCAGCAAAGAGGCAGAGAGAGCTGTTACAGATTGACACACAACTCTCCGCTTCTTTGTTTACATTCTGTAACAGCTTTCTGCTAATTTGTTGACATTCGGGATTGAATCCCGAATGTCAATAAAGAGGCAGAGAGAGCTGTTACAAAATGATACACAGCACTCCTGCTCTTTTGTTGCATTTTTAATATCATTCGGGATGCAGACAAATTCCGTTATGAAACATTTGGATACGTTCGTATTCATTATTTCTGTGATTCAGGATATCTGGATGCATGCGAATGTACGAATGTACTGGGGAGGGGGGGTAGACCCACTGCAAGGATTAAGATATGATTTTTCCTGAAGTTCTTCTTTAAGCAGCAACAGTTTTTTTCTCCTTTTAGATAAAGGTTTTACATAAATTAATGAAAGCTGATCATTGTAAGCACCCCTATTAGTGTTAAATGGTTTGTCTTAACCATCTATCTGTCCCGTTTGATTAACAGTTTGGCCTGTTAAAGGATGCTGAAAAACAGCAAACTTACTGGCCAGATCACCAGGTGAAAAAAAAGGGGGAAAAACCTAACACATGAAAACCAATGCAGCCACAACATCTAAAGATTAGTAATATGCAAAATACAACAGTTTTGGTTTTGGCTTTAGAAATGCTTAAAAGCTAAACTCCAGACAAACAGCAAAATATACAGACGAAATGCCTATATGAGAGCTGTTTTTACCTGCCAAAGGATTTGTATTTCTGTCCATCCTGTTTTAATTTTTACACAGCTCTACCACACAACAAATCCAGCCTGCAGACCTGACTTTTGTCTGCTGCAGATAAAGATGAACCTTACCCTTATCTTTAAAATGACAACAAAGGAACCTTTAAAAATGTTCAGTAATGGCAATCTACAAACAGATACTTATAGATAATTGCCAGCTTTTTATTCTTTGCATACCTTTTCCTCCCCATTTTTAAGGTCAGATTAATATATCTTCCTTTACTTCCTGGAAATCTGGCACATGTGACTAGAACATGTAACCACGCACATCC
Source organism: Nanorana parkeri (assembly GCF_000935625.1). Lineage (NCBI taxonomy): Eukaryota > Metazoa > Chordata > Amphibia > Anura > Dicroglossidae > Nanorana > Nanorana parkeri. Next base: position 3,802,680 of record NW_017306275.1, on the reverse strand, counting down.
TCTGAGGGGGAACAAATTCCTTTTCTTGAGATCACGCAAGATTTTGCAGTTTACAGATGAGATTTCCCAGCAATCTTCTGTTATGTAACTTTACCAGGATACAAAAAAGCTTGCTGGGTGAGGCCCAGGGCTGCCCCCCTGAAGTGCCTGCCGGCTTTTTTAAAATTCTCGGCTCCCTCCACAGTATCCGGCGGCCCCCCTCATCTCTGCGCCGGGAGTGTCGGATCATCCGACACTCCCGGCGCAGAGATGAGGGGGGCCACCGGCTGCCGGATACCAATGTGATCATCGGACACTCCCAGGGCAGAGATGGGGTGGCCCGCCGGATACTGATCTGATGGTGAAACGGACACCAGCGGGCCCCCATCTCTTCCCGGGGCTGTGTTGGAATGGATGTTGGGCCCCCCTGTAGGCTGAGGCCCCGGTGCGGCCGCACCGGCTGCTGGTCCGCCCCTGGTTGTATTAATGCGTGACCTTTGAGTCTTGAATTCAGCTGCAAAACATGCACTATTGGGGAGGCCTGACTTATAGTTTGAGAGTGTCCAAGCCTTTGCTACATAAATATAATACACAATATAAACAGATACCCCATGCCTGAATTTTGTCACATGCTCGTAAGTACTAAGAAGAAGATGCTCTTCAACCGGCAGCTTATCTCATCTTGCAAGAACTTTTCTGGAGAATTAGTGATCACATTTTGCAACGTTAAGAGAACTTCACACTTGTAACTTTATACACCAGTGTAACAGAAGTCTCTCCATCTCTTTGGTTACTCTATGGAACATTCTATCAGTATGAAGCAGATCACGTGTCTTCTGTTCACATGAATTTAACTGCAACTGCATATCAGATAGAAATTCTATTCTTTTCTGCTGCTGGATCATATCTATGTGCTGCAGTTTAAAGAAAAAGTATTGGGAGAGTAAAATGTACTCTTCCAAATACTTAGAGCCAGTGTGTGACACTGTAGGTGTCACATGCTGACTCTATAGATGGAACGCTGATCACTCAGCTCACTGTCTTTTTCTCCCAGCAGAGAGCAGTAACTGTCAGTCACCACTCCCCACATGGATTCCCCCCTCCCCTCTCTGTTCCTGCAGTCCTTTTGGAGGGACAGACAGGGGAGGGGGTGGGCACAGCTGGCTCTGGCTCTAGAGAGGAAGAACCAGCTGTCAATCAGGCAGTGGGGTGGATCCAGACAATATTGTTGGGATCTTTCCCATCTGCAGCGTGGCTCTGCACTGTCAGCAAATAGCGGGCAGTAACCCACTAGATGCTGACCTTGGGTCACAGAAGTACATTAGTAAATGTACTCGTGACCCAAAAGAAGACTAAAGCAAAAAAAAAAAGGTTTGGCTTTAGTTCTCTTTCAACCCCATAAGGACCACAGACGTACCTGGTACATCTGAAGCAGCAAGGCCCTGTAAATGGACTCCAGGCATTCTGTTTATTTATGTAAAGCCAGCTGGCGACTTTACATTAGAAGCTTTTCTGGCAGCTTAGCTGCACACCAGATTGCTTCAATGAGCCGGTATAGTGCCCGCCTCGCCTCCCCCCACCTGACACCCCCACCGTGTTTGCCAGGCTGCTGGCCCAGGAACGGCATGAATTTTATAACATTTTTTTGGGACAGATAGAGCTTTCTTTTGGTGGTACTTAACCACCACTGGGGTTTTTATATTTTAGTATATTAAGGAAAAATTACTGAAAATTTTGAGAAACAAAAGTTTTTTTTTAACATTATGTTATAATACATTTAGTATTACCCAATTTTTTGGTCAAATATAAAAGACGGGGGTCACGTTGGGTAAATACACACCAAACATGTCAAGCCTTAAAAGTGCACGCACCCGCGAAATCGCAAAAAAACTACCATGCCCAATGCTTTTAAAAGCTTTTACCGCTCATCCGTTTAGTGTTATTAGTGATTGATGGCCCTAGAATTATTGCTCTCATTGCGACGTTCACGTAATGGGCCCAGTTGTCATTTTCACACATATGCGCACCCAACACATGTTTGCACGCATGTATGTGTGGTGACTTTAAAAAAAATTATGTTTTTTTAATTCTTTTTAATTTTTAATAGTTTTTAAAATAGTTTTTTTTGCAACTTAAATTGTTTTTTACTTAACTTTATTGTTATCACATAGACAAACCAACCCTCTATGTGATGGCAAAGAGGATGTGACGGGTCCTCTTTATGAACATCAAAAACAGGATGTCTTGCTGCACTCCTAACCAGAGTAACCCCAAGCTGGGTGGGTGCTTGTAGTGACCACGGAAGGCACCGTGTGAATCACAGAATAAAGGAATAATGTCACCAGCACACCAGTTTTTGTTAGTCAATGATCCATTTTAATGGCACATTGCCATCCAATACACAAGCGCTTTCGGGGCCGCAGGGGGTCCCCTTCATCAGGCTCAGAATGACACTTCAATAACAGATACATCAACCTTATATAGGCATCAAACAGTGAGAGAAAAAAACAATAAACCACTCCCATACATAATGACATCACTGGATCCATTCCCGCCACAATAGAGACAAAAATTCGAAAACCACCACCAACCTTAAGCATTGCAGCTGTACCGAGGCGCACAGAGAAAACCGGGCCGTTGGTCGGCCGTAGCGGATGGTTGCCAAGGCAATAGGACGCAATTGCGGCCTGCCAGCACCGCCCATCTCTGGTGCGCATGTCATTAATAAGGAGCGCAGTGGAACTTCCGGCTTGCGTTCCATCGTGGTAACGCAACGGCCGGCGCATGCGCATAGTGAACGAGGGCCGAAGAAAAAGGGTAGGCTAATGTAAAATACACCATACTGATTATGCAAACTCCGCCCCTTGGGTCAGGGATGGAACGCACAACACTCACAGCTTGCGCTTCAGCGATGGAGCAGCGTCTGCGCAGTACTCTCTTGTGTATAACAAGTGGGACTCAGGCTAAAATAAAACCGTGATTGCGTTGGTGGGCAAAAGTAATAGTTTTCTGAAAAACGGACGGGTGATAAAACCTAAACAACTAATGGGCCTGAAGGTCTCCGCTTTTATTAAATTATTAATGACATGCGCACCAGAGATGGGCGGTGCTGGCAGGCCGCAATTGCATCCTATTGCCTTGGCAACCATCCGCTATGGCCGACCAACGGCCCGGTTTTCTCCCTGCGCCTCGGTACAGCTGCAATGCTTAAGGTTGGTGGTGGTTTTCTAATTTTTTTCTCTATTGTGGCGGGAATGGATCCAGTGATGTCATTATGTATGGGAGTGGTTTATTGTTTTTTTCTCTCACTGTTTGATGCCTATATAAGGTTGATGTATCTGTTATTGAAGTGTCATTCTGAGCCTGATGAAGGGGACCCCCTGCGGCCCCGAAAGCGCTTGTGTATTGGATGGCAATGTGCCATTAAAATGGATCATTGACTAACAAAAACTGGTGTGCTGGTGACATTATTCCTTTATTCTGGGGTCCTCTTTATGGAGACATCAGGGGTCTCCATCTCCCTCTGATCCCGTCACAGAGCCACCGTGCTGGTCCCGGGCTCGCACTGGGCACAGCGGAGCTCGGGACCAGCGGGACAGAGGGAGGGGGGGCTGCGGATGGGAGGGGTGCACAGACCAGCACCTTATACAAGTGATCTGCCGGCTCTATAACCAGCAGATCGCTTGTCTGTAAACGGGCATCGCTGCCTGTTTTTACATTTTGGCAATTTCACTCTTTAGATGGCCTGTCACATCCAGGAAGCTCCCAGCCGGCCATTTAATTGCAACCGCTGGCTGGGCAGCAGTTAAAGTGGAAAGGTGATACTAGGAGTCTTTCGGACCCCCAGTATCACCTTAAAGAGGACATGTCACCACCAATATGCTATCACATGGTGGGCTTGTACATTTTTTAGTTCCCAACCCCTTCGAGCATGCGGCATTCATGCTACACAAGTTGGGTATCGCCGCACACGCCAGAGTGAGAGCAATAATTCTAGGGCTGATATTTACGTTTCATGGATGCAACAATTTTTAACTTCGGCATGTTGGGTATCTATTTACTCGTCATAAACATCATCTTTTATATCTTACAAAAAATGTGTATTGTATTGTGTTTCGGAGCACAAAAATTAACTTAAGTGTTTGATAAAAAGTTGCGCCAATATCGTGCAACATAAAAAGTTTTTTTTGGGGGTTTCAAGTAATTTTCAGGCCTAAAATGTGGATTATATCACGTGTGTAAAAAAATGAAAAAAAAGGCCTAGGCAGCGAAAGAGTCCTTATGGGGTTAATGTGTTTACAAATGTGTAATGTGTATTTGACCCAAAAGGTCTTCTTGTCCACAGTTCCATTCCATCTCCCAATTAGTTATGCCACACTACACATGGAAAAAATGCAGGTACTATGACCTTAAGCCCCAATCCCCACATACAATACCAATGTATTCCTAATTCTCCAAAAGTGCAGCTAAAGTCAAAACTGTTTTTTTTTTAGTTTTGTATGAGTGGAGAGGGATTAGAAGACCAGTGAGGTTTTTATTGCTGTCTGTGTCCCCGTTGTGGTGCATCGGTCTATCTGTAAGCAAAGTATCTGCATTGCCTTTAGCAACATATCAGATTAAAACTGAAGGCGCATATTTTTATCTATATTACCAGCAGCAACATATCACATTCAAAGCAGAGGTCAGACAAGTATCTACAGTGTGTTCAGGGCCAGATTTCCTACAAGGCCAACCAAGGCCCGGCCTTGGGGCAGCAGGGAGTAGGGGGGCAGCAGGGGTGTGAAAATGAAAATCAACCGTCGCCCGGGACATGCAGTTCCGGGCGCCGGGCGGGTAGTTGTTTTCTACATTTAGCCCTGATTTGGGCAAGCAGAGCTAAATGTACAGTGGGGAAGCCGCCGCTCGTTTTGTACAAGTGATCCCGACGATGTTGCGTTGATCACTTGTATGCAGCCTGCCTTCTCCATGGAGGAGGGGTTGGTGGGTAGGGGGGCGCATAGAGGAACCTGGCCTTGGGGCAGCAGAGAGAGTAAATCCAGCCCTGAGTGTGTTGCCAAAGCAACATAGATTCAAACTGAGATAGTAGAAGTATCTTTGTTCCCTATAGCAACAGAATCTTATTCTGCCATTTTTTTGCACAAGATGAAAACTATTGCTTCCTCTTGTCATTGACGTCAGTATTTTTTTTTTTAAATAAATCATTCCAATTGCATAAAAAACAAAAAGGTTAATGGCACAAAATGAAACCTGTTTTTTTTATAGTGGGGATCTCTATCCAAAATACTGCATTAAAGGCTGCTGTCTACTATATTTCCCTTCCTTTAATGCCATTTTCAGTAGTTACACATGTAAGAAATCATAAAAGAAAAATGACAGTCATTAGGGTGGCATTCTAATGCACTTATAGTAAAACAACATTGACACTTCCAGTATATCTCCGGTGAGAAAATGTGTGACTTAAACAGTTCTGGGCTTTCCATCATTTATGGTCCATGACTTCCCTGGCTTGAGAAATGATATTCTCATTCTATCCTCATCAGCATGTATTTTATCAGATCAAACTTGACTTCACCTGCTACAAAAAGAATGGGAGAAAGCGAAGCGAATTGAAGAAATGTAACAGATAGGAATGTTTATCAAGAGCGATTCAGCTTAAAAGTAACATTTTTGCTCACGGGGACTGATTTGTCAAATGAAGGAAATGTGCAACATTCGCTACTATTTAAAAGTCTGCAGAGAGCAGGAATAAGCATCCTGTTTAATGAATGATTAATTTAATTAAACAAGGCTCAGGTTTCATTTTCTTCGTTGTTGTGCTTGTGATCTGAAAGAACTAATTAATGTTCTAATAAAGAACACCAGTTGTAACATTGTGGCTCCCTAACGATGAAAGATTTAAACATATAACAAACTGCTGGATAAGGAACCTCTTTTTTAGAACTACAAGGCACGATGAGCATGTAGTGTAGCAATAGACTCTCAGATACTCTCCCTGCAATTATTGCCCATATCTACAGAAAAATCTAGGTTGTCTCTTGCTTCAGCTAGATCGAGATAGAGAATGTATGAAGCCTTTCATTATTAAAAAAGATCTATGGCAAGCAGTTCAATCAGTACACTTGCTGCCTCTGTCTGGACCCAAAGAGGTGTTCTGTGGCATAAAAAAGCTAATGGAGATCTTGCATATTACCCTTTAGCAGCCCTATTGTCTGTTTTATTGGCAGTCATGAACTTGCATCGAGATTGTAAATTCATGCAAATGAAAGAATGTCTCTAATGATCAGAGTTCATGAAATTCAAAGTGCCAACAAGAGCAGAAGGTTCAAAATTAAATGCCAATTCTTCATGTCTGCCCTCACCTTTCTTCCTCCCTCCCTCCACTTTTGTGATGCCTTTCCTATAAGCACAAACCTATGTGACTTTCTCAACCAGGGAGTCATGGCACCCTGGGGTGTCCTCTGGCCTCCTCAGGGGTTCACCAAACTTTTTACACAGCATCATGTCTTTTCCAAGGTGCAAAGCACCTCTCCTAGTGTAAGAGGGGGTGACTCTGATGTCACAGGAGGGGGCCATGATGTGAAGGGGAAACCCCACACAATTTTTGCATGGGGTCCCCCATTAAAATCCATACCAGACCCCTATCTCTGATAAGAGACTGGTATAGATTTTGTAGAGACCATGTCATTCCATTTTTACATTTACGTTTCTAAAATTTTAGACTGGCGTGCCATGAAATATGAGTACCTGTACAGGGTGTCGTGACTGTAAAAAGACTGGGAAACGCTGCTCTATACAAATACCTTGTATGATAAAAACAGGTACATGCTGCATATAAAAACTAAATGGAAAATGTCATTTTTTAATGCCTGCTGGTTACAAATAAGGTTTATTTGCAGTGCACTGGCATCAGTATAGTGTAAATTAGGTACCTGTCAACAAGAGGTTAATCTCATGGTTCTTAGAGATTACAAATGTCCCTGCAGCCTCTAGGCAGCTGATTGAAGAGGGGGGAAGATGGAAGAGTAGCCAAAGGGGTTTGCAGTATTGGCTTGAAGGGTTGCCAACTGCATCAGCAGGCATTCCCTTGTTTTCAAAAAAAATTAATATATTCCTGCTCTGGGCCACATTTATAGTTCATGCACACATGAATAATGGTGCTCTGTTTTAAACTTCAGAACTTTTTGCCATCAACCGTGTTACAAGAAACCAAAAAAACATAACACTGTACTGTAGGCAGTATGATGTCTAGAACTACCAATAGACCATGTACAGTCCAGGCATCATGTGACAGCAGAAATGCAGGCGATACAGTAGAAGCCTACTATTCAAGCTACAAAAAGTCTCACAGATTTTTGAGCAAGCCTTTTCTTTCCACTCCTCCCTTTTAGGTTTACTGCAAGATTTACCCATGAGCATCCAGAAAAGACAAAAATACGTAAATACATATTATAAATGATGTGCTGGTCCTTCTAAAGCCGTTAGGTCTGGCAGAGGCTCAGCTGCCTTTCTGTAAATGTCTTGTTCTCGCTACACAATTCTGCTCAACTTGCAGTTTCTAAATAATGAAGAATATCAACCTTGAGTTTGTGAAAGACTCTTGTATATCTTTTTGATACTTCATGATATTCTCTTTTTTTTAAAGAGGAAACTCAAGAAAGTAAAAAGAATAAAATAACTTTTATGATTACTACATAAGCCATATTAAAATTGATTGTTTAAAAAAAAACAAAGCAGCTTCTTCTGGTTCATCACGATTGGGCATTAGACCTGTATATGCTATTGGTTTAAAAGCTCTGAATGCAAGACGAAAAGAATATGCAGCAGAAGAGGGGTTTATTATTGTAAGGGCTTAGTTTAAAATGAACACATGCTTTGCCAAGCAAGGCAAAGCAACACGTTCACTTTAATACAGCCCTCCCCAGCAGCAAATATTTACCTTTCTTTCACTCCTATGCAACCCCATTTAGCCACTGGGATTGAAAAGGAAGCCCCAAGAAGGCTACAAGTCACCAAATTTGTAGTTTATAAAGAACTATAAACTCATGTGTGGCAGCTCTGATTGGCCAAGTCACATACTCCTGCATACTTCCAAGTACGGGGTATTTCCTTCAGCTCCTGGAAATATATAGATCTGGTGGGGTACGAAGAATAGGTAAGTATATGCTGCTAGGGATGGGGGGAAGGGGTGAAAGCAAACCTGCTGCTTTGCTCTTAATGGGCAAAACACAGCTGTTTTGCTTAAAGCAGTGGTTCCCAAAATTGGGTATGCATACCCCCAGAGGTACACATGGTGCATAGCTGAAACTAAGCTTTTAATGAAATACTGCATAGGCAGAGGCTAATTTCATTAAAAAAAAAGTATGTCAAAATGTTGATCTACAGCTATAGGCAATCTACATCTCTGTTTTACCCTTAAACACATGTACTGCCTATACCGCCTGTTGAACCTCCCTACTGGTTGCTTAAAGAAGTGTAAAAAAAAAATCCCCATTTAAAATAGTTATGTATTTCTTAGAAATATCTTTACACATATGTTTAAACAGTATATCAGTCTTTCTTTCTATTAAAGGGTATCTTTGGTCAAAAACTAAAAATAAATATGTATTTCCATATCGGATTTCCATAAATTCTTTTCCACTCCTAATAAACATATCAATCTCAAATTTGTATACTTAGTTATTGAAGATGCCTATAGGATGTACTTCCTACAACTCAACATCTGAACAATGTAACATTATCATTGCTTGCTGGAAGCAATGCATGATAGGATATGTAGTTTTGAGACATCAAGATTTCATCTCATCAGCAAGCAGAGAAAGAGATGCACAGCACATTGGGAATCTAGAAGTTGTTACAAGTAAAGGGCAGATGGAAGGCAGCACTCACTACATAAAAGGGAATTTTCCAAGTAAGCTTTGATTGCTGTATCAAAATCAACTCTAGTATATATTCCTATTACAATGATAATGTTATAACAGGATAGTTTATGCTATACCTTTAGAACTTTTTTAATATCCTGCAATTCCCTGCAGAGTAGGATTCAGTCTGGGAGAGGAAGAGGCAGCACTTTAAACCAATCAGGCTTTACTACATTGGGGAGTACACATGGAGCTGGGTAACAGGAATCGAGAGCTCAGGGTTATCTTTTCAGTGTATTTCACTGCAATAGAGAAAAGTGAGGTCAGATCCTGGCAGAGTTGTCTGACAGAGAGGACTATATTGGAAAACTTGCTGGAGGTGAAGGGAAGTCTCCCAATAGGGACACCGATGGCAAATTAAATAAATAAATACGCTGTATGATGCTGTAGGAGTGGTGCTCCTGGGTGTGTGGATGGAGAACTTCTCCCTTGGGGGGAGAGCCACTCTGAGCCTTTGCACTGGGTGACATAATGTCTAGCTTCCCCACTGCCAGTACCCAGAGGTGTATCTACAACAAATTATGCACTTGACATCCCGCCCACCTCATGACAGTTAGTGACGACACTGATTGCTAGGAGCTGGGCAGGGAGATGTCTAAGGGCCATACATATCTCCCCATCTGGCTCTTAGCAACCTGGGATGCTCTGGCCAGCATCCTGTCCAGCTCCTGGCAACCATTGATGTCACTGATTGCCAGGAGCTTGGTGGGATGCCAACCAGAGTGCCCCTGGTTGCTAAGAGCCAGGTGGGGAAATGTGTATGGAAGAGGTGTGAGGAGAGAAAGAGAGTCAGCTGTCTCCGTTGCTCAGCAAACTTCTCTCACCCATGAAGTGGCACACCCCCTCCAAGTGGTGCCCAGGGCATGTGATATATGTGCCATAACCTGAATATGTCACAGCGAATACATGCATAAATATTATGGATGCACAGATACTGTAATATACTTACCCAGACGTGCTCCATGTACGGAGTCCGGCGTCGCCCACGTCCCTGACATCACGCTGCTCCTCCCCGGCTATCAGTTTAAAGCTGGGAGATTTGAAATACTCGGTGTCTTAGTATACTATCGAGCATTTCCCGCTCTATACCATACCCTGTCCTTTGCGATCTGTGCTGTGTAGGGGGTAGCCGACCACGAGTCCCTGTGCTCAGGACTCCCCCACCCTCTGATGACAAGCTGCCGCTCTCTTTCATCCTTCACCTAGCCACTGCCAGTCCTGCTCCTCTATGCCATGACGTCTCTTGCCGTGTCAGTGACATCTCTGGACTCCTGGAGATACTGATCCCCCAAGACATCATACAGTGGTTCCAGCGTTACCGATCCTACTAACTAAAAGTATTCTACTGGACTATTATTAGAAGCTTGCTATCTTATACCACTGTTATTTTTGAAACACCGCTCTCTTAAAGAGACTCTATACAAATTTACTCGTACCATAGGACTTGTAGTTCTCAAATGAATACTGGCCAGTATTGTTGTTCCTGGACTTTCCTAGGACAAATGTGGTTCTGTATGAGGTAATACAGATCCCCTACAATTACTCACAAGTTAATCTCTACCACAAGATACCCTGTGGTTACAGTCTACAATTAATCAAATGGTGAGCAGTTCCACTCCGCAGTTGTGATACATCGTTTAACCCCTGGATAAGCTATCAGAAAGGGAATTGCGTGTTGCAGATACCAAGTACCGAACTTAGTACAAGTACAAGTACTGATACTTTTCCAGCTCCAAGACTAGACTAGAGAAAAACTCAAAAGTTAAAAAGCAGCTGTCATTTATAAGGAGCATACGGAGCTCCTGGGATTAGTGCATTCCTGTTTTAACCACTTGCTGGCCGGAGCAATTTCTTACTATTTGCACACGCATGATAAAATCTGACTTTTTGGCTAAAAAACAGATTCAGACACCCAATTAATTATATATATTCTGAAAGCAGGGGACCTGCAGAATAAAAAAATGCTAGTTGCTATTTTTTATGTCACACGGTATTTGCACAAATGTTTATCAAATCAGTATTTTGGGGATAAAATACACTAAAATGAAATTTAGTGCACAGAAACAGAAAACAATACCCAACATTTCCCGTAGACAATGCTTTAAAAGCTCTTACTGTTTATCAGTTTAATATATATATATTGTCAGTGACATCTCTGGACTCCTGGAGATACTGATCCCCCAAGACATCATACAGTGGTTCCAGCGTTACCGATCCTACTAACTAAAAGTATTCTACTGGACTATTATTAGAAGCTTGCTATCTTATACCACTGTTATTTTTGAAACACCGCTCTCTTAAAGAGACTCTATACAAATTTACTCGTACCATAGGACTTGTAGTTCTCAAATGAATACTGGCCAGTATTGTTGTTCCTGGACTTTCCTAGGACAAATGTGGTTCTGTATGAGGTAATACAGATCCCCTACAATTACTCACAAGTTAATCTCTACCACAAGATACCCTGTGGTTACAGTCTACAATTAATCAAATGGTGAGCAGTTCCACTCCGCAGTTGTGATACATCGTTTAACCCCTGGATAAGCTATCAGAAAGGGAATTGCGTGTTGCAGATACCAAGTACCGAACTTAGTACAAGTACAAGTACTGATACTTTTCCAGCTCCAAGACTAGACTAGAGAAAAACTCAAAAGTTAAAAAGCAGCTGTCATTTATAAGGAGCATACGGAGCTCCTGGGATTAGTGCATTCCTGTTTTAACCACTTGCTGGCCGGAGCAATTTCTTACTATTTGCACACGCATGATAAAATCTGACTTTTTGGCTAAAAAACAGATTCAGACACCCAATTAATTATATATATTCTGAAAGCAGGGGACCTGCAGAATAAAAAAATGCTAGTTGCTATTTTTTATGTCACACGGTATTTGCACAAATGTTTATCAAATCAGTATTTTGTCCTGCTTCCCTATTTATAATGGTCTGGCCCTCTAGCAACTTCAGAGCGAAATTATAGCTAATTTTCCTACAAACATCAGGTGGTCGTAATAATCTGGCCACTCAGTGTATATATATCTATATATTAGGGATGCACCGATACCACTTTTTCCAGACCAAGTACTCACAGATACAAGTACTGATATCTTTTGTTTAGTGGCATGTGACAGTTTTTTTTAAATAATACAGACTAATGATTTCAGGATAGTGGTGGAGCGCCAGGGCCCTGTCACAGCTGCAGCCGCTGCAACCCTGGTAGTTCTTGTGAAGATGCACTGGTATCTGAACTGGTATCAGTGCATCCCTAATAAATATATATGTAAACCCTTTCATACTCTGATACAATATTAATTTTACTACTAACTTCTGCCGTGCAGCTAGCTGCAGCCCATGTCATCAGTCATGTCATACTGGGAAGTGACTGTCTACAGCTGTCTGTAGTGACAGTATTTTGTAATGTGGGCAGGAAAAGTCCTGTCATTTTGTAGAGCAATAGGTATGTTTAAAGTTAAAGCTGTTTTTTTAAATTAATAAATACAACATTATAGTTTCAGTAGCCAAACAGAAAACCACACAAAGCACTGTTTTATTTTGCTATGCACAGCAGACTTCATATCAGTAAAATTATAGAATAATTGTCTACTCAGCATCTCATAACCTCCTTCAGCCAAAAAATGTGTGATAACTTGAGAAAATTATGATGCTGCAACACAGCAAAATGTAAATATAAGCTCAGTGAAGATTGTTTACAGCCATATTTGTGAAGATTAGGTTGGCCAATACATTTACAAGTAGACTTTCTGGATGATAATAGAAAGGTCTGAATTAGGAAAATCTTTTCACAGAGGAAAAAAAAAAATTAGCATTTCAAAAATCTGTATCATCAGCTGACAAAATCTCCCAGTTCTGCCATGAGTATAAAATTGTTCTCCAAACTAGCAATCATATGAGTCTGGAAACATTTGTTCCATTGCAGACACCGGATTGCTCACATCAGTCAAAAGTGACAAGCATCTTTCAGAAGGTGTCTTTCATTGCTTTGCAAAGAAAACACATGCACAATGATGCGTGCACTATTTTCTAGCTCAGCGGGGGGGCTCATGTGTGGTTTCGAATATCACCAATGGGCCACACATAATGTTCACTGAATTTAATTCTACAAAAAAACCTTTCAGAGACTGAAGATATGCAACAGGAAATGGTCAAAGACTATGGACATGCTAAAGGAAATGATCAGAAACTGCGAATGTGTCGTAGAAGTTGTTGGACACTTGGGACTTCAGCAGACCAGAGACACATGAGACTGCTAGAGATCACTGCCATTACAGCATTTTACAATCGCGAGCAGGACGCTCCAAAAGCTGGCACTAGCCATACACTATTATATTTTTTTGTTCAGCCTTTGGCCTAAACAAAAGAAAAAAATTGGCAGATTCCTCCATCCATGATGAATCTGCCATTGCTCTTTGTATTCTGACAGTGGCGAGTGCCACTGTCAGAATACTCGAATAGTGGCGGCAGCTAATTGGCTGCCATCACTACTCACCTGAAGATTTTCCATCTGGCTCCTTTGACTTTCTGATTGAAGGATGCCGGATGGAAGGGTGCTCACAGGGGCACCCACTGTGCAAATTTGCACAGCGTATGGCCAGCTTAACCCTCTTGCCTTGAACTGTAATGTAACATACTGTCTCCCCATTTTTTTTAAAGTTCTGCGCACAGGCTAGCTTTCTCGCACAGGGCGCCTAAAGGCCTAAGGCCGGCCCTGTCTGCGCAAACTGTTGGCACTCTATAAGCCCTGGATAGTAATAATAATAATAATAATAATAACAACAATAATGCTTCTACATTTGTCCTACTGCCCCCTTAAAAATTACTTTGTATTGCAGTTGAAATTTCTCTAAGTAAGATCCATTACTAAAGATCAATGAAAAAAAAAGAGGAAATGGAAGGACATAACAAGAAAATAAAGAAAATCGTGTGAAAGAAATAAACTAAGCTATTTACCTCCTTGAATGCAGTCTAAAAAATATGTTTCCTTCAATAGCCAGATTATGGGTAAGGAAAACACAGAATACTGTCTGCAGGGGTCCTGAGGACCGCACAGCAATTGACAAAGGGCTTCATAGAGCTCCAGGGCCAGGGTTCTAGCTCCTTCTTCATAAATATGGCAAAGTGGCCGAGGCCAAAGGAAGCAAAGCATTTCGGTCTTTCTTCCCCGTACAAGTCAACAAGTCAATGTAAAATCAACTTGATGCAAATTCGAAGCAAACTAAATGTAAATAATTTACTCCCTATATTAACAAACACTTCCTTTAAAGGATTTCTTTAAGTGCTAGTGTACAAAGGATTTTGTGTTCTGCTTCTAATACAAGTTTATAAAGCACATTGGTGACTGAGGAATACAGTGTTTGAATATTATGTTAATGCTGAGCTTCAGGCAAGACACCCATTAATGCAGCTCTGTATCCATTGTAGGAAATCAGCTTTGGCCAGGGTTAATAGGGATTCGTTTAGGAGGACAGGCACTACCCCTTTAGACCTGCCTAATAAAGACAGGTATCCCCTAAGAGGAGATTTTCTTTTTTGGAATAGGTACAGATAGAAGTGAAGTTCTGTTTAAAATTTAGGAAGCAGGAGGGCCAAGCTGACAGTTGGAAACAGTTTGACAAGCACAAAGCTGTTCACTTTCTGCTGGGACTTAATTGCTGTTTTGCTTTATTGCTAAAGATTTTGTTTTCACCTTTTGTTGAAGAAAAACATTTGTGTTTAATTTAGGCTAAAGGAAGAGTGTTTCAATTCGTAGCACTGTATTATGGGTGCTTGTGTTCCCCCTTATTCCCACACCATTACTACATCAATAAATGTATTTTTTAAATGCAAGCAAGGTATGTAACTTAATTTGACTTGGAATAAGCCCCCAGCAGTCTCCTGTACAGCAAAGCTTAAACTCTGAGAGAAAAAGCTTAAGGAGCCAATCAGTGCTGCAGTGATCAACTGACATACTGATAGGAAGAGAGAGATGGCACAGAGATGAACTCATTAGTCTACTGCTTTTTTTTTTTCCCTGTGTAGTTTAACTTACTACAACATATAAAAATGTAGGTACCCTGCCCTGCCAGACAAGGCTGCACTGTGTGGCAAAGCTGGATAAATCCTTAGCTGGGTAAAACAACACCTTTATCTGTATTTTGTGTCTGTATTTAGCTGTTTGTCTAAATTTCAACTTCAAACTTTATGGAGTAGTGTAGACTTGTGTTTATTGTGGTTTTTGCTATGCACCTTGTTGCTTTGCACATTTCACCATTCGAGTTAATGTAAATGCCTCTCAAATGTATCCTAAACTGATCTCAAACTGAGGTTAAATTGATATCAAAATAAATACTCAGCTGTAGATCCTCAAATAGACTCTCTATGGTGGGCTTTGCAGGGTCTCAGGTGGACTGGTCACACCCTCTTACCTGTCAGCCCCGATCCACTGTCCTTCTCCTCCTCCACGGTCGCTGACAGGCCACGCCTCCTCTGTCGCTGGGCCCCACCTCCTGAATTGCCATGCCCCACCTCCTCCATCGCTGTGCCCTGTCTCCTCCTCTGCATCTGCTGGCTGTCACTGACTCAGCAACGGCTGTGAGGAGGAACGCACCACTGCACAGATCACTGACAAGCTGTCAGTGATCTGAACAGCGGCACATCCTCCTCACAGCCACCAGTGACAGCCAGCAGCCTCAGATGCCATAGCGACCCAGGAGGCCCGCACGACATTAGGGGGATGTCCTGGCCGGGCCCCCCCGTCCCCCGAGCCCCATAGCGGCCGCCTGGGTTGCTATGGCGATTGTTCCGCCACTGTTCCCCATATTCCCTGAGTATGTTGTAAAGTAGCCTCTGCTCCGAACATGCTCCAATTATGGACTACAATCTCATGTTTAGTTTACCAATTTGTATTGAGATTGTAGTATATCACAGCTTGGAGTGGTGGCTACTTTACAACACACAGGGACCATGGGGAACAAAAGTAGCCACCCTCCAGAAGGAAGGACAGTGTCAGCACCAATTCAGAGTTGATTTGAGTATCTACAGCCAAGTGATACACAAATAAGCTGCATTTGTGTTAATAGTTAAGGTACTTGAATGCATTTTTAAGGTTTAATTACCGAAGTTTAGTGTCACCTTAAAAATGCAAGTTATTTTTCTACATTTTACATACATTTGAGCTTGAAACCCACAAACACAAGCCCCTAATGTGGTAAACTACCTTGACAGCTAAACAATTAGGTAGGATCAGAGGTTTTCACTTAGCATTTTCAGATGATGGTCAGCAATGTCAGCCCCCATATTTATTTTGTGACAATTTTTTAAAAATTATTAGTAGAACATGACGTTACATGGAAATAATGATTCATTATGTAAACATGTTCTATGGTAAATCAATTATCTTTCTTTTACCAGCTTAGAAAGTGGCAAAAACGAGTTTTGCATTGCTTTCTATTCAGGGGGAATTGTTTCACAAATGTCAAAAAAAAATCTTCAGCTTGGTCTCTTTTTTATTCTGTAGTAAAAGTTATTAGAAAACTTCCAAAACACATATGAATGCAGACAGGTCTCATAACAAGGTGAAAGTGGTGCTTGACCTCACTGGCAGCCGGTTAGGCTACTCAACTCGCAAAAGGATGCTTAACATGAGGTTATTCATCATATATGTGCCAAACAGGAAGCAGTGAATCAACGTACCAAAGCAATGATCCTCCCCGCATCACTGAAGAGCAAAATTAGCTTTTATCCTCACCACTTTTTCCAGCTGCGTTTGCCGAACATGCTGAACGTTATCATTACCCATCCAGAATGGGAAACCAAAGGCAACATGTCACTAGCCATGAGTAATGGAAATATTGTGCCCTCTCTAAATGAAGCCATACATCCTCTGTCCAAACAAATAAATAGGACCAGCAAAGGATGGAGAGTTTCCTCAAAAATCAATACATAGGCGCCAATGCATCAAATAAAATGGCAAAAGTGTGAGCAAGGCTTTACATTTGAAAACAAGAGTTGAAATATCTAATGATACACTTAAAATACAGTTTTCTCAGTCTGTTTCCTGGATGATTACATATTCAGGGTTTTGGAATCTGTGTGAAATTTGTCTTTTTGGAGTGTGAGTTGAATGCAATATAGTGGCTCCAAGAATAGGAACTAGAGTACACCTCCAATGCAGGGGATTGGCTTCCAGCAAAGAAGGCCCTTGTAGCCTGTATTACGGCAAAGACTGTCAGTGAAAAACTCCAAGATAATGCCCAAATGATACGTGGATGATCTTGTTAAAAAACAGTCATCACCCTACACATTTACAATCATGTGATAATTTGACAGTATATATTTTAAGAGTGGCTGTCAAACCGGGCAAGCTTATAGCATAGGTGTCTAAACTAGGTCTCCTTAAAGACAAAGTCCTCCTTTTAGAAGAAAATAATAAATGTTTGCTTCTTCATAAAAAAAAAAATGTGCACTACTACTAGTTTTTACAATAATTTGTCCAATCCTATAGCATGTTTCAGGCAGGGATGGATTTCTGCATAGCCAACACTGGGATTAGCCTTGGGCAGCAGGGCTGCCACCTGCACATCATGTTTCTAACTGGTAGTAACTAGAGACAAGCGTGGGCTTGGTGGGAACCAAGTTCACTTAAGCCCATGCAAAACGGTCAGTGACACATCCCCCTTCCAGACCAATCAGTTGCAGCCAGGGGATTCCACTCCCCTTTCTTACGTGTAGCTGTGGGGCAGGAAATGCCCTGGCTGCAATTGATTGGGCCGGGAGGGGGGTATGTTACTAACAGTTTTGGACTGGCATGGGCAAACCCCTAAACGTAATATATCGCAATATATCTATATATCAATAGAGCGCAACTCACTTGCCATATATTAAGTTCACTCACACACATTGTTGCGACTGGTCGAATTAGTTAGTTAGTTTCACACCTAGCGCAGTGATTCTTGAATTATTATTAAACCCCTAAACGTGCTAAGTACCAAGCCCATGCACATCACTAGTAGTTACAAATGTCTATATAAAATAAAAATTCCAGACTGCCACCTGCCAGCCAGGGTGATCTTGGTCATCATTGTTACTGCCCATGCAGTTTTTGTAAATTTCTTGATAAAAAAGCAGTGTCCCGAAAATTCAACCACTCCGGTCCGTACGTCTGGAGCTCAACTGCTAGAAGGGTAGGGAGGACAAATTTCCCTGCTCTTCGAATTTTTGGTTCTAGCTGTGCTGGCACAATGTGGGTACACTTTCTATGTTAGCCTCTTTGCTCCCAGTATTGATGTGTCTATTATGGCTTTGTTAGGGTGATACTAAAAGGCTAGGAGTAGAATGGGATGGCACAAGAGAGTTGCCTTCAGGGGGATGGGCCGGAAGTAGGAGTTGGTCCTTCCTACAGGTAATATTTACTCAGCTTTCTCAATGTTCTGATATGAATTCCCTTAGTCCATTGTCTCTGTCAAATGTACATATATTCGCTAAGAATAAGAGCAGTTAAAAGGCGATGGAAGATTGGTCACATGCTTTATACATTACAGTAAAAAAAAAAAATCACCTGCTGTTTTTTTTTTAAAGAATGAAAGTCTTATTTTAGCAACTAGCAAAAGGAAAAAATAAAAATAAAATGTGTCAATCTATAATAGATAGAAATAAAAGGACAAAAGAAGACAGCCGCACTAGTACACATTCATACTACTCTTGTCCCTGAAAACGTACACACAGCTGGTTGTGTCTTTGATCCAGCAAGTGCTTGAAAAAAATATCTCAATTATTTTTTTGAATGCATTTGTTTATTTATTTGTTATAAATAAGATACTGGGAACACACAGTGATGAGCAGAAGTTCACATGGAGTACATCTAGCTATTTGTGCAAGAATCTTCTTTTATTTTGAAAATTATCAAATATTTACACTGAATGATATTTACATGATTTATCATACTCTTTGAAGTAAACATTTGTCATTTGCTAATTTAGACAAATTTGCTTGGTGATAAATGTATCAATGTTTATAGGAATGGGAAACAGAATACAGTGCTTCCTTCTTTTGTGAAAAGCTCCGAAACAAATAGACCTGGTGGTCACAATAAAAGTTGTCATTAACTAGATACTATGCGAAGCCCTAATCAAAGGATGATTTCCATCTTAAATTGCTACCAATGATAAGTAGCTGGCAATTTGTTGTGTTTGCAGGATGGCCCTGTATAACACTGTCACATGTAATAGAAACTGCATAATTCAATCTACTGTGATTAACGTGATAGGGATCGGCATTTAAAGTTCACACGTCCTTCTTTTTTAATTATATGCTCAACTTAATTTAAATGTAAACTGCATTCATCAACTCCCACTCTTTGTGAATGTTCTTCAAGCTCCCATATAGCAGGAAAACGCTAATATAAACTCTCTTAAAGGGATAGCAGTATCAAAGCATGGTCCAGATTTTTTTTTCCGTAAAAAAGGGTTTAATTTATAACGTTAAACAGTAATGGGCTTGAACCACTTTAATTTGATGTTTTTGATAAAGTGTATAAGCTTTTAAACTAATTTCTATGTATATGTTTTTAATATATATTTATTATGTATATAAAATAATTTCGAGAATAAATGCATAAAGCTCAAATGCAGCCAAACTTTTTTTTGTAATACAGGGTGCGGGTGGGTGGAAAGTTAGAACCCTTGCCTGTTTTTTATGACTGTGTCCCTGTTTGGGATATTTATCCACCCTTCCTGTCCTGGTAGCCGCAAATCTCAAGCACAGGAAGTAATGGGCTATCTTTCTGATAGGGACAGAGACAGCTACAAAATTTAAATGGGGAAGGGTTAGAAAATCTGTCAGGCTTTATTTGCTCCCTATGTCTTCCTGTCAACCTTTTAAGGGCCCAAATGTCCCGTAATACCAGCATGGGAAATATAGAAAACCTGTAGTTCTGCTTCTCATATTCTTTGGTGGTTTGAGCAATGAAATCCCCTTCCTAGGTCCTGGTTGTTCCTGGGTTTGAACTCACACATCTATAGGTCATACTCCTACTGCTACAACAATGGTGTTTCTGCGTGTTACCGTGCCTCTTGCTGCATTGACCATTATGTACAAATCATTAGCTATCTGAGAGGGAAATTATAACCCCTTCAAAACTGGATAACCTGTAACCTGGCATCATTTCGCAACCAGTATCTGAGATACAAAAGCACTCTTTAGGCGGCTGAATCTTCATCATCTACCAAAAACTAAAATATAATGTTTGAGTTAACCGGATTTTTAAAGCTCCACTCCAGCCTAGAACAAATGTACTAACCCTTCTCTATTCTCCTAAAAAGTTATTTCATTGCTTTCTTTTTTTCCCATTGGAAGAGTTTCTCATCACTTCTTGTCATTGCTGTCTCTGTTCCTGTTGGAGAGATTTAACAACATATCCTATGAGGAATTGAGGGCAAATCTCCCTATTGGGTAAACATATAGCAATAAAATCTGACAAAGGTCCTAACCCCTACTCGCACTATCCCAATAATGGTCTGTAGTTGGGCTTTAAAGTAAAAATTCCCAGTAATCCTTCCATGATGTCGGCATTTTTTATCCAATGGTCACAAGCTGGGAGTGACCATTGGAAACCCTTCTTACATTTTTCTCCACATTCTCTTCGATATCTGGCCTTGATACAGCATACATTACAAACATTATACAAGCTGCAGAAATGCATCAGACACTAATGTGAAACCATGAAAAATGTGTATTGATCTAATTTCACATCTCTCATTTTTTTCACTGTTCTCTAGAAATAAAATGTGCATGTGGTGATGGCTTCAATATTCTGAAATGACAAACTATATTTTGAGGTTATAAAAAATGAGCTTTGCGCAATGGAATCCACTGGGTGTTTATGCATACAAAAAGCTGTACATTGTCATAAATAAAAAAACTGTTTTGCACTTACTTCAAAGATATGGCATTGTAAATGAAAGGCATGTGATATAGGTTAAAATTTTGGTGTATTTGTAATTATTTGTATTTGTAATTACACCAAGTGCAGGGGGGAGGGGAGGAGGCTGCACACTGTTTACATGTGATCTCGGCGACATCACCGAGTTCACATGTAAACGAAAAATCGGCTGCCTCACTCTACATTTAGTCCTGCTTGTACAAAGCAGGACTGAATGTAGAGAGGGCAACTTCCCCACAAGGACACCGCTGCCGCCCCTCTGCGCCCTGCCGCCCCGAGGCTGGGCCTCGGTGGCCTTGTGGGGAATACGGGCCTGACTAGGAGCTACTTTACTGAGCTAAATCTTTGCCACCATTACCACTCTGAGATATTTGAACACAAATATATCACTTTCTTCTGTGTTATTCTTTTGTCAAGCACATTATAGAGATTAAGGAAGGCCTGGTCTTCCATATACGGTTTACTGGAGATCAAAGGTTAGTCAGTGTGATACTGCACTTTATGTTCTAGATAAAAAAAAAAGCTGTTTCTTAACTTACACTCTTATGCAATGGTTTACATCATACCTGGTAAAAATTTGGCCAGAAGGTGCTTATTGCCAGTTCTGCTCGATTCCACATCCCAGTTGCTGGTCCTGATACGTTCCACACGGGACTTCCCATTACCCCATTATTTTCTGTGACATAGATGTTCAGTAGTCCAGGTAAGGCTCTGCTCTTGCTGGACAGAAAGTAGTGAAAGTCAATGCAATGTGTGTCATTCTCTTTCAGCTGAGGCAATAACAGAAGTGCCCTCTGCCCAGCCAACCTTCCAGATGTATTCACCATCATGAAAGACCCTGAAATGAGAAATCATGCGATGTCAGAATATTTTATAATTTATTATATAATTATTATATATATAATATATTATTAATATTAATTCATAAATTAAATAACTAAATATATATATTTAAAATAAGTAACCACAGTAAAGCTAATGTTGATCCACTATTGGAGCATGCACACATTCAAAGGAAAGTCACACAAATAGTATACAAGATGTGAACAATACAGGGAAAGAAAACACAAATAAAGGGAACACTGTATTTTTTAACAAAAAATAATGCAATCCTATTTTACTTAAAATCTTTTTATAGAAGTCCATTACTACACTCCACATTAATTATTGGACAAACAGGACTTCCAAATGCAGTGCAACTAAGGTATGGACGACAGCCACAAAGAAATCCAACAGATGTAAAAATTGTAGCTGAAAATCTAAAAGCAAATATGGAAATTACTACAACAAGGAAATGTACCAAGAGAGAGCCTGGTGTTTCATAGCAGCACAGGTACTACCAGTAAGGGAAGACATTCAAAAAATAATGGACCATAACATAACATGTGGAGAGCAACATATCAAATGCCAAAAAGGAAAAAAACAGGTGGAAGAAACCTTAGACCAAGAGTTAAATTAATCCGCAAAACCAGTTTTGTAAGGTAAAATCCAAAGTGTAGGATACCTAACCCTTGACTTAGGTAAAGGAATGACGAGTAAATAAATGTGGAGAACAACAAAACAACCATCACAAGGGAAAAAAATGTGGAAGAAAATGCACCAAAGCCCCCCAGAAGTTTACTAAAGTGAGCAAACCCTAGAAAAGCAAACATCCATCCTTAGCACATATGACTGCTTTTATTATGGTTACCTTGTATTGTATTCACAAGTTTGTGTATTCATTCTTTTCTTATAATGTACAGATTTAGCATGGTATATTGTGTGCAGACACCCTCCTTTCTTTTAAAGAGCTTTCACTCCTGCTGCTAGATGCATTTAGAAAATTAATCCATCTAAGAAGTTTGTTCTAAAATGCAATGCATTATTTTTATTACAATCTTTATACTCTTCATACTGGATCAGCAAAGTTTCAAAATCCATTTCATGCACATTTTACATTTAGGTCTAATAAGCACAGTGAGATGGAAGAAAGGACAGATAAATGTGGCCTGTGACTATGCTTGCCTAGCTATATGATTCATTCACTGTAAAGCTAAAATCAAATTGTTTTGCATATTGGAAAGGACTTGTATTATGTTGCTATTAACAGTTTATAACCAGGACTTTAAGGCTAGAATCTAGCACTCACAAATACATAACCACCTGACCTATTAACCACTTGAGTATTCGCCTGTATATCCTGTATATGTCCCCAAATGTCATGCTTGGCAAAAGTAGACATCACCTGAGTCTGTGCAAATTGATTTGCGCTGTCTCGTGACAGATTGATCATAGACATTGTGCGGCACTCCAGAACACAATACAGGTACAGTAGTAGAGAGGTCATAAACGGACAACTCTAGGCAGCCATGGGGTTGGGTGCTTTGGATGCATTTATCTTTAAAATATAATACATTTAAATACTCTTGTTAACACTAGTGCATGGAGCAAATTAGCTATTCAGGTAGAGGTGATTATTGTGTAACTGAATTTCCAAATCAGTTAGATACTGAAGTGAATTATGATTGAGGGGGGACAATCTCCTGTACTCTATTTACAGGCAGATAATTAAAAATTTACAATTTTAAAGTTGGGCTCCCTCATTTCATATCTCTGGCATTCTTCTACTTAACTCCGACTTTGGCTGGCCAGGCAAGTCATAACAACAAAACTTTCAGAAATGAAGGTTTCTCTGCAATCAATGACTGTTGCACCAATACCAATCAAAAATGCAGTACAATATGGAGTTTTTATAACTCCGGAACATAAAATGACAAGACCTATTCATTGTGGCAGTTATGTAATGGTGCTGTAGATACAGGCTGACATGTGTCAGCCTCGCAAACCATAAGCCAAATGAAATGGGTTGCTGGGAAGAAAAGCGTGTCAACACGGTATTTGTTATTGTTTATTTATACAGCCACATATTGAATCCTTCTTGGTGAAGGTGCCTATAGGCTAGGGCCTAGGATGCCTATTAATAAACCCATTCCTACATATATTACAGAAATAATAGTCCAGATTGACATAAAATTAAAATGCAACCCAGATCTCCCAAGTTCATATGTTTGAGAATTAAACAAAAAAATATTTTAAAATCTTTTCTCAACTCTAAATTCTGAACTGTTAACTGAATTAATGTAACAGTTCGGGTCGTTGCGAATCTAAACTTTTTTTGTGTTATTACTGATGACAAGTAATTTGTTCAGCGTGTGCATCGAGACAATGCAAGTATGCAAGCCTAGCACACTATCTGAGACACATGCCTATTATATAATGTAATTTCCATAATCCCCTGCAGCCATATCTACATGATATTGAAAAGAATTGTGATGGAGAAAAAGCTTGTACTCAATTTTTTGAGATAAGACCCAGGGGCTGAGCCCCTTGCTCTCTGCCGCCTTAGATCTAGATCAGTTTTTGTGTTGTTTGCCATATCCATTACTCGGGTCTGATCCAAACAGCATTGTCCCACTTTATGTGAATTTGATTTCACTTTCAATGGATCTGAATGTGATGACTTGCTGGATATTTGCATAAACATATAATACAATAAACAAATGTATTTTTGGGATGCTTACACACTGAACTCAGTGTTCATCAATCACCGCAATACAAACACAAATGGGTTTGCCCTCTGTTAATGGTGTGAAGCCTGTTTCTATCAAACCCATGCACCAGCCAGACATCTAACTGGCATTAATAAACCAGAAGCAGACTATTACAATGTATAAAGAACAAGCTCAGGTCTACCGCAGTGGACAGACTCTCACTCACTACAAAAATGACTGACACTTAGGGGTCTGATTATAAAAAAAAAATTGCATAGCTATTTTTTCATTGAAACTTCATATGCATTCATTCTGTGCATATTAACCAGCTGCAAA
The DNA here is from genome assembly GCF_000935625.1 of Nanorana parkeri. NCBI lineage: Eukaryota > Metazoa > Chordata > Amphibia > Anura > Dicroglossidae > Nanorana > Nanorana parkeri. The sequence continues at coordinate 3,777,987 of NW_017306275.1, read as the reverse complement.
ATCGAATATTCTTATGGCTATTTTTCTTCTGGTTGTTTTTTTTCTTCAAATATTAAGGGCAGTAGTAAATCAGCAAAATATCACAATGTGGCCACTAGATAGAGCTGAGGATTCTAGGAAATAAATACATCTTAGTAGTAAGATATACAATGTAACAAATCTAGAGATGCTGCAGGGAATGAGACTACAAATGTAACCATTCCTACTACTGGGATATCTGTTTATAGCAAATAAATACATATTAGCATGTATTTATTGACCAATGATAACAGTTATTAGAAGAAATACTGTGATGACATATGATAAACAAGCCATAATATTAACCACCTTCCGTCCATTGGCCGTTCCTGAAAGGCAGGATGGGAGCCTTATAGGAGCGGGAGGGCGTCTTTAGACGTCCTTCCCATCCCCCCCGCTCGTACGCGACGCCCAGCGCGCACACGAGTGGGGAAACTGTCAGAAATGTAAACAGCCAGCGATGGCTGTTTACATTCAAGCGTTTGGTCATCCCCCGGTCGCTGCCGGTCCCAAGATCCGCTGTTCACCGGCACAGCGACTCTGTCACAGGAGATCAAAGGGAGAATAGTATACGATCTTCCTTTGATCTCCTCTCCGGTCCCTGAATGCAGGAAGTGATGTATATTACATCACTTCCACATTCAGTGTCACTCTCCGGCTAAAGATGCTGGTGAGAAGCTGCTGAAGCAAACATACACACGCAAACATCCGTTGGGTGCGCCTAGGTGCGAAAACGACGATTCTGCCTATTGTGCCGCACATGGTACATATTGCTCTGAACGTCGTAGTGAGAGCAATGATTTTAGGGCCATTAATCACTGAACTGATGAGCGGTAAAAGCTTTTAAAGCATCGCCTATGGCCAATTTTGGGTGTGGTCATTTTCTGTAATTTCGCAGGCTAGCGTAATTTCAAAGCTTGACATGTTTGGTGTCTATTTACCCGACGTGACACCGTCTTTTATATTTTACCAAAAAATTGGGGTGATAATAAATGTTTCATAACATTTCATAGAGAAACAGGTTTTTTGGTTATATAGTAAAAAATAAAAACCCCAGTGGTGATTATTTACCACCAACAGAAAGCTCTATCTGTCCCAATTTTTTAAAAATATATTAATTCCAGTACAGTGTTGCATGACTGAATAAACGTCAGTCAAAATACTGAAAATGGCCTGGCCAGGAAGGGGGTAAACACCCTGGTCTTTAAGTGGTTAAAGAGTTTAAAGAAGTAATAAACTCTCAACATTTTTTTCAATAATGAATACAGATCAAATAAATATACATTGCCCAGCAAGACATTGCTTTACATTTGTGTCCTAACACATACAATCACTTACAATCATCACATTTCAGAACAGATGCTTCCAACTCTCTCAGCTCAGCTTCTCTGAACTTCCTGTCCAGAACAAGATCACAAAGGACAGAGCAGACTCCAGCAACTGTTCATCTACTTGCTTGGAGAAAGGAGGAGAGGGGGCCAGGGGAGAGAGGGAGTAGCTTGATTTGCTGTATCTGAGTGTTTGTGGAGACACACACAGGTTACACAGCACTCTGCTTGAAAAAGCAGTCACTCAAAAACAGAAAGTCAGGACCGGTGCTCAGGGGACCAGCTGATTCTGCAGGAAACTAAAACTTTTAAACATCAAGAAGCAGCATCCATTTTAAGTGATTTCATCAGCATTTGAAATAGCTTAAAATCCTTTTGACTTTAAGGAGTGTAGCCATATGTAAGAGAACTCTTAGTATTATGAGTCGGGTACCCCTGTTCTCCAGCATTCACCTCTGGCCGTCTGAGAATTGTGCAATTATAAAGTGCAAAGTATAAAGTGCAAATGTGGTTTTTCTTCAAAGTACTCCAAAACAACCAGTTCTATGATGTTCACCAACTAAGTGCTTCCTCTGAAAGGAATTAACTCACCAAATTAGACCACACAAACTAGTAGGCAAGATGCGATCTGCAATCACCAATTCATATTGTTCCCTTATTGGGCTCTTCTTCTACCACAAATCCATTTGGAATTTCTCTCAGTTTGGAATTAATGCAGAAAAAGACAGAACTTTAATCATGTAAACCATTTCTATTTATTAAGTAAAAGCATTTAAAATAGGACGCACAACATAAAGTGCTGTAACAGCACTAAGTAATACATTGCGTGAAACCTGTTCCGAGTCTGAGCTCTGTGTGATACTTCTAGGTTGCATGGTGACGTCAGGGTCACTTAATGTGTCACAAACAACAAAACTCCACATCTGATGGAGTATTTTGTGATGAAAAATGTTATAGCCAGTGTCAACTTTTGCTGGATTTGCTTTATATGTTTTGCACATTCTAATATTGAATATATTCTTTAGCACTTTTTGCACACTTCAGTGTGTTTTGACAATTCTTGTACTTATAGCACTTTAATCCTTGTTTTCATTTCTTTATTGATTTGTATTTGTGCCTTATAATATACATGATTGTTTATTGGCTGATATGATGTTGTCAGGGTTTCTTATCCTTCCTCCACCAGTCGGCTGCAGCATGACTTGTTTTGCCGTATATTTGATACTGCTGTTCCTCTTTGGCGCTTTCTTATGATCGGACATGTAAACATAATCATTCTGCAACTACTGACAATCTGCTGTAAAAATTATTGTCGCAGAGTGATGATGCAAGCATCAGTTCACCATTTAACAATCAGCTTGTACGTTCAGTCTCTGCCCTTGCGTGCCTTCTGATCTACCAAGTGCTCTGCTGTTGTTCCTGCTCTCCATATATGACCCTGGCACTGGCTGACTGATCTCCTGGTTCCTGACTCCAGCTAATGTTTCCGTTCATCCTGCTCTCAGTGTTCCGTGACCTGGTTTGGCTGACTACCTGCATTGGCATCTGGCTTGGCATCGACTACGTCCTAGACTTCCTCCATTGTTCTTTTGCCATTTTTGTTTATTGTTTTTCTCAATACACTGTTTTTTTTATTTTTACCTGCACTTAAGTTTCTGTCTGGATTCTTGGTCCACTAACAGATGTATGTACTGTATTATATTTATGGAGGAGTGGGAGGTACTAAGTGTTATAAAAACAATGTTATCCTTCAACATTAAAAAAGAAGTCTCATCAGAAG
>NW_017306275.1:3736973-3774804 GCF_000935625.1 Nanorana parkeri | reverse complement strand
ACATCTGTGCAGGAATTTCCAAATAAAATGCAAAGTGTATTTCTGTCAGTGCTGGCTGTCATTCTGAAGCCCTCTACCTCCTCTGCCACCTTCTCTGGATATAACAATGCACACAGGACAGCTCAAACATCCCCAACCCCCTCATCCTCTGAAAACTGCCAGACAAAATATCTTAAGTTCTGCCAGCTTCTTTAAAGTAACAATAAATAGTGAACCTGGATCCACATACAGCTATTCAGGGGACATAGAGTGGGGTAGTAACTAGTGGGGTAGTAACTGTTGACTGTTGTTGTGAATGTCAGCAGCTGAAGAGGAGTGCCCTCATTCAAAAAACACAAGCCCACAATAATTTTTCTGACACGTATTACAACATAAGAAGAGTCTAGAAGGCTTTGCTAAAATACAATTTAATCTTCTACTTATTTTGTATGCCATGTAGCCTCAGATGCCTTGCATGCTTTCTGAGATTGTTAAAAAATATCAATTGCAAAGCTGTACTTCTGATTATCTGCAGTTTATTATCCCAATATTAAGAGGTTAGCTAATACTGTGGTGTTAATGGAGGGCAGGATATCACTTGGGCTTCATGTCTCCTGATTTACCTCATCTTTTTGACTAATCCTGTGCTGCCAATTCTTTTGTGTTCTAGTAATAAGAATCACAGAGGTCACACTGAGAAAGAGAAAAATTAATGGCTGGAAAATGTCAATGGTAGGCAAACTCTTATTACTTTTGTACTGCTAGGATTTTTTTCTAGCTACAGGGGTTAGTTTAAAATGTAAAGTAATTTAACTTTCAGACTGCTAATACAGAGAGAAGAAGTAATATCTTCTCTTGGACATTATACACTTCATGGGCATGACCTTTAGTGGAAAGTCATAGTATAAGTTTCAGGACAAGCAGAAAGAATACTGTACTGTTTTAGCTAATGTCAAATATGAAACCACAAACTCAAGAGTGGTGAAAAAAAGCATAAATGTGGCGTAAAAGCATACACATAGGCCCCACAACCCATTTATCTTAAATTAGATTGACCTGTGCATTTCTCATTCCCATTGTCTGTTACTAAACCTCCGCACGTGCTGAACTATAGAAAATTGCTACAGCTTAAATCCAAAAAGAAATTTGTGTTATGCCCTTGAATATTCAGTCTATCTTTATATATCATATATTGTTACCCACGAAATGGAGCAACGGCCAGCTGAATCTTGTAGTACATAAAAGGACAGGCATAATCTTTCAGAGTAGATAGTTTAGGGGTAACTACCCCCTTGATCTGAAGACCGTATGCAATCTTGCAGAAAGTTCTTCCTTACTGGAAACAAAAGGGAATTTTACTTGCCAAATTGAAGGATAATTTCTTTCCACCCTAATGACTTCACCAAGCAAATTCAAAAAGTGTTTTTGGTACAAAGTTTGCTACACACTTAGCTCTTGTTAGGGAGTGCACCCACTGCACAACCTTTACAGCATAGCGAAGTGCACTTGCCCTTTGCTGGTGCTTGGAAACCTTCAGTTGAGCCCTAAGAAATCCTCTCAATGCAAGGGCATACCCAATGAGTTAATGGTGCTTCACAGACAGTTCCCTTGTATACTTTCTGGGTTACCACAACCAGCTTGTTTACTTTCAGGTCATCATCTGCTCTCCTACATGGAGCCAGCACAACAAAATGACAAGAAGTCTGTCTCGTATCACTAGCTGAATTTATGCCCATATTTTAGTGCACGTGCGCTATGTCTGATGACAAGGCCCCACAAAGGCTTTCCCCCAACCCCCCCCCCCGCCCCCCCAGTTGCTGATCGGGACAGATTCTTGCATTACAGAAATCCACCCAAACACATGCATGGTATCCTGCAAGGAGGACCTGTTGCACTTTTTTTAAGAATACCATGTAGTACATAGTCAAACTCAGAAAATTCTGGTATCTCGGGGCCAAAACACCCTGTTGACTACCCTTGTACTTATGCCAATGAAGTAAACATATTCTTAAAGTAACGGTTTCAAATACACTTTCAAATGTAAAGGTAATGCTTTCAAATGCACTTTTAAAATATGACCCTTTACTTTTCATACACTACTCCTAGCATTTCAGGATATGTAAAATAGTTTAGTATTGCTATACAATGTTCATTAGTGTTATATTTTTTTTAGAAAGGAGGTTACATACTGTTTTTCATTTTTTCTGAATTACAAAACTTCCTGGCTATCATATCATATGTGACCTGTAAAATGTACTTAAATAATGTTTAAATATTCATTCTTTTTAGGCCAGGGTACGTTGCAGGCATCATTCATTACTGTATCAACACCACCATTTGTACTGATCTGGTACAAATCTCATAGGACAATTAAACCCAGGTTCAACTTAAAATAAAAGATGTTTGTTAACTGTATTCCTCTCGAGTATTTTGCCTGTAGTGTTAGTTGATACCCATTAGAGGCAACAGTGCTAACAGTGGTTAGCAGTCTTAAAACAAAAGCACACTACGACATATGTTTATTATGCCCTAAGCTTGCAATTACTTTTAATGCATTTTGCATTACTGTTATCTGTGCTTGGAAATTGTAATCAATAAAGCTGACATAAAAGTCATTCACACCTCAATGCGAAAGTCTTGCAAAGAGTAGTCACTGAACAGAAATATGTAACAAAACACCACCTGGATTTCTCAAATAATAGATACTTACAAACTGCAAAGATAAAAAAAGAAATATATATCACTTGCTATAAGTTAGGCTATCTGTACATGGGTGTCTTTTGTCCCCTCTCTGCCAAATAACAGTAGAGAGATACATCAGTGACATGTGCAGAGTAACTGGCAGAGAGAACTATAGCATTCTATCGAAGAACAGATCTATATTGTCATTGGGCTCAGTAGAGCACAGAGATGCATCAAAGAAAAGCACATCATGTACTATTTTCTTTCAAACCCTCCTGTCTCTGTTTCATTGCACTGGCATTGGGGACAGGAGTTTTGTTCTTGCATACAAACTACTGTTCTCTGTACAAGTACTTCTATGCACTGCATCACTCTACAGTCTTCCCTAGGTACTTTAACAAAAATGAATGGAACTGGACTGGTAAAAAAAGGCACTCAGTTGGTGAGTGCAATTAATTGTACTAAAACCCAAACATTTTTATTGTTGAATACAACTGGGAAATGTTAAAATGTTGTCATGTGTTAATTTCTGTGACCTCACTGGGGAGATTTTTTCCTCACTTTATGTCCTTGCTACATTCAGACAAAATAGGAATGGGGGCATTGACACTGGAAATGGAATGTGCAGACAGCAAATAAAACATTGAACAATGTTCAGACTCTTTCCCACTCTACTAAATGTAATTTATTTTGGCCTGTGTCCCTGTTGGACAGATTTCCTATTATTTCCTGTCTTATCCTAACAGAAATCCCTGTTAGAGAGATTCCAGTCAGAAAAAGCTATAAAATCTCCCCGACATGGGCATTGATAGACCCCAGCACCTGAAGCTTCTACAATCATATAAAAATAAGTATTGTTGATGTCTCAACTTATTTGAATAGGTAAACATTACCTCATCATTCAAACAGTGCCTACAGAAAAAGGGGATATACTTGAGCAAACGACATATAAAATGCATTCATTCTCATAATCTAAATGAACGAAACTGCAGTTCTGTCACATCAAAAATGTAAGTACAACCCTACATTTTACACCACTTCAAATCAATGAAATTGGGGGTTATTCACGAAGGAGCCGAAGGTTATTCACGGCCGGCTCCACTCAGTTGTTATTCATTGGCCAGGACCTGCTAGAAGAGTCTAGCAGGTGGCGGCCAATAGAAAACAGTTGTTTTTTTTCAATTATTTTTTTTTCCTTTTTAAAAAATCTTTTTTTTTTTTAATTTTACTATTCATTTACATTTTAACAATATTTTTTCAACCGTTATTTTTTTTGTTTTACCTTTTTTTAAATTGATTTTCTATTCTGCTCAGTACCACGGAGGTACCGAGCAGAATAGACGAGCCTAATGCTGCTCGGCGGCATTCGGCTTTTCGCTCACTGCCGTTCGGCCACTATGTGAATAGGGGCGAACGTCAACGAGTGAGCTGCCGGAGCTTCGGCTCAGCCGATCCAGATGTTGGATCGGCTGAGTCGAAGTCCTTCAGCATATTCGGCTGACCGAAGGCAGCCGTACAGAGCTGATGCATGGCTGAGTTCAGCCCATGTACGGCTGAAATCAGCCCTACAAGCCAGAAGTGAATAGCCAAACAGCATTCAGCTCACTTCACTTTGGCTCGGTTATTCACTCGGCTGCCTACGGCATCTTTGTGAATACAGTCGTGCTCATAAGTTCACATACCCTGGCAGAATGTATGATTTCCTGGCCATTTTTCAGAGAATATTAATGATAACACGAAAACCTTTCTGTCACTCATGGGTAGTGTTTGGCTGAAGCCATTTATTATCAATCAACTGTGTTTACTCTTTGTCAATCATAATGACAACAGAAATTACCCAAATGACCCTGATCAAAAGTTTACATACCCTGGTGATGTTGGCCTGATAACATGCACACAGGTTGACACAAAGGGGTGTGAATGGCAATTAAAGGGAACCATCCTCACCTGTGATCTGTTTGCCCACCGAGCTCCCCGCAAGGCACCGTGCCTTGTGAGCCCCAATTGGCTAAAGCCTTGCACCTGACCATAGTGCTCAACACTATTGATGACCTTCTCTTGGGATACAGTATGGACCCCTTAAGTCCCATATTCACAGAGGTTGTGATGCATATTTTTAGTGTGGTGAAGCCATGGCTAATGCTAAGGTATGACTCCTATTCTTATTGCTATCTCGATATTACCCTTTTGCCTCTTGTTCTGTTTTTACTTTACTCCATAATTTTGTAATCTTTGATATCTAAACTTTTTTTATCAGAGTGGTAATAAAAATCATATCCCCTTTCTCTGTATCACTTTGAAAATTGTATGTACAGTACATTCCAAAATGAAAGAAAATTGTAGTGATGTGTGGGTCATTTGGAATACTAGTCAAGAATCAGGTAAATTGTGTATAACATTACATTTGAAAACAGCCATCCCGATTCAAGAATAAAGAGTTAAACTTTGGCCTGAAAATGCACAGACACATTATTTGCCCCTAGGTACACAAGCTGGGATAATGCTATGTTGCACACACACACAATAACTATATATATTTTTTTACTTAACTACCTGTATGAATAAACAAGCCACCTACTTACTGTTTTAAAATACAGGCTTTCTTTTTTTGCAACTTTACTGGTAATAAAAGACTAATATTTCCTTATCTAATAACTGCAAGCTTCTTACCCTTGAACGGTAACATTTTGACTCCATGCTGAGATCCTAGCAGCACAGCTTTTTTTGTGCTATTATTTTTTAATATGTAATTAGGGTTCCTAATTCTGGTGTTCTTTTAATGTGTACTCAGTGGAGAGTTTTGATTCCTACTTTAGTTGAAGAAAAATTGCATATTATTATCCATTAACATACAAAACACAAACAGTTCAAGTGAGAATACTTCATACTGCACTTCACAGACAAGTAAATAGGAGGAATAATCCAATATACTTTATGTTATTAGCTCTTTAGAACTGAGGTTGAAGGGTATGCACTGACAGAAGTCAGTGCTTACTACTTGATGACCACACACTGGCTGTAGCTGTGTGACTTTTACATACTTAGTACTTTTACTATCACTAGGTATAAGTTTCAGTTTACTGTCTGCATCAAAGCATCACAGCATCAATCAATCTGGACTTGAAACCCAATAGGATATGATTCATTCAAACTTCTAAACTGCTGGCTGAGCTGAACTTCATCCTCAGCTGCAGCGGAAAGTCACATTTAGCAAGTGGTATTAATACTGCTAACATCCTAGCAACAAGTGACACATCTGTGCCTGGACCCATTCATTTGCCGACCGGAAGGTCCCCGGTCAGCTGAATGTAAGGGGTGGGGTTGATGACTGACATTATTGACTAAATATGGCTATGGTCCCCTTTACTTAAAAAGGACATGCACATTATGATAAGCCTTTCTCCTGACCCTAACATCCTTTTGGGGACCAAAGGAGAGAAGAGGCCCTTGTCCTCATAACATGGGGACAAGCTACAGGACTCCACAAGCCCTCCATAGGATATACCCCGACGTTCCCAGTGTGCGTTGGTGCTGTCAGAGGGAGGAGGGTACACTCCTCAGCCACCCTCTTTGTCAGAGTGGATCCGGCAAATAGAACATGTTCATGAAATGGAAGAACTCATGTTCACAAGACGTGATGCGCTGGATACATTTCCAAGTATTTGGGCTTGTTGGGAACATTTGTTACTACACCTCAATATGCTTCCCTCGGATCTGTCTAGAATTGACGGGGTATGGCATGATAAGACTTTCTGTGCAAATGTTGGCAAATCAGAAAGCTGGGGGGAGCAATTTCCTGGCGACGACGGAGCATGGAGCAGGAAGCTGGGCAGCATGTAATGACTCGCCGCTCGACTTCCTGATACCGGAAGTTCCGGTATCGGGATAGGCATTGGGAGCATTTGGGTGAGCATGAGTATTGGTATATGTGCATCCCTAGCATTAGTACATGTTCCCTCATTTGCCGTTTTAACAAAGCAGGGTGGAAAATGTTTTTTACCATCAAATGGTATTTTGTTTTTCCTTTCTCAAACTTTTGCTTGTGCACATCTTACCAGTGCGCCAATTCACAGGCAGGTTTGGGGTATCCCCCATGCATGTTTTTAATTAAAGGAACTTTTCATTTTTAATGTTTTTTTTTCAGCATTTTTCAAAGAGCTGGTTCCCACTGAATGGAATTATTTTCGTTATTGTTTTTTTGCACTAGTACATGTCCTCCAAGGCACTGCCCAGCTACGCATGCCCTTTGTTTGACATTACCTTGCCTATTAGTCTTGAAAATCAAGATAATTAATTTTACAAATTCGGCTTCTATTGACTTCAATGAGGTTTAGATTAACGTTCCAACTTAAGCGCAGTTTGGCAAACATCCAGCAAACCAAACGTTTGGCTCATCACTACTAGTGATTAGGATACACCAATATATTCTATCTTTTTCCTCCCCCTCCCTGCAGTGGAACATGAATAATGGTGAGACATACCTGCATTGACTAACAAGTTGATATTGAAGAGATAGGACCCTCCAGTATTTACCAGTATTGCCTTGTCATAATATGAAACAGAAGTGAACAAATATGAGTGAGCATGACATGCTGGGCTCTAAGCAGGTCACCTTCTTTATATTTCAAATGATCAATAAAAGTAATGTTTTATACTGGTCAGTGTAGGGGAGATGTGGTGACTGCTGGTAATGGAGGTAAGTAAAACTGCTTTTCCCTTGCAGTGTAAGGGCAGCCCCTTTACAAAGGTGAGTTTTGTGTTTTACCTGGATATAGTCTTTAATGTAATTGAAAATCTGGGTCAACACAGGCCCATGGTTTTTACTGGGGATAGTGGGCATTGTCTATTTTAGGTGCTTATCTAAATACTTAATGCCCAATTGAATTCTCAGGTTAAATCAGCAAAATAAATTACAGGTGCATCAAAGACAAGTTCAATGTCTTACAGTGTGTTTTCTTTCTAAAGCATTTAGCTGATTTTAACTAAGCATTCAATTGGGCTTTTACAACTGTACTGTGGCACACATACATTAGCATGGCAACTGTCTCTGCCTGCATGTCCTGTGATATGTTGTGTCTTCAGTGCACTTTGATGTATGCTGAACTACTACAGTCATGCTGGAATTACATCAAAAACATTGATTTCAAGGAATTGTGGCCTTTATCTGTAGCAAATGTTATATAAATTAAAAACCTGTGTTGAGCCAGTTAAAAACAATGATGTTCTTAATGTGATCAGAAAAATCTAATACATGTGGCAGGTGGCATATGTGGGCTTAAAAGGTTGAGTCAGTACAAGATAGTGGATAATAACAGGACGGGGGGTAAAGCCTGTGGCCAAGACAAGCTAAAGTTTAGGGTGAAGGTAGAATAAAGGCAGATGCAGACTGAGACCATCAGGCACATAATCATTCTTAAATAGGCATGTAAGGACACAAGATGGCATAACAACATTTCATTTTATGGCTAATAACAGCCTAACATCTAATGGCAATGGCTCAAAGTATATCAGGTGGTAAATAATGTAAGTACCAGTATATAAACCTAGGTATAGCAAATATTCTACATCCTATATACTCATTCCATAAGCATAGAAAACAAGAACGTTAAAATGCTGTCATCAAATTTATAAATATTTAAATGGCTCATCAAATGATAGAGCCAAATGTTTTATTCTTAACCTATTAACCTATTGAGTATGCTATGCATAGGCTATATCCTGACATCTCGGCGGGGATGTCAGAGATGGTAACGAGAGGGTCTCAATAACATGTGATGTGTATGTGTTTCTCGTACAGTTTCTGCTATTGTATCCGGCATGGATAAACCCATTCGGTCCAAGTGTGAAGTGCCTTGTCCAGGGGGTTTACAAATGGCGGACCACGGTCTGAATATAGACTGAGCGGTTGGTCCATCCAGACCACGGTCGCCAATTACATTTCATTGTCCTGCTGAGCACTGTAGGAGGGCGAAACAGTATCTTCCATCCTCTTCAAAGGCAGCCCATAGCCGTCTCTGCATCCCGGCCCCTCCCAGCTCTGCCCCGACTCCTCCCAGCTTTCCCTTCTGGCTCTGCTTCTAGGCTCCCAGCTCTGCCTTCGAGCTCTAGCTCCTCCCAGCAGCTTCACCACTTGGCTCGGCTTCTAGGCTCCCTGCTTTGACTTCGGCTCCTCCCTGCTCCACCCCCTGGCTCTGCTTCCCAGCTTCAACTCTTGCCTGTGTCTCCTGAGTTCGCCTCCTAGCTTAGGTACCCCAAAGACACATGTGGCACAGCCAGTGAAAGGGAGCACTCTGATGGGGGCAGACAATGTAAAGGGGCATTCTGATGTGGACACTCTGATGGGGACAAGCAATGTAAGGGAGCACTCTGATGGGGACAAACAATGTAAAGGGGTACTCTGATGGAGCAAACCCATGTAAAGGGGCATTTTGATGGGGACAAACAATGTAAAGGGGCACTCTGATGGTGACAAACAAAGTAAGGGGGCACTCTGATGGGGACAAACAATGTAAACGGACACTCTGATAGGGACACACAATGTAAGGGGGCACGCCGGGATCGATGCATCAGCACTGTGTCTGGGAAAACACACTAGCAGCTGTGCGTTGCAGTGCAGCTGCTGGTGTGAATGCAGCCTAAATGGTGGAATGCAGTCCAGAAACGTACTTAGTGGCTGTTCTGTCCAGACCGCAATTCGGACCTCAGCTCGATTAAAATTGTGCTTACTGGACCTCCTTGAATTTTAATTCACTACCCCTGGTCTAGTCAAGGGACCCCAGAAAAGCACTATATATACCAGATATCCAGATATACAATCCACCCATGAGTATGTCACCTAAGGTTCTAACCATGCATTGTTCTTGGAAACTAGCTGTTACTTTTTACCAATAGCAGACCATTATGACGCAAGAAAATTTGATCTACTTTCAAAGTATTCTTATAATGCTATGCATAGGAATTAGTAACAAGTGCAAAGGACTCTAAAATCAGACAGATCTGTAAACTATATTTTTAACAGATCAATCACAGATCCATGCTTTCTTTTCTTTAGGTCTACTCTACATATGTGTACAATTAATTTAACTGAGCATATCAGCCAGAAAACACATGCTGGATACAATATTAATCCACACAATTAATGTGATCAAATAAACGCCTTGACATGTAGCAGTAACAATTTCTTTAAATCCTCAGATGGCTACATAGGCTCCCTAGGTGCTGCTTTAATAGATTAAATATATGCATGCCTTCCCTTATTCAACACATGTCATTCAGTAATGAACAGATATTTGGCTCTTAATTTAATGGGAGGCCATAGATTACCTCTCTCTCATCTGCAGTTTTATTGTGTGTGATAAAACGTAAGCATCTTATAAAACTAAAAATAACTTATAGTGTATGCGAAATGACAATGAATGACTCAGGCACCAGTAATATAAATATAATTGATTATAGGTTAGATTTTTAGGAGCTAAACTATTTTGTTTTTGAAATATATCTAAAGCAAACTTTTCCTTTTTTTTTAGTTTTAGTTTTGGACCAGTGAGGCGTTATAACCCCTGTCAGGCTGTCTTTGTGGGGAAATTCACTTTAATCCTCCTGCATAGGGATGAACAAATCTTCCTGGGTTCAGTTTCTAAAAAATGTTCTCCCCTTTTGTTGTATCTTATGTATAATAGGGGGAGAGATAGTACAGGGGGACATTGTTGAGGAAATCCATAAGTTTTTGTTTTGAGTCTTCTAAACAGTTTTGCAAACTTGACTTGAAGTTTAAACTTCACGAACGTTGCAGGGAGCCCCATATCGACAAGCATTATTGTTTGTAAAAAAAATGTTCATGTTCATCTCTAATAATTTTTCACTTTTACAGTTATCACAATAATTTTGTGATAAAGAGAGCCGGTGATTGGTCATTTCTCCAATAAGAAGCATCACTGTGAGGATGCCACTGCAAACCATCTCTTTCTAAAGTTTGATCTAGGGTTTAGCATGCAGCCCTTAAAATGTTCTTGCTTATAGAGAGCATAACTTTTTTTTCCTGTGCACAATACTGAATGCATTGCAAGTATTTTGCCCCTGTTTACTATGCCCCCATTTATTGCCACTGAGTGTTATACAAGAGAAATAAGTTTATTCTGCCTAAGATGAAAGTTAGCTCTTGTCATTTGAACTTTTGAAGTGGAACTCCATGCAAAACTCTTTTTTGGTTTGGATGGAGTGGAGAAATGTTAAAACTTCAGTCAGGTTTTTCTTTTTTTGTGTGGCTGGGTTGACTAATTTATTTAGGGGGAGTTTTAAATTAAGATATTCAACGCATATGCACTTAATAGGTTGAAGAAGAGTTTAGGACTAGATTAGACATCGATTGATACTGATGCTGAAAAATAGATTCTATATTTATGTGGGTTAAAAAAGAAGGGATGGAGGGAAAAGGATGAGAAAAGAGAAGAAGATAGAAGAAGATATATGGGGACATGTAATGCCTGTATTGTATATATGGATTCTTGTATGTTTTATGTTTAATAAAACTTTGAATTAAAAAGAAAACTTCTGTCAGGTTTTGTAATTGCATACGTTAAACCTGGGGGTAGCCTAACATTGGCCCAACTTCCTCATGCCATAAGGATGTACCAGGGCGAAGGGGATGGGAAGTGCAATAAGAAGACCATTATCTTCATGCAGGGTTGACCTCAGTCTAACTTAAATGGGGTTATCATCTAAACGTCTAGAACTAATAATAGCTCAGTAGCAGTGTTCCTCTAAGCAGATGTAAGGTTAATTTGATGTGGTATTAGGACAAATTTATTGAGCAGCCTGTCCAAATGTTTCTGTGAAGAATAAACTAGAACAGTTAAAGCATTTTAAAGTGTTAGTTTATAAAAGAAAAAAAAACTTTAATGCTACAAACATTTATGGTTTGGAAACTAACATAAAAGGACCACATACTGCACCTAAGTATCCATTAAGGGAGTACATGGAGTTTAGAAAAGCTCCCTGAAATGCTTGGCACACGGCATGAGATGAAGGAAGGCTTTCTGGATGCTTGGAGTGATTGCTGCCTTTTTTCTCAACACTGCCGCTTGCTTAATCATCTGAAGATGCCAATAAAAACAAGCCTCGTCCAATTAGCTATCTAATAGTGGGCAATTAATCATTCTTCCAGAATGATATTACCTTTGACATCTCAATATACTTTAAATAAATGAAATTATGGTAATGTAGGTATTATAATGATATATTTATGAATGCACCTGCCCTAGGAAAATGCATAATAGCACAGGAAATAGGAACAATTAGTTACCAAAAATAAAAACCAAAGATCCCACAAAAAGAGAACCAGTCACCAAAGGGCATTTGTAATCAAATATAATCAAATTCCCTACTCTTTAGTTTTAATAGGGCAGTCTTACCTCACAAGGATTAATTTAATTTTAATTATTCACTTGGTTCCTGCCTAGACCATGTGCTGATAATAGAAGCTGAAAAATAATTATATGGAGACTCTCCATACACAGTGCATTAGACAGCACATTACATGCCCTGTTTTAGTGGGGGTGATGCAATGGTTA
Source organism: Nanorana parkeri (assembly GCF_000935625.1). NCBI lineage: Eukaryota > Metazoa > Chordata > Amphibia > Anura > Dicroglossidae > Nanorana > Nanorana parkeri. The sequence goes on along the minus strand of NW_017306275.1, from coordinate 3,762,574 downwards.
CTTGCTTCTAATTAAATATTGGATGAAATTACAAACTGTAATTTTGACTTCTTACTTAATTTTGACTATTTTCTTCCTCTTTTACATGGTCACTAGAAAACCTTTCCTTTAAACCTGAACCTTCTGCCTTTTCAGCCACCTTATGGGTCAATGGGGATGCCCATCTTATTAATGGACCAGTATGGAAGATTTGGAGGCAGGCTAGGGAAAGGTGGAATGCAAAATCAGATTTTACAGGGAAAGCCAAGATAAGCTTTCAACTGTCTACATCTGTGGTTCTTTCTTATTTTTTAACATGTGGTTTTCATTGAATGCAACCTCAACTAGTGCATTTCATCAAATGTTGTGTGGAAAGTAAGCAGTGTGCCACTGCTTAACTCTTAAAATGGTTGGTTGGATGGCCAGATGATGTTTTCTCTTGCATTCTTAGACACTGGCCCAGGATAATTATGCAGACTAGGAGTGCTGAAGTCTTGAACACTTCCTTCAGGTCAGTGCCTCAGCCAGGCATCCACACAAATCACATGATAACACTTAAATATAAGAAGCGTTTTAGGCTATTTTCTGTCTACACTCTACACTGTTTTTACTATGTACAGTATTATCCTGAATAGCGGTGCGAGTTGATTGTACAGTCATTTCAGGGGGCCAATGACCCTTTTTACAGTTCTAGTTGAAATGCAGCTAGTTCCACTGGATTGTTATAACAAGCACTGAAGAGTTGTATAAGGCAATTGAATCATGGCTTTTCTTAAAAGTATCTGTGCTTTTTCTTCTAACGGAAAGTATACCTTTTTTTTTTGTAATGTCTGCAGACCAGTAAAACTCTACTGATTTCACTCAGCCAACTAGATTAAAGGTTTTTAAAAAAAACTGTGCTTGATATTATAACACAATTTATACTATTAACTCAATTGCATAAAAAGGAAAAAGTTCCTAAAGTTAACACAATAAGTTGTTAAAGAAAATTAGGAGAAACTGTAGCAGTTAAGTAGAGACAATCTGGTATATTTCAACGTCTTCTGAGGATCAGAAAAACAATATCATGCAGAGGTCTCAGCTCATTAATCTGACAATGATTTGACAAGCCAATATAAGCGAATGCAAACAAGCCGTTGCTATTATCTCAAAGAGGCAAGAGCTCTGTCAATCACAACCGTGGGATGCAATCACACATTCTTGGTCCATAAACCCAGGTGCTGATTTTCCAAGATTATAGGGAAGCGAAAACCTATACTCGACAAAATTATCAAATATGCTAAACGGTTTCTTTACACCTTTTTATTTAATGACCGCTGTAATTGCAGTATTGTTTCACAGCTTTATTTTGAGTAGAAACAAAAGAGGTATACGATTGTAGAGGTTAGTTTCTATGGTAAACAGTATATTGAACAATATTTCCAAGATTGTGATTAATTGTATTTAGAAATGGCATAATTAAATAACTAAAGGCATTTTTTAATTTATTATTATTTATTGTTTTATTGTATCTTTATTTACATGCTCTGTGCCTAATTTTCGATCATCATATTTCTTAAACATCCTATTTCTCAACATTTATGACAAGCAGTACTGATGCCTACTTTGGACTGGTTTTGGTGGCCTTTCCCCTGTGTTTTATACAGTTTTTTTCACTGTTTTGCTAAAATAGTTGTTAAATTATACAAATGTGTAGGCAATAGTATTTTATTTATATACATATGCAGATAAGTCCATTGTATGATTTGATTTTCTATCATGACCAAAATAAATTTGTACACATATTACTCAGGAAGGAGCGTTGCTTGCATCTCCACACATGCTCCATTTAGTGACAGATGGAAAATCTAATCTGCAAAAAAATCTGCTAATTTGTGAAAAATGTTGTCAGGATTTTGTCAAATAAACACCATTGGGAGAATTTATCAACACCGGAGCAAATAAAATCTGGAGCAGTTGCCCATGGCAACCAATCAGCTTCTCTCTGGTTTGCTCAGTTAAGATATAAAAATGAAAGAGAGTAGCTGATTGGTTGCCATGCATAGCTGCTCCAGATTTTGTCTGTTCTAGTTTTCATAAATTCCCCTCCATGTGTTTTATTTAGGGATGCACCAATACCAGTTTTTCAGTATCGAGTATGAGTATCGATATTTATATTTCGGTACTCGCCAATACCGAATAATGATACCGATACTGCCGCCAGCATGGATCCGGCTTCCCGGCCAATCAGGAAGCTGGGTCGCGAGTCATTACCCGACACCCAGCTTCCTGATTGGCCGAGAAGCTGGCTCCATGTTACCTCGCGGCACTGCCGGTCAGAGGAAATCTCCCTCGCCCTCAAGTACTCGCCCAAATAATCAGTATCTGCACTGATACCAATACTAGTATTGGTATCAGTGTTTTCCTAGTTTTATTATTATTATTAAAACATGTAATGAAGGTACCATGAATAACAGTCCTATATACATCACGGTAATTTAACCACAATTGGAAAACAATCTATGGTGACATGTGCTCAAGCCACAGACATTGACTGCCAGTGAGGAGCCCATGCCGATTCCTGTGAGTCAGGAACTAATAAGGCAATTAACCTTCTTGAAATGAAAAATAACATTTATTTGCCCTTTAAGCAATGTTTTATTTCCAAGCGTATAGGTTTTTTTTCAGTAACTTAAAAGACATTTCACATGTTGTACAAGTCATATTAAGTTAAATATTAAATAACTAGAAAATACAAAAAGTGCAAAATGAATTTCTTATAGAAATTTGGCCAACTATTTGAAAACGCAAAAGTCATCATGATAATTCATTTGAAATGTCTCTTCTTTTAGATTATGATTACAGTTAACCTAGAGTTAAATCTAATTAGCTGAAATACTATAATTAAAGACTATAAAGACTTGTCAAGCCAGCACCATCTCTTTCTTCCCCACCCATCAGTCATTGCCATGCAGCCACCGATTGGCTCTCAGCCTACCAATTAGCAGAATCCTGAAAAGATTTAGATGGCTGGTGCTTGGCACCACAGAGGATGGTAAATACTACTTGCTCTGTAGTACACTGCCTGGGGATTGGCCGGCCACTCCTTCCTACTGATTGACAGTGTAATAAAGCCTTGCCTATTCGGTGGGACAGGGTTAATTGGCATGGGGATCTGAGTAGATCAGTCTGGGATGATGTAAACAGGACTGTAATGCTCTGTGTGCACCTGCTGCCCAATGACATTACATGCACCACTCAGGTGACTGGTGGGACTGGGAAGCAGTGTCAGACTGAGTCTGAGGCTTCCAGGCCAGCCCCTAGAGGGAGTGTTTACACCGGCCTGTATCTTTAGGAGGCTGCAGGATGTTTCTATAGGTAACCACAAGTTACATCTGATGAAGGGAGGACATGGAGATGATGGTGAGAGACCTTCCGCTGGCCTCTGTGATGGGCCCTAAGAACTACAGCTCCCCTGACCACCACAGGTAAGGCAGATCACGGCATATCCTTCAAATCATTGCCCTGCAACGCTTGTGCAGATCTGTTCCTGGACATGCCCTTGGCTTCTATTTGCAAATCTTAAAACTTTCTTGCAGTTTGGTGAATGAAGCTCTTTTAAAGTAAAATACACTGTTTTACTTTGAGCTTTACCATTCTGTTACATTACATAAAAGTTGCACTAATGTGATATAATTTTTTTCAGCAGACTTTATTGATTATATTTTGATAAAACATTTTTCATATTTTTTACTGTTTATTCTTTAAAAAAAACAAGGAAATTATATATATATATCTATATATAGATATAGATATACATATATCTATATCTATATATAGATATATATAAAATACAAATTTCTTACAAAATAAAGCCCTATCTGTCCCCAAAAAAATAAGTGTAAGGCCTGATTCACACCTAGACAACAGCATTTTTGCGTGCCAGGCCTAATATGTTAGAGTAAACTACAAAAGTATCACTTTGTGACAGCAACATCACCAAAACTAAACAACAGTCTGAGAATCAGAATCATGTGGTTAAAGTAGAACTAAATTCTGTTTATATATATATTTTTTTTAAATTCTAGTTCTATTTAAAAAAATGCTAGGAGGTAGAGTTTTTTGGTAGAAGAGACTTTGCATGTTTCTTTTGCAATAAAAACTCCATTCCCATTCTCACAGCAACTTTAAGTATGTACAGTGCCCCTGGCACATGCGCAGTGAATTGTACACTCCCAGCAGCCCAGAGCTGCTGAGAATGCAGCTAGGTATGGTAACAATGTAACTCCAGTGTGTTACACCATCACTGCCGACCTGATGACCAAAGACAAAAAGACACTAGACCCAGAAGACGTGTCAGAAAAGATGACTCCAGTGGAGGCAAAGCAACACCGGAATCGTAGAGCTGTGTAATAGGGCAAACGCAGCTGCAGGCCTGCCATAAAGGGCATGCATGCTGTGCAAATGGGTACATTTTGAGAAGAACTGCCAACCAAGTATAACAAAAAAAAAAGGTTTGGCTTTACTTTATTTTTAAGGTTTCTAACTCCTGTCTCTTTCAACGACTTATTTTCCAGTTTTACATCAAGGGAATTATACTGATGTTGATCTAATTTTTCCCACATAATGTAAATAAACATGGATCAATACAGAAGCTTTCTCAGTATTTTATCGGTGAAGACATCAAGGAATGAAACAGCTCATACAGTCAGATGCATTAGCACAGGCATTGATTTGCACAGGTTCGTGTGATGGACTGAAATAATTATCAGTATCTATGTACACAGATGAAATATTGACTGATACAAAATAAAGCCAAATGTCACACAGCACAGGAACAGACACTGGGGCTTCAGATACTGACTCCAGGACTGGAAGGAACTTCTGTTTATAAGATGATGTATTGACATGGTGCAACACCGTGGCTTCATGCTATGCAAAGAACGATATAGCACAGCATGCTGGCATGCATCTAGATTAACTGATTTTGCCATTCTGTGACAAGCAGTTTGTAATCACCGCTACCCAGTTAGATGTAATACATGAATGAATATTTCATTTGAAAAGAGAATGTATACAATAAATGGTTTGCATATATGTGGAACTTCTGTAAGAAATACAAAATAAAACTTTATATTATAATTTATAAATATAAACTTTATATTTATATACTACAAAGTAAAGCCTTTTTCTTCTCAGAAATTAGTTTAGAAATCAAAGCTACAGCTATTTTGGGGCAGTTGTTTTTAAAGTGCACCAGTAGTAAACCTGTGGTTCCTGGTTCTCCAGGTGCCTGCTGTTTTAATGATATTATACTCAGCATACTCTAGGACCCACAAAACTCAGGGCACTCTATTATGTAAATACTGAGCACTATTTTTTGGGTTGATCTCTGTCTCCTCTTGTCTCCTTCCTCACCCCCTGTGCCTTCCTTCTGTTGGCCAGCAAAAATGATGAACAATCCAAAGCAGGCATATGCACACCATATTATAAGAGAGCTTGCCTCTTACAATTTGGCACAGAGGATCCCAGACAGGACCTTACCCGATCCGAGCAGCAGGAGCCTTACGCACAAATTGCACAATGTCAAGGTCCTGATGCCACATCATAGCAGTAGTTTAAGTAGGCAGCTGAAAATATAAGCAAATCTTAACTTTCTCCCAAAAAATCTAACTTGTTCCTGTTTATATCCCACTTCCCTACTGGTGAAAAAAAGCAGACTATTATGTTGGGCAGCACAGTGGCTTAGTGTCCAGAAATTCTGCTTTGAAGCCCAGTTCAAATCCTGGTCATGATATGCATGGAGTTTGCATGTTCTCCCTGTGTGGGTTTATTCCAGTTTCCTCCCACACTCCAAAGACATGCTGATAGGTTAATTGTCTGCTGTCTAAATTGGCCCTCTATGTATGCATGTGAGATAGAGACCTAAGATTATAAGCTCCTTGAGGGTAGGGACTGATGTGAATGTGCGACTATGTAAAGTGCTGCATAAATTGTCAGCGCTATATAAATGCCAATAATAAACAAATAAATAAATAAAATGATCAATATACACGTTAACCACACACACACTTATAAACATAAGAAAAGTGTATCAGAGAGACTTGTATAGTGATAACTGAAGGCAGCCGAGTGAACAACCGAGCCGTAGTGAAGTGAGCCGAAGAATGTTCAGCTATTCACTACGGCTCATTACGGCTGATTTCAGAAGAACTTTGACTCAGGACTTTCAACATCTGGAGCTCACTCCACATAGGAGCCGAACGGCAATGAGTGAATAGCCGAATACCGCCGAGAGGCATTCGGCTAGGCTATTCTGCTCAGTATTTCTGTGGTACCGAGCAGAATAGCAAATAGTAGACATGTGCGATTCGTTCCGAATCGAAAATTCGGACGAAATTTTCGGAAATGCAGATTTGGATGTATCCGAATTACAGCTAAAACGAATGCAAACAAATCTGAAATTCCGATTTCCCGAAATTCGTTAGCGGTATTTCGTTTGGTGAGGTCCCCCCCAATTCATACCAGACCCTTTAGGTCTGGTAGGAATGTTTGGAGGGACCCTCCCCCAAGTTAAAACAAACAAAAAAGTGTGGCTTCATTGGGGTCTGGTATGATTTGGGGCCTGGTATGAATTGGGTGGAACCTCACGCTTTTTTTTTCCATCTTCTGCAGACTTTAAATAAAAAGTTTTCCCCCCCCTCAAATGTCACTTTGCTGCCACGAACAAACGAAATGAAAACGAAACGAGATTTCGACCGGACAGCCGCTAACGAATTTCGTCTGAATCCCAAAACGAATTCAATTTCGGACACAAGTTCAAAAAACAAAATAATGCAGAATCAAAACGAAACTAAACACATTTTTGCTGGTGCACATGTCTAGCAAATAGTGAAAAAAGATGAGATTTTTTTTGTAAAAGTTGATTTTTTTAAAAAATTTAAATAAATAATACATTTTAAAAAGTCAATAAAGATTTTTTTTTAAAGAAAAAAAAACTATTGAACGGAGCTAGCAGTGACAGCGTGCCGGCTCTGCCCAGTTGTTATTGTTTAATGACAGATCGGCGTCCCCAGGTCATTTGGGGAAGCTGATCTTTCATTATAACTGGGTGGAGCCAGCCATGAGATCAAAGCTGGCTCCACCCAGTTATAATGAAAGATCAGCTTCCCCAAATGCCCTGGGGACGCTGATCTGTCATTACAACGGGGTGGAGCCAGCCATGAGATCAAAGCTGGCTCCACCCAGCTGTCATATGCGAGGCGGATGGGGGGTCAGTCGAGCCGAAGCACATGCCTTTGGCTCGGCTGAGCCGCTCGGCCGCCTTCGGGAGCTGTACGGGCTAAAGTGAATAGCCCGTACAGCAGCCCTTCGGTTCGACTAAACTGAAGCTAGCCAAAGGATCAGCCGAAACTACAGCTGGATCCTTTGGCTGCTTTGTGAATAGACCCCTTTGTGTTCAGAGCAAATTACATCTGTGTGTCGCTAGGATCTAATATGAGCAGGTTTTTTTCACAATAGCAGAGTTGTATTTACTTTACATTTCCATGTTGGCAGAATGGACTGACGCCTCGTATCCTGTGTACAATATTTGTCATATATATGCTATCTTTCCTGGTCTGAGCGTTCAACCAATATTATGGAATTTGGCAAAGTGTTTTTGTGTCCTTTTTCAAAAATTGTACACTGCCCTTCTTTAATGGGTTTACTCATTTTATCCTGTATACTATATGTGTTATACTGTATATAGGTTATGTTTCTTGATCTGAGTGGTGAACCAGTATTATAGTGTTTGGCAAATTGCTAGTGTGCCTTTTTTTTTAACATTTAACTGTACCAAATGTGTTCAGATCTTATTCCGCTTCTTCATACAATGCTTTCCCCATTTGGGAAACTCTCTAAAAACTAAGCTAGACTGATTAAGTGACATATATAATAAGTGACAGTTTCCTGTGCCGAAGGCGGTGCAATGACATTTATTTTACATAGCAATCATCATTTGACACACATTACTCATATATCTAATAAAATCTTTTTTTTCTGACCACAATAAAGTGTACTTTCATTTAACATATAATGATTTTTAATTGATGTTTCAGATAGCCTAAAGTCACTTATATGTTACATAGTTAAAAAGCACAATTATGTGTATAGCACCCTGTAGGCAGAAGTGCTATAAAATTTAGTTATTGTCAGATTGTAAGCAGTTTCATGCTGATTTGTAGTCTGTGTTCATTTTGTTTCCCCTAATCAATCTGTCATCCTTTGCATCTGTCTGCTGCTGGGTATACCCTGGCCACAGAGCAGAGCAACCAATGAGAGATTGTTACAAGTAGGTATCCCTCTCCAGCCAAGCACTGTGAGGTTAATTTCCAGTTGTGCATGCTAGGAGAGGAGATAAATACTTGCGGTGGACCATGGGAGCTCTCTCTTCCTCCCCTGGGCCCTGCATGGGGGAGGCTGCTATGTACTGTCTGAGATGGCTAGGCCTGAAGCCTGGGGACTAGCCATGTGCTTACACTGAGGCTTGAGTCTGGAGATCCACTGGCTGCTACTGATACTGAGGATGAACATGACTAATGACTTCTGATCTAAGTACTGCTTTGCCAGGTGTTCTTTACACAGATTGTTGTGTCTGGCTTAAAAGGTCCTAGTCTGTGAATAGCAGCAGTTCCTGTGTTCTACTGATGAAGGAGTCTACATCAGCCTGGATGGTCCTGACCCGAACCCTCTCTTACTGAAGTTCAGCAAAAAAAAAAGTCTCTAAGCATTTATCTCCAGTCTGGACTTCGCTTTGTCAGTCTCCACAGAGGGTGGTAAGTGCTATTGCAGCAGCCAGGTTTCTTAAAATCCCTAGACAAGCTATGGAAGACCCGTTTTTTTCCAGCGGCCCATGTATATATCTATGGGGACCCACCAAGGAGGAAGGGGATGAGACTTTGCAAGGTAACCTTCAAATGTTGAGGGCGTTTGACCTGGTATGGTTCAGGAGGGAGGGGCACATCTGGATAAGGATTTTTCTTATAAGAAAGGAAGAACTATTTCGATATTATCTGGGGCTTCTTAGGCGCCAAGTGCAGTGATATACAACAATATAAAAATGATATAAATGTATTGAATCTGATTAAAAACAAACCAAAATAAACATTAATACTAAGAACACTAAATTAAATTAAACAAACTACCCTAAATACAACCCCCCTAAATAAAAAGAAACAATTTTTCTTTAGCATTATAGGTGGTTAAATCTAATGCTAGCCTATTAAATATTTAATGATTTAATGCAAGCAGTGTAGTCCAACAAACCTGATGGCATCCATGAATCTGTATGTGGCTTTCTCAAAGTGTTGACCTGTTCCCAATTTAGATCATTGTGTTCCCATTGGCTATATCCACAGGACTGGTATGGCTCATCAAAAGAACAACTGCCTAAAATTAGAAAAAATAGAAAAGAGTCAATTCACATTTATTATTCAAATATTGTGCATTTGTCTTGCATGTACCCCATACATCTTAGCTAATGCTTACAGTCTGTATTTATACAAATATTACAGAATATTTTTAATTTGGGAAAATTATCTTAGAACTTTAAAAAAATTAGATCTAATAATAGATCACAAAATTCAGAGACTTACCAATAAATTATAAGACTCAGCAAACATTTACTGCAGGTAAATCTTCCTAGTGAATGTGTTTTACATGGCAAGATTCACCACCAATTAATGTTTGGTAAAAGCCTAATTTACTGCTTTATAAATATGCCCCGCAATGCTTGTATGTTCATTGAATCTTACTTTTCAAGCTTACTGGTGTCTATAAAGTAAGTGATACTTTAACAAATGCTTCCTCTCTTAGAAGCTTTAAGAACTATGAAATACATGGTTGTTAGCTTTGTCATTAATCTGCTGCATTTGGTCATTTTTTCAGCTGTTTATAAAGCACCAAACAGTTATGAAGTGAAACATAAGCTGATTATGAAAACACAGTGAAAAAGCAAGGTCTTGCGTAGACAGGCTTTTGTTTACATCAAAACTGCCTGTCTTTCCATACAAGTTAATAGGAATGGAAAAGCAGCATGATTCAACTTAGAATGAAGTCAAATAGAACTCAGAAGGATGTCAGATGCAGGTTAAAAACCTCTGTGCAGGATGAAACGTCTCACACTGATCTCAAAGGGCAACTGAAAGACTGCTGCATTTGCTCACCTACACAAGGCCTGATTCATTCTTTTCACTGGATTTACCCTAGGTGAATGTTGGCACTGCTCCATATTGTTAAAAGAGCAGAGTGTCACTGTTCTTCAAATAATGCAGCAAAAAGGGGACCAGGGTGGAGTTACGCCGAACCAATAATATTATAATATAGTATACCAGTCTCCAGGGTTTCAACAAAACTATTCAAAATATGAGGTGTCCCCAAGATTATAGAAATCCCTTACTCGGAGCTGGTTCAGTAAACAGGTAGAGAATAAGTAATTTAACAATTTGAATATTTAATCGTAGAAAAACTTGAACAATACATCCACAACAAGACAATTAAAAACAATTAAAAAACTTCCCTAGGGTAAACAGTAGTTTAGGAATCATGGGTGGTCTGCAATCCAACTGATATGGTATAAAAGGTTAGGGCAGACACCTACTATGTATCTCAAGTATGGATACAATGTATCCCAGGTTACTCACAGCTCATGTAGCTCAGGGAGCTCAGGGAGAGACAGTCCTGCTCGAGTTCCACAATGCTTTGTAACAGGACACACATATAATCTGCACAGTACGGAGGAAAGGCATCATTTTCTGACCGCACAATACTATAACCGTTCAACTGCTGTTACTATCATCTGCTGTAATCCTGATGTAAAGAATAAACACCTCTTTTGAATGAATCGGTATTGACGAGTTCAGCTATCTGACGAGGATTGTCCGCAGTGAGTATATCTGCTTATACAGGCCAGGCATAGAGGTCTCAGCAAGGGATATATCTCGCTATCACAACGATCGGAGTCAGAATAGGGGTCTCAACGGTAGAAGGTTCCCAGTACGATGATGAATCCTTGGACTGTGCAAAATAAAGCAAACTGTCGTCCAGTCGTTTTACTCAGACTCTGCTGGATTGGTATGGATTCCGATGCAGGCTAGACTCTGACCAAATCCAGGCCGACTGGGCTCCGTCTCCGCACCTCGAAGCCCAAGCTGAACAGTGCTTCTGCCGCGGCTGATGTGCGGGATGAGCTTTGATGAGTGTCCAGGGAAGTTGTTAGCACACATAACCACACATAGTTCGGCCGACCCGAAGCCACGTGAAGCCACCCGATGTACGGCTGATTTCAGCCGATGTACGGCTGAAATCAGCCGTACCAGCCTGAAGTGAATAGCCGAACAGCGTTCGGCTCACTTCACTTCAGGTCGGTCTTTCACTTGGCTGCCTACGGCAGCTTAGTGAATAGACCCCTTAATCATACAGTGCCCCCTTCCCCTTTGACAAGAATCAAATGTTGCTTTGCTTAGGGGCAATAAAATAAGTACAAATGCTTAACTTATTCTTCACTACCCCAACAGCTAATGCTCTTATGCTCTCCAGTGTTCCAAGGATGTGAACAGGCCCTCAGTCATCGTGTACAATGCAGGACAACTGGTCCTACATTGTACTTGATGACGGTGGAGGCCCTCACAGTCCTCTTGTATAATGCAGGACAACTGGTCCTGCAATGTACTTGATGACGTTGGAGAGTCTTCAACCATCCGAACAGCGAAAAGAAGCAACATCAAGGGTTCGTATAGTGCTAAGAAAGTCTGAGGGACCAAGGAATAAGGTAAATAGTTGTACTCATTTCGATCCCACGATACAAAAGAAGTATTTAACCCATGCAGTTTGGGAATGGGACACTTCAAAGTGGAACTTCATTCAGCTTGGAATTTTCGTTAAAACATTTCTTTAAAATAAGGCTGACCTTGCAAATCAAAAAGCCCAACTACTTTTCCATCTTAAAAGGTGTACAAAAATTTCTTTTAAAATGTTACCTATAATTAGATATGTCTTGCAGTGCTCTCACACACCACTGTCACCTTTCTATCTTGGTTTAATCATTGACCTTTTCACTTCTGCACATCAGCCTTGTATGTGCTGTCCAACTCAATTCCAAAATGAATAAGTGACATGTAAGTGACATTTTAAGAAACAACATCAAGATGATCAATGCTTCCTGTGAGCCATGTAGACTGCAAATGCACAGCATACGTGCCTAAAAAGGTGAGCAAAATCAGATCTTCAGATAAGAAGCTATTTTTTAACTATGAGAAATATCCTGAAGGCAATTTGCAAAAAAAGATCAATTGTTCTGATCTGTGTTTTATGACCAATATATTTGTGCTTTATTTCAAGCAAGTTTTTACCATCCACCAAGGAATGGCTAGTTAACCCTAACAACATCTTAAAGCCACTGACAGTGAAAAACAGGTCTGTTGGCTGCAATACAAAAAGGTGTGCAATTCCAAGTAAACCAGCAGCAGATAACTAATCCGAAACGCAATGGGATTTCATGAGCACAGTTTAAACCTTTACGGGGGGAATAAGTCACCTGCTGGTAAAACTTTTCCATTCTTTAAGAAGTCAAGTTGTAGTGCAATAAGAAAAAATACATCTTTAACCACTTACGTAGTAGTCTGTATATACCCATTCATTTATAGGCCCTTTTTCAGTTCTCAGTGCTTTGATAACTGATAACTGACAATTACATGGTTATATAATGCTGTACCAAAATGAATTTCTGTTTACCTTACTGTTAGAACATATATCAAATAAACATGGCAGGACAGTAGGAAAACCCCCCTTTTCTGAAATTAGACACCCAAAAGTGATTTCATTTTTTGACAGAAACAGGCTGGTATTTAGGGGGCTAAAATGCAGAGGTTGGTTATGGTGCACTAGATACATTATTGCACATCATACACAGAGGGAGGAGGGGGTGAAGGGGTTAATTCACATATACGCATGCACATATATGTCATATACAGTAGCAGGATGGAGATAAAAGAGTCAATGTGCAGATGTGCAAAATAAGGAAAGTGATGGGTTAATATGCAGGCCACACAGAGTGACATGATGCTATCACAAAGTAACGCACAGATCAGCCATCGACGACTCATTAAACAATGATTAGCTGGCAAAATGGCTGCTCGTAGGAAAAAACCCATCCACCATTCCACCATACATAAACAAACTATAGAAAAGAGGTTATCAATATTTATTATTATTATTAATAATATTAGTTTGTTAGCTGGGTGAGTATTATACACTGCCTATAAATATTTCATATATACCACAAACACATGCATCTCAGAGGAGGCATATACTGTACCTCCCTCCTGTTTGCTAGGCATAAAGAGGAACCTCTTAGGTAGTCAATAATGTTCAGGTTAGCTATATCTATGCAGTCAGTACTCAGTACGGGTATAAATCACCTGACACTGCTTTATCTTGGAGGAATGATTTGGTGAGGTAGGTATGTCTGCTGCTGCCATAAACATGTGGTTGTCAACTGAACCAGATTAAATGAATAGATTAGTTGAAGCACAAGCTCTTCTCGTGTTTATGGCCAGATTTACATTTTAGAAAAAGTTTTACAAGTTCATCTCCACTAGCTGTAGCCGTAAATATAAGCTAATAATATGGCACACCCACACCTCCAATAACAGTACATCAATGGAGGTGCACAGAAACCAAAACAATTAACCAAAGACTCACAATCTGATTAAGGCATTTCAATTGTTTCATCCTGTCAAGATCTGGAATTCTATTTGTAAGTATCTCAGATCTCAGCGAAAGCATGACAGGCTGTTTTCAAATCCATAAATAAAAACCAGTACAGCAATTTTCCAACAGAATGAGGCTAGGAAGGCCTAAAATGATATGAGATGTGACCAAAGGAAATTTCAAAAGAGAGGTTCACAACTTGACCATTTTCATTTTATTAAAGCTTCTTAAAAGCACAGATGGCAGTGAAATAGTTTATATAACTTTAAAAAGAAACAGAATTTAAAGAGGTACAGCCTGTGACAGAGCTGAAACAAAGACAAGCTTTTGTTAGGTGTGTGCAGATCAGACTGTGGCATTGGCACATGTCATACATACTGTTTCTTAATCAGTAGGCTGAATGAAATTCATATTTCCCTACTGGTGTCTCTGAACATCAGCTGAATCAATCTATAATTTTATGAGGTCATTGAAATGAAATAGAATTGACATTTGCTTTGCAATGAGAAAACGAAGGGAAGCCGAGATTGCTAAATTAATTATGGCTCAGTGAACTTAGCAACTCTTAGAATTGGGAAAAAGCAAGTATGCCTTTATTGATAATGTGTGCTACATTTAGCAGGGAAAAAAAGTGTTGCAGTTATTGTTCCTTATATTGCTCTCATTAAGTTTAAGGACAGAGACTATAAAAAAGATACAAGTATTACATTTTTGTCTTATGACATATTAAACAATGCTTGATGTCTTCTTGTATGTGAGCCAGACACCTGTTTTACCACTGACTTGGAAGACTAGTAAATATAACAAGTTCAAAAGTTTTTAATAACATTCACATTCATTGATGATTATGTGAAAAATTCTAGCACAAACTAAGATATTGAAACAAAAATACTGAATTGTAAGGAAATAACTTCCCTCACTTTAGAATTGGGTCCCGCCAACTAAGATTTCTCTCACCATTGGCACGCATTTGCCATAGAGCTACTCTCCTTGGGCTAGGCAATGGAAAATGGTGGGTCCTGAAATCAAGTAACAATGGGAAATTAAAATCAGAGGGGCACATAAAATAGGGTTTCTGGCTTCACGTAAACTTAAGGTTTAGATTAGCTAAAATATTCACATTAAATGTCTTAAAAGTCAGCTAAGAATCAATTATCCCCCTAAACCTAAAGACTAATTTGGAATAATAGATTTTGTTATACTAGAATGCCTACTTGTTCTTGCAACTCAGTTCAATAGAAGCCAATGTGATATGGAAGGTTTTCCAACAAAGAAAAAAACTAGTAAAAATGTTAGCCAGATATACAGTATAATATTAACTATTATTACTAGCAAAACAATTGGTTCACTTTAATACCAGCTCCACCAGTCACCTTCCCTTTGTTCCCCACTAGTCCATACAGAGTTCAGTAGATTTAGCCTTATGTAAGCTCCAAGTAGAAACTTGGAGGTTAACACAGAACTGCCTACTCTCTCTGCCACCCTATATGACAGCAATGGGTGGCTGAGTGGCCAGTCACGATGTTATTACGAGCAGGAGGAAAATAAATTATATGCTGGTTCATATCTGGAAGTACCAGTATTCAGTTTAATGAGTGCATGGGTATGAGTAAAGCACTGATTTGCATTAGGGTGGGCTATCCAGCCTTCATGCATATATAGACACGCTAGTCACCGGGAGTGAGAATGGGCCCTGAAACTGAGAAAATGTTAGCTTAAAGCTTGTGAGGTCAGTGATTGACGGTGATCACCAGACAAAGCTGTGTTTCTTTTGTTTTGTCATATGAGTTTACCTTCTTCTGCTTTTACTGTCAAGAAGGAAAGAGAATCTGACTGCTGAAAGTACATGATCGTACTGTAGCACGGGGCCAGCAACTTTGACACGTCAACTGCTGTTGAACTACAAGTCCCAAGAAGCTTGCAAATCTCTGGCAGCATTATGGCATTTGTAGTTATGCCACAGCTTTAATGCCAAGGTTGCCAAACCCTGTTGTAGAAGGTTTATAGTAAATAAAAACATATAAAATCGTGCCAATGGCTACTAACTGGAAGTAAGCTGCCAACAGGCTTTAGAGACAGTTGTTCCTTTATACAAAATTCAACCACAACAAGAAAAACCTTTCTGTTGATCCCTACAAACATCTCCATAAAGTTGTCAAGTCAATGTAAAGGAGGGGGAGGGGTGGTTAGCCCTATTGCTTGCTGGTTTCTCCTGAAAGTGAAGACAGTCTGATCAGGCAGCTGTTATCTCATGTTATGGTTACTTTGGTCAAACATAAAGAACTCCAGTTCATATGTGCTTCACTTATTGTGCATTACATAAATGTTATGTTACTGGTTCACTTACTACATTTCTATTTTGTAATTTTCCCTATTTGCACGGAAGTTATTGTACAAATAAAAGTTTCAATAACTAAAGTCACACTTTTTAATTAGTTATGGGAAAGCAGTTGGCATAACAATATAATAAAGCTGTTAATGAGCCATAAAGAATGAGTTTTAGGTCTGAAGTATAACTATGGTGTCTGTTATGTTCATGAAATAAAATAAATCTGTTGCTGCAAATGTATGACTGCATAAATGTACAACTACAAAGGTTAAAGATGAGCAGTTAGTAGGAACTAAAATGTAAGCCTTATAATACAGACAAAAGCTTCCACATTACTTTTTCTTAGGTTCAGAATAAATTCAAAGTTAAGTTGCAGCTTGTATGACACGGGGACCAGAATTCAATTATCTATTTGACTGTACTTTGCTGTGAATGCAATCTGATTGCTCGGCGACATGTAATCTGCACACTTGACATTTTTCTATCACACTCTACTATGTTGTTTATCATTTTATTAAATGCATTGTTGATTTAAACAAGATGTGCTGACAAACTTACTAATGCCTGGCCTTTGCAGCTGAGCCACAAGCTGAGTGCTATGAGTGCATATGAAGAGATATCGAAGTACTGTCTACCTTGCCAAATTTAATTTGAATGTGATTAGAGCTAATACCTAAGTCAGCCTCTGACATATGTAACAACTCATAGTTGAGATTTAGATGAAGAGTCACCAGGACCATATAAACTGTGACAACTCTCTGTTTTTATATGCAGATTACAAATCTGGAAGCGCCAAATACACCACTAAAATAATTCACTGCTTTGTTTTCTGGCTTAGCCTGTACTTTACTAACAGCTTCATACACATATAATTAACATTAATAATGAAAACAGTAAACATTCAAGTTAACCAGTTACCAGGCTTTGAACATTTAAGTATTTACATATTATTAACAAGCAGTAAATAACCACATTGACCTCAGACCTCAGCAGGCACTATAGAGTAATTTATCCTCCACATTCTCAGCAGAAGCACTAAAGTCATTCAAGTCGTTCTCTTAGAAGCTCAGCTTACCTTGCTTCCCCTTTCAGAGCACGTGTGCTTTGTTAACATTAGAGATTAGAGGCTGGAAGGCTGAGATAATTACTTGAACAACTTCAGTGCTTTTGTGGTAAACTGTGAGGATATATTACTCCAAAATGTCTGCAGCTACAGAGGTCAGTGTGGCCTTGTTTTAAAAAAAATGTACTGCTTATAAAAGAATCACATATATTTCAATATCCACAGCTTAGACACAGTCACAGATTAAAGTGACCCTGAGCACAATACAAAATGTTTCAGCTAGCAACACCTATTGAAAGCACCTAGGTGCCTGCTTGCATGCTTATGTATTATGCAGAGTATGTTGGGGTCCCTGTACAATGCTCAGGCCTGGCCCCTCCTGGCCCTCATTACTGGTCCATGATTATGATCAGAAGCCTCACTGGTCATTTGTGAGATGAAGGAAGGGACTGGACTGATCCCTCCACCTTAGGAGCAAGCTTAGATTGACATAATACAGCACCATGAATTTTGGGTCCACCTAGGAAACTCTGTAAGGTACAAACGTATACATGTGCATTAGGGACCTGTTGGTGCTGTTTTAGCTATTTTACCATGAGGTCAGTTTAAAAATGCTCCATATGGGACAGTTATTAATATTTATATTTAGGTACCCATATCTGCACAGAAAGTTACATTTGTGACATACCGCATTCTGTTTCTGAAACCTTAAACTAAGCATGCTATGATGGTTGGTACAGTGCAGATATAATGGCTGTCCAATGTCTACATGTATTTTTAGGAGATCTTCCCCAAAGTATTTAGAATTCGGAGTCTCTTTATAAAACAGTGAATGGGACTTTCACCAAAAATTCTCTGGTGAAGAATAAATCATTATCATTTAAAACACATGCACCTGGAAGATTCACCTACAAACAATGTTTGCTGGATGTCAGATTTTCAGCTTTGCAAATATGCCCCTTAGTGTTTAAAGGGCAGATCTATCTCAGTCAAAGATGTATTTTGGTGGGCTGTTACTTGGATCATTATCTGTCTTGAGGACAGCAGTAGTGAGATCTAACTATCTAACTGCCATAGTTCTCAGTTTTTAAGTGGAACCTCTTTATAATGCAAACGGGAGTATACAAAAGAGAGACTGTTATGTGGCTTAAGTCTGCGTCATCTAACAGAGACTAAAATATTACTGTTGGGTGTAATTTCCCCTTGTTTGATAAGCTGGCCATAATCTGTTTGTACAAATTTTGTGCAATCATTACAAAAATATAACATTCTAACTAAACAATATTTTTAATTGGTATTCAATCAGGTGGCTAAATGGTCTAGTGCGCATGTGCCTCATGAACTGAAGGGTGGACATATTTCTCGCTGTCTTTTCAAAACATGACCAATGTGCTGCTTTGGGCATTAAGAATTATTGGGTGGCCAGTCTAAGTTTAGCTTTCAGCAGCGTAATGTGGCAACCAATAAAAACTGATTTCGGATTGACTACCAAGGGTGAACTATAAAATTGAACTATAAAATTTTCATCATAGCTTTCTATGACCACCAAAGCAATCACAGGGTATTGCCTTAGCATAAATCACCAAAAATGTATTAACTTCACATAAAGCCTTCCTTGCAATGACATCAGATTCAGCCTTATGTTTTAAACTATGATTTAATAAAGAGATATAACCTTTTAGCCTACGGTTTACAAAATGAAACTGCCGGCCGCCCAATAAAAGGTACTCAAAACCAGAAGCAATCAGTATAAAGAATTCACTTAGCTACGCAATCATGTTTCTACATAGCATTTCATTATATTTACTCAAAGATGTGTACAAGATGAAAACAACAGCCGATCGAAAGGAGGAAAAAAAAAACAAGTGCAAAAACTGTGGAGGCTGTTTACTGGAATGAGTACTATCCTTGTCACACTCCTTACCGATATGTCCCTTGTAGTGGGGGGGCGCTCGCAGTGATTGCAGATGGCGCTGCGAATGTCAGCAAAATTGTAGAAATGTCACCAGCACACCAGTCCTTTTAGGATAGCAAAAGCTTAATTTATTGAAGTTTTTTGTCATATGACCAACAAGCGCTTTCGGGACCACACAGGGTCCCTTCATCAGTCAATGCTAAAGCCTGATGAAGGGACCCTGTGTGGTCCCGAAAGCACTTTTTGGTCATATGACAAAAAACTTCAATAAATTAAGCTTTTGCTATCCTAAAAGGACTGGTGACATTTTTACAATGTTGTTTACGGGAATGGTCACATTGTAAGTGAATGTTCACTTTGCAATGTGTATGCTTTCTTAGTAAAGTGAAGCTGTCTTTACTTTGAATACCAAAACACATGCAAGGGAAATTAAATCCACAGGATTGGATGACTAACATGACATTCACTAAGATACACACATTCACACATGGTGAACGAGAGACTATCAATCCTTTGCCGAATAGTGTATTCTGGCAGGCGCAACAACATCAGCTGCCTGGATACCCTAAATCTGACTGCTTCTACGGTAATAGGATGCAGTCACTGTTTGGCTGATAATTTTCTACCTGCTTTTTTACATTTTTCAATCAACTGTGGTGCGGTGAACATAATCTATTATTTTAGTAAATCAATCCTATGGGGAATGTATAGTGTTTGGTGCGACATAAAAGTCGCACTAATGTGATATCATTTTTTTCAGCAGACTTTGTTGATTATATTTTGTAGCAAATATATTGTCATGTGCAAATAAAGTAAACTTTGCACTGGGAATAAAAGACAGAAAAAATATTTTTCATATTTTGTACTCCAGCAGGGTGACTTTTTTTTATAGACTCAAATAAATGAGTCTCAAGACAAATACAACTGGAAAAAATTACACATAGTTCTGATTGACTTAATGGAGGAGACACCCTCCATCCCTCTCTCTTTGCAGAGGTGTACCCATCAATATCAATCAGTTATACACAGGCTGCCAAGAAGCATGCAGTCAGAGGTTTTGTAATTAATAATTCCATGAACCCTGGTCTATTACCTTTGTAACTATAAAAAAAGATTATATACATATATTTAAAAAATATATATAAAACAGTTTATATGCCTGTAAACGTAACGTATAAACTAAAACCAGACAAAGCCATTATTCTTTATACTACACATTATATTATGCTTTCTACATCTTTTATGATAAGTGCATTTTTTTCAGAAGGAAACACATACTGACATTTTGTTAAACAGAATAGGTGATTGTATGGAGGCATCTGCAATACTCATCAAGTAAATGGAAAAGATTAGCCATTAAATCAAGCTTCAGATTTTCTTTTTTTTCACAGTCAGTGGAAAAGCAATGCACTCCGTTTTCTAATGTTATTGAGATTGGCTTTTTAAATCCTTTCTAGAGTTCAAAGCCTGGAATAGACAGTATGTAGAAGCAATTCACAGTGGAGCTCCTGCTTAGTAGGGGTTTGTGATAAATAAGCGAAATTGGGTTTGACTGAAATGGCCCAGGAGTCCCACATGGACTTAACAGGAAGATTTCAGCTCAAAAAAGGCAGTAGTTAAGGGAGGCATCAGACGCTAGCTTTAAATTACCTGAGATTGCTTTGTGTTTTTTGTCTTTTGAGACACATGAAGACAAGCTGCTCATTAAAAATGAGAATTCATTGCAGATGATGATTGAGCATCAAGTACACTTGTGGTTCTCAGTTTGAGGAGTTAAATGGTAGCAATATCTAAGAGAAAGCAGTATTTCCCTTCTTACTGCAACAGCGTAAAGGCACAAGAAAAACGTAAAGGGAAAATTAGCTCCTTGAGGACTGAAGGCGTAACAGTTAGTTTAAGAATGTAGTTTGTTTAACACATTAATATATTGCAACTTCTAAGCCCATATGTTTTTTTTGCAATAACCAACATGAGAACTTTACCAGAAAATTTTAATTGGGATTTGATCGGGAATTAGGTGACAAAGACAATAGCATACAGTTACACTACACTGCTACTGCTCCACTACAAACATTTCTGCCTTGGGCTTACCCTGCACAGGCTGAGTAATGTGGAAGTGTCAATACTTGTATAGAATTATCAAACAGACATAGAATCCTAGTACGTCCAAACAGACATACTGTAGAATCCTATTCTACACAAAGTGGGACATTCAAGGGGGTTGATTTACTAACCTTATAAACACACCACAAACATGTATACACCTCTGTAGTGTGTTCCCTCCCAGCATGATCTATGGGTGGAATCTAAACACCTTTGTAGTGTGTACACACCCAGCAGGTGTGTTGTGCAAAGCCCTGCATGAATTACAAGGTGATGTTGTGTAAATTAGCTCTATGTTGTGTTGCTTGCGTTGATGAATGCAGGAATGTAAATGCATGAGCTAACCATTTTTGTCTAAGCAGCATTATATATGCATCATGTGCATGATTTTTCCATATATGGCATTAGTGGAAATATGCTTTTAGAGACTTTTTGGTTGATAAATACGTTTTGCTGTGTGAAAATCACAAGCACCTGGTGCGTGCGTGTGTTTATGTTAGTAAATCACCCCCAAGGTGTCTGAGATATGAAAAACACAAAAAAATATTTATTTATTCCATCATTGTATATTAAATTGTACGTCAACCCACCCAGTGTCTGGAACTGCATGTCCTGGGCGTCGGAAGATAGGAATTCCACACCCCTGCTGCCCCTCTACTCCCTGCTGCCCCAAGGCCGGGCCTCAGTTAGCCTTGTGGGAAATCCGGCCCTGTTTGTATTCTACCCCTTTACATTTTTCTATTTTTACTTATATGTTTTTTTACTATCAAGATTTGTCTGTCTGGGTAAAAAATGAGGGGCATTTTCTGGCACAAGAACAGGTCGAGGATACTTGAAAGGAGTGACTGCAAAATGCACCAGCCATTTAAAGTCCATTGCATGTTTAAAAACAATCAGAATAACCTTCACTCTGATTTCACTGCACACTGCACACTCACAGCAGAACATGAGAACATTACCTATGGCAGACTGCATGCAAATACCGCCTGCCTAGAAACAGCCACTCCCCCAGACTGACATCTACCCTTATGGTATTTCAATATTTGCATACCTCCTCCCAAGAGGCAGCCCTCTGCTTGCATCAGGGCTGAGGGCTCTTGAGAGCAGTACTGAGGCAGGATTTTATGATGTTTTCAGGAACCTATGTACAGCACCCTGTCGGCCCCTCACACCAGCCATGATCTGCCTGCATTGCATAGAGATGCACAGAGACCCTGTGATCACTGGGTTTAAAATATGGTAAGAAATTTAAACCAAAAGGTCTTATACAAAAATGGCATTATCACATTGATGAGGGGGGAAAGGAAGAACCAGGGAAGCCAAGTCGAAGCAGATTAAACTTCAGCTTTAATGTAATTAAGGCTTTATTGGCAATTAGCTGATCTTAATGTATTTAATGTAGCATTAATAGAGTTAACTTTCTACAGGCAAACACATTCTTTTTCTTTTTGAGTTGTATTTTGTCAGTTTAAGCCAGGTCACACACCACTGGGAGCTTAGGTATGGCCTTGAGATATCTGGCATTTAATCTGATCTCATGCGTTTCAGAATGCTGTGGTGAAACACATATTTAAAGACAGTCAACATCTTCTCCAAACTTTTAAGATTTGTAACTCTTATCTTTATTTCCAAAGAAAAAAAGAACATTACAAGGTGATGCACAAGACGCTAAAAAAGGAAAATCGATGGGTTGCATGATCAAATAAGAATAGCAGGGGAGCAAAAGACAGAACAAAGGCAAGGTGGGTAAATAAAGATAGCCAGCTGTGCCCCCAAAATTGGGACATACAAAAACAAAAATCTGACGGTTACATCAATCCAATCTACTGCAAATAAACAACAAAGACAACAAAACAATCATTCCTGGTGTACTCTGCCATACAACCTTTCATTTGTGTCAATTACATGTTATGCAGCTAAATAAGATTGTAGCCCTTCAAAAATCCTGGCCATATACAGTATGTGTTGATAAATTAGCATTCTGAGAAATGTCTGCTATTTAAACTTTAACAGGGTTATTCACTAAGCTGCCGAAGGCAGCCTAGTGAATAACCGAGCCGAAGTGAACAGAGCCGAACAATGTTCGGCTATTCACTCCAGCTCAGTACGGCTGATTTCAGACATACATCGGCTGCCTTCGGTCAGCTGAACATGCTCTACATGTTCAGCTGAGCTGAAGTGCAGAGGGAGTTTGACTCAGCCGATCCAACATCTGGATTAGCTGAGCCAAAGCTCCGGCAGCTCACTCGCTGCCGTTCGCCCCTATTCTCTTATAGGCAGTGAGTGAATAGGCTCGGCTATTCTGCTCAGTACCTCCATGGAACAGAGCAGAATAGAAAATCAGTAAAAAGAGTGGGGGGAAAAAGTTGAAAAAATATTTTACAAATGTAAACAAATGGTAAAATTAAAAAAAAAAAAAAAATACATATTTTTTAAAATGAAAAACAATTGGGTAGAGCTAGCAGTGACAGCTTGCTCCGTCCAACTGTTTCCTATTGGCCGTCCCGGCCAATGAATAACAACTGGGCAGAGCCAGTCATGTCATCACAGTCGGCTCCGCCCAGTTGTTATTGTTTAATGACAGATCAGCGTCCCCAGGTCGCTCCGCTTCGGATATCACTTCGGCTCAGTCGAGCTGAAGCATATGCCTTGTGAATAGCCCGTACAGCAGGCCGAAGAGAGCCAAAGGATCAGCCAGAATGATCAGTCAGAACTACAGCTGTATCCTTCGGCTCAATAGTGATAACATTCTAAGTTTTTTGTCCTCAGGAGGAAAATTTGGTATTAAAGCAGAATTTAAGCCCGCGTAGACGAGAGTGGGCCTTTGCCATTTTGTGCAAGTATGCTCAGCATTTTCTAACCTCTCTTTTTTAAAATGTTGGTTCCCTGGGTGTCATGCTGAAGCTTTGGCTTCAATGCCTTCTGAATCACTGACCCGGAACAAGAAGTAAAATAGATAAGAAAGTTTCCAGGTCTGTAACATTGACATCTTGGAAGGCAAGGCAGTGCTGAAAGTGTATGTATGGGAAAATAATAATAATGATAATAATGATTAAAAAAATACTACAACTCGGCTTTATGTGCACATTGCCCTTTAAAGCACTGCAAGCACAGAAAAATACCTGGTGATCCTTCCAGAATTCCCTGCTGGAGGCTGACAACATAGTGCCTCTGCTGCACTGAAATCCCAAACAGTGTGGTTAGCCGTGCTTGAGTTTCTCTCAGCTAGACTACAAAGCTGCACCTCTCCTTGCTCCACTCTGTCCCTGTCCACATACATACATTGATTTTTTTCTTCTCAACAAAACAGTGCTATTGCCTTGACTTCCATAAGCTTATCACATACTGTGGGTAAGGAAAGGACTCTTAGAAGATGTTGTTCAGGGGGCATTTCAACATCAGTAAGAACTGAGCTCCCATCAGTTGCCGCTGCAATCATTTTACTAACAGGTAAAAATGTCACACAGAGTAATAAAAGCTGTTTTTCATCACAGCAACAAGTACAAGAAAAAAAAAGAATGCTGTGACATGCTGTAGAGAAGGAGAGATTAGGTATTCCCATGCAAATCCTTTATTACAAAATTAAGTTATTAAACACAAACACAAAACACTGCTCGAAGCTATACCATATCTGCACCTGAGTGTTTTCCGCCCTATAAGAACTAATAAAGTTTATTTGAATTTCTTAATAGCTCTGCCTATTTTCTCTATAAAATACCCCCACAAGAGAAGATTGCCTAAACAGTGAATTGTGATCTCCAGCAGAACAAAACAGGTCACTGGAAGTATGTCCCTAGTTCTGCGGAGAAGAAAAGAGTTCAAGTAAGTGTTTGAACATTGTGCCTGCCAGTGTTCAGTAAGGCTTTCTTTATAAAGGTCAACTTCCCAAATATACGTTCGTAAAGGATGGCAGGTTTTAGGTAACTAAACATTTTAAGGAACTCAACTTCCGCATAAGTTTACTGGCGTTTAAAGTGCAAATAAACTTTTGGATTCAACCAAACAAAGCAAAAGCAGACAGTTATTCACAGTAATGAATAATACATGTAATTCTCACATGGATATTTGCACCCGTCTTTGTTTCTAATAGAGCCAAAGTGCAGTCCGAGAACAGGTTTCTCCTACTATATCTCGTGGCACTAGATGAGAACCTGATGTCACCGTTTGCCCTAGTAAAAAATGCCCCAACTCCAAACAGACTTGTATGACACAGAGCAGGAAGGCTCAAGCTGGCTTGTTTACCAGGTTTACTGGCTCAAAGGAACACTGTGAAAGGATGTGCATGCATGCACTTCTACACTATGGGTTCTATTCACGAAGTAGCCGAAGGATCTAGCCATAGCTTCGGCTGATCCTTCGGCTAGCTTCGGCCCCAGGACCTCTTCGGTTCAGTAGAACCGAAGGGCTGCTGTACGGGCTATTCACTATAGCCCGTACAGCTCCCGAAGTCGGCCGAGCGGCTCAGTCGAGCTGAAGGCATATGC